>NC_080685.1:11816456-12119486 GCF_030445035.2 Dasypus novemcinctus | reverse complement strand
CAGGCACATGAAAAGTCCAGAGATTCAAGTTTCCTGAGCATAAACCAATCCCAGTACCAACCACAGGTTCAGTAAAAGTGACAGAAGAGGCACGTATGGAGTGGTCACATCTGAGTCCAACTCCATCACACTCAGGAGCACAAATTCCAAAGTAGGGCCCACTAGCAAGGCACTGAAGTCCATCTGCCATGACCATAGGACTGGATGTCTCCATAGCCCTCAGGAGCAACACTACCTGGGGTTGTACTTACTTTGGCTGTCTCTGGGATCCTGCTTAGATGTGCATTAGCGCTACCCTTCTGATGGTCTCCCGACTCACTTTGAAGTCTCTTAGCCATATAAACTCATTTGTCTTTACCATTTACCCTTTTGTTCAAGGTCTTTTTCTAGTTGCATCACCAGCAGGTGCTTGGTAGTAATCCCTTGGCACCAGGGAGGCTTGTCTCTGGGAGTCATGTCCCATGCTGGGGGGAAGGTAATGCATTTACATACTGAGTTTGGCCTAGAGAGTGACCACATTTGAACAACATGGAGGCTCTCAGGAGGTAACTCTTAGGCACCCTGCTGCTCTAGGTCTAATTGAAATTTCAAGCACCCAGGCTCATAAGCATAGTCATCAATCAAGGGCCCATCATTGGATCATTGTTCTTCACTGGTCTTTGCCCTTGCACTTGAGGGATTGTGGCTGTTCCACTGTGGAATGTGACAGAACTCCCCAGGATGGGACTCAGCACTCCCTCAGTTGTCATGTGTAACTCTACCCACTATGTCAATACCTGACGAACATCTGTATGTATCTGTATACCCTATATGCATGCCCTGGAGAACTCCCTCCCATCCATGCATTCCCCCATCAATGACACCCCACACAAGTGTGGATTTTTTTCTTTATTTCCTTCTCAGATTGCTCATTATTGGTGTACTGATTTTTGCATCCTAATCTTGTGTCTTGCCACATTACTGAACTTGTTTATCAGTTCAAGAAGCTTTGTTGTAGATTTTGCAGGGCTTTCTATATATAGGACTATGCCATCTGCAAATAGTGAAATTTTTACTTCTTCCTTTCCAATTTGGATGCCTTTTATATCTTTTATTGCCTAAGTGCTTGAGCAAGTGCTTCTAACACAATGTTAAATAAGAGCAGTGACAGTGGGTATCCTTGCCTTGTTCCAGATCTTAGTGGGCAAGACTTTAGCATTTCACCATTGAATATGTTGTTAGTTGTGAGTTTTTCATATTTTTCATATATACCCTCTATCATGTTGAGGTAGTTTTCTTCCAGTCCTATCTTTTGAAGTGTTTTTATCAAGAAAGGGTGCTATGTTTTGTCAAATGCCTTTTCTGCATCAATGGTGATGACCATGTGATTTTTTCTTTCCATCTGTTAATGTGGTGTATTACATTGATTTTCTTATTTTGATTGATCCTTGCATACCAGGGAGGAAACCCACTTGGTTATGGTGTATAATTCATTAGATGTGTTGTTGGATTCGATTTGCAACTATTTTGTTGAGAATTTTAGCATGCAGGTTAATTAAAGTGTTTGGTCTGTAGTTTTCCTTTCTTGAAGTATCTGTATGTGGCTTTGGTATTAGGGTAATGTAGGCATCACAGAATGAATTAGGCAATGTTCCCTCCACTTCTATTTTTTTAGTTTAAGTAGGATTGGAGATAGTTATTTCTAGAAAAATTAGTAAAATTCACCTGTGAAGTCATCTTGTCCTAGAATATTCTTAGTTGGGAGGTTTTTGATGACTAATTCAATCTTGTTAATTTTGATTTGTCTGTTGAGTTCATCAATTTCTTCTTTCACCAATGTAGGCTGCTTGTGTGTTTCTAGGGATTTTTCCATTCCCTCGAAGATATCCACCTTGTTGGCATATAAGTTTTCAAAGTATCCTCTTATGATACTCTTTATTTCTGTAGAATCAGTAGTGATATCCTCTCCATCATTTTTTATTTTATGTATTTGCATCTCTTCTCTTTTTTCTTTGTTAGTCTAGCTAAGGACTTGTCAATTTTATTAATCTTCTCAAAGAGCCAGCTTTTGTTTTGTTAAACTTTTTTCTAGTGTTTATTTAAATTCTCTATTTCATTTAATTTTGCTCTAATTTTTTGTTATTTCCTTCTTTCTGTTTTCTTTGTGATTAGTTTGTGTGCACTTAGGTCTTTGATTTTAGTTCTTTCCTCTTTTTTAATACAGGCATTTATGGCTATAAATTTCCCTCTCAGCACTGCTTTTGCTGCATCCCATAGGTTTTGATACATTGTGTTCTCATTTTAATTCATTTCAAGGTAGTTGCTGATTTCTTTTGCAGTTTCCACCTTGACCCACTGATTGTCTAAGAGTGTGTTGTTTAACTTCCATATCTGTGTGCCTACTCTGTTTCTGAGTCCCTAACTGATTTCTGGCTTCATTTCACTGTGGTCAGAGAAATTACTTGCATAATTCAATCTTTACAAGTTTGTTGAGTGTTCTCTGATGTAGCATGTGGTCTCTCCTGGAAAATGATCAATGTGTGTTCAAGAAGAATATATATCCTGCTGTATTTGGGTTTCATGTTCTGTATATATCTATTAGTTTTAGATCCTCAATGTATTATTCAAGGTCTTTGCTTCTTTATTGACCCTTTGTTGAGATGTTCTGTCCAATGGTGATAATGCTGTATTAAAGCTCCCCACTGTTATCATAAAGACATCTATTAGCACTTAGTTTTTCCAATGTTTGCACCACGTATTTTGGGGCACCCTAGTTAGATGCATAAATTTGTGTGATTGTTCTTTCTTCTTGATAGATCACTCCTTTTATTAATTTATATAGTGCCCTTCTTTGTCTCTTACAATAGTTTTGCATTTAAAGTATATTTGGTCTGATATTAGTATAACTACTCCTGCCCTTGTTTGGCTATTGTTGGCATGTAAAATTGTTCCAAACATTCACTTGTAATTTCTATGAGTCCATGGGTCTAAGGTAAGTTTCTTGTAGTAGCATATAGATGGATCATATTTCCTTACCCATTCTGCCAATCTGTGTCTCTTGATTGGAGAGTTTAATAAATTAACATTCAATGTTATGGCTGTCAAGTCATTACTTACAGTAACAGTATATTTTTAGGTTTATATATGTTGTATTAGTCAGCCAGAGGGGTGCTGATGAGAAATACCAGAAATCAATTGGTTTTTATAAAGGGTATTTATTTGGGGTAGGAGCTTACAGATATCAGGCTGTAAAGCACAAGTTACTTCCCTTACCAAAGTCTATTTCCATGTGTTGGGGCAAGATAGCTGCCAACATCTGCCAGGATTCAGGCTTCCTGGGTTCCTCTCTTCCCAGGTCTTCTTCTCTCTGGTCTTCAGTTTCCTCCCTTCCCAGCATTCCAGCTTCAGCATCAAACTCCAACATCAAAACTCTAACATTAAGAACCCTTAACTCTGTCCTTTGCCATGTGCCTTACTGACACAAGAGGTTTACTTGATTACTTAATCAAGTGAACCTCTGAATCCAATATAATCTAATACACCCAGATGAGAAGATCAGTTTACAAACATAATCTAATATTTGTTTTTGGAATTCATCAATAATATCAAACTGCTACATAGTTCATATTTTGTTTTTCCTTTTCTTTCTATCTTTTTATTTTTGCTAATAATCTTCCTTCCTACACTCTCCTCCAACCCTCTCTCTCCTATTTTTCCCTTTCAACTTGCAGAACTCCCTTTAACATTTCTTAAAGGGCAGGTTCCTTGTTGACAAACTCACTTTCTGTCTGTGACTATTTTGACCTCTCCCTCATTTTTGAATTCCAACTTTGTTGAATGCAGAATTCTTGACTGACAGTTTTTATTTTAGTGCCTTAACTATGTCATACCACTGCCTTCTCACCTCCATAGTTTCAGATGAGAAATCCATGCTTGTTTTATTGAGCTTCCCTTGTATGGATCTCTTTTCTCTTGCTGCTTTCAGTATTCTCTCTTTGACTTTAGTATTTGACAATTTTATAAGTATACATCTTAGGGTAGGCCTGTTAGAAGTTATACTGTTTGGGGTGTGCCATGTTTTCTGGATATGTATGTACATGTCCCTCAAAAGCATTGGGAAATTTTCAGCCATCATGTCCTCCAACACTCCTTCTGCCTCCTTTCACTTCTCTTTTCCTTTTGGGATGCCTATAATATGTATGTTTATTCATTTCATGTTGTCATTCAATTCCCTCAGTCCCTGCTGAACTTTTTCTATCTTTTTTTATCTATCTTTCCTACTATCTCTCTGATTTCAGATGTACTATCTTCAAAGTCACTAATTCTTTCCTCTGCCTGTTCAAATCTGCTGTTATATGCTTCTAGTATATTTTTTGTTTCTTGCATTGTGTCATTCATCATTATCATATCTGTTATTATTTTATGTCTGTTTATGATTTCTTCTATATGTTTCCCCAGCATTTTCTTAATATCCTTTATCTCTTCCTTCACTTCATTAAGTTGATTCATGATATTTATTTGGACAGCCTTGATTAGTTGTTTCATGTTTTGTATCTTCTTCTGTTTTTTAGTTTGTTCATTAGACTGGACCACATCTTCTTTTATTTTAGTATGGCTTGTAATTTTTTGTTGATGTCTAGGTATCTGTATATCTTGGTGGATCTATTCAGATGGTTAGCTTCTCTTTTTACACTAGGGTTTTATTTAATTATTTTTTGTGCATGGTAAGATTCCTTTTTGACACTTGTTTCCTCTTTTTCCATATCCTCATAGTTGTTTGTGTTCACTCAAAAAAAACTTAAGACCATAGAAAGAGAGAGACGAGAAAAAGAAAAATAGTAGTAGTAAAAGAAAGATAGAAAAGGAACCATAAAAGAGCTAGGAAAACAAATAAGTAGTAACAGTCAAAAGTCATAAAAAATACAAAGGAATAAGAATAAAAAAGGTGGAATAAAAAGTGAAACAAGAAAAAGTATAAAGAATAGAATACAATAAAAGACCAGAAAGGTGAGAAGAAAAGAAGAAGGAGTAGGAGGAGGAGGAGAAGAAGAAAAATGAGAAGGAGGAGGAGGAGACCAAACAAGAAAAGTTGGAATGAAAGAAAAGCAATGGAAGAGGATCAAATGAAAGAAAGAAAAGAGATAAAGAAAGTAAGGAGAAAAATTAAGGGAAAAAAAAAAAAAGGAATCAAAGAAAAGGACAAGACAACAAATAATAAAAAATAACTCAGGACAAACATGCTTCCCTCTTAGGCCCCTAGGAACTGTCTCAGGCTGCCGTTGCTCATAAGTCAATCACCCTGCAGCCTGCCCTTCACAGGTAAGGTACCCAGTTTTAGCAAATAAAGTAAAGAACAAAAATAAATAAATAAAAATAAGAAATGATAAAATATTAAAAAAAAACAGATTGAAAAACCTAAAACAAAAAAGATCTTAGCTATAAATTCCATGTCATAAGGTGCCAGCTGGGTGCCTGCTAACATGGTGGATCACTCTCTGGATCCCTTCTCTTAGGAGGTACCAGGAATCAAACCAAGGACTTAGCATATGCAAGTTAAGGGCTCCTATACTGAGGTACACCCACTCTATAGGTTACATAGGCTTCGGAAAGTTTATCCGACTTTACAAACCCCTTTCCCTTGTGGGAGTGTTGGGCTTCTAAACAGTTTGCACTATCTCTTCTGGCTTCCTTCTTTTGGGGGCTGGTTATATGCCTATCTCTGCCTATCTCCTTACTGACCCAGTTCTTCTCTCTCCCAGGGCATCTGGGTATGACAGCTTGCCTGATCAAATTCTCCCTCACCTCTCTCCAGGACTGCTTCAGTGCTGGCTGGGGTCCTTTCTGAGATTCAAAGGGGGTTCAGCTGGCCAAACTCATTGAAGAGAAGCCATTCTCTGCCCTCTGCCATACTTCTCTTCCTCCCAGGGAGGAGAACATTCTTTCCCACTCAGTTGGCTGCCGTAAACCAGGGGTTTGAACAAGGCTATTTGCCTTGAGTGTCAGGTATAGGAGCCATTCCAGTCACAGGGGTGAATAACTCATGGTTTTCAGTATTTGTCTGGCCTCTGTCTCTCTGTCCCTCTCCCTCCTGGATGATGTGCAGTACTCTCCTGGTCTGTAGATCCCCAAAGCAGCTCTCTTGGTAAGCTTTTTGCCCTTCCTCCAGTTGAGCCCTGCCTGGTTACTTCAATGTTATCTTCCTTTTTATACCTTTTAAAGTGTTTTTATCCAGAAAAGATGTTGATTTTGTCAAATTGAGAGAGGTGATCATGTAATTTTTTCCCTTTGATCTGTTAATGTGGTGTATTGTATTAATTGATTTTCTTGCATTGAACAGTCCCTGCATACCTGAGATAAAATCCACTTGATCATGATGTGTAATTTTTTTAGTGTGTTGTTGGGTTCAATTTGCAAACATTTTGTTTAAGATTTTTGCATCTAAATTCATTAGAGGTATTGGTATGTAATTTCCCTTTTTTGCAGCATGTTTATTTGGCTTTGGTATTAGGGAGATGGATTCATAGAATGATTTAAGTGATATTTCCTCCTCTGTAATTTTTTAGAAAAGTTTGAGCAGCACTGGTATAATTCTTTACAGAATGATTAGTGGAATTCACCTCTGAAGCCATCTGGTCCTGGGCTCTTCTTTTCTGGGAGGTATATTAATCAGCCAAAGGGGTGCTCAAGCAAAGTATCATAAATCTGTTGATTTTTATAAAGGGTGTTTATTTGGGGTAAAAGCTTACAGTTACAGGGCCCTAAAGAGTCCAACTCAAGGTACCATAAGAGGTATTTTCTCACCAAAAGTCTGTTGCCACATGTGGAAGCAAGATGGTGGGCAATCTCTGTCTGGTCTCTTGGGTCTTCTTCCTCTTGAGGCTCCATGGGCTCAGCTTCTCCTCATCTCAGCTGAAGGCTGCCATAGAGCTCACCTCTCTTTCCAGGGCTTTATATGTTTGAGCCTTTTCTTTTCTGTCACATCACAGGACTGAAATGACCATGTTTTTTCCTCTTCTGTGTCTATGGAGCTCTCTCTCTTCCAGTATATCTTCTTCTGTGAGTGTCCATTTATATCAGCCCACCAGGGGGCAGGGTCTAAACACTGGCCACACCGTACTGACATGGTTAAATCAAAGCCTTAATCTTAATATAATTTAATCAAAGATATCTCAGCTGAATCTACTATATTCAAAGGATATTATGTACAGAGGAACAGACTAGTTTACAAACATAATCCTTCTTTTTTGGAATTCATAAAAACTATCAAACTGCCACAGGATTTTTTTTGATGAATAATTCAATCTCATTACTATTGATTGTTCTGCTGAAGTCTTGTTTCTTGTAGATGCAGCGTAGGTTGTTCCTGTGTTTGTATGAATTCATTCATTTCATCTATTCTGTCCAATTTACTGGCCTGCAGTTGTTCATAGTATCCTCTAATGATCCTGTTTCATTTCTGTGTTGTCAGTAGTGATGTCCTCTTTATTGTTTCTGATTTTATTTGTTTGCATCTTCTCTCTTTTTTTTGTTAGCCTAGTTAATGGTTTGTCAATTTTATTAATCTCAAAACAAGCTTTTGTTTTTGCTAATCTGTTGTTTATTCTTAATTTCATTTAATTCTGGTCTAATATTTGTTATTTATTTCTTTCCGCTTGCTTTGGGATTAGCTTGCTGTTCTGTTTCTACTTACTCCATGTGTGCAGTTGGGTCTTTGATTTTAGTTCTTTCTTCTTTTTCCTTTTTCAAGGAGGTACCAGAGATTGAACCCAGGACCTCATACATGCAAAGCAGACTCTCAACCACTGAGCAACACCCACTCCACTTTTTTTTCTTTTTTAGTGTAAGCATTTATGGCTGTACGTTTCCCTCTCAGTACTGTCTTCACTGCATTCCAGAAGTTTTCATATGTTGTGTTCTCATTTTCATTCACCTCAAGGAAATTACTGATTTCCATTGCAATTTCTTCTTTGACCAACTGATTGTTTAAGTGTGTGTTGTTTACTTTCCATGTATTTGTGAATTTGCCAATTCTCTGCCCATTATTGATTTCTGGCTTTCTTCTGTTGTTTTCAGAGAAAGTGTTTTGCATAATTTCCATCTTTCTAAATTCATCAAGACCCGTTCTAAGATCTAACATGTGGTCTAT
The DNA here is from genome assembly GCF_030445035.2 of Dasypus novemcinctus. Taxonomy (NCBI): domain Eukaryota; kingdom Metazoa; phylum Chordata; class Mammalia; order Cingulata; family Dasypodidae; genus Dasypus; species Dasypus novemcinctus. The sequence goes on along the minus strand of NC_080685.1, from coordinate 12,111,361 downwards.
CCTAGAGAATGATCCATGAACACTTGAGAAGAATGTATATCCTGCAGTTTTGGGGTACAGTGTTATGTATATGTCCATTAAGTCTATTTCCTTCAGCATATTATTCAAGATCTCTTTCTTTATTGATCCTCTGTTTAGATGTTCTGTCCATTGCTGAGAGTGGTGTGTTGAAGTTCCCCTTTATTATTGTAGAAACTTCTATTTCTCCCCACAGCTTTGCTAATGTTTGTGCCATTTTTGGGGGGCACCCTGTTTAGGTGTGTTAATATTTATGAATGTTCTTTCTTCTTTGTAGATTTCCCCTTGTATTAATATATAGTGTCCTTTGCCTCTTATAATGGTTTTGCATTTGAAATCTATTTTGTCCAGTATTAGAATACTTACCCCAGCTCTTCTTTGATTACTATTTGCCTGGAAAATTGTTCTCCAACCTTTCACTTGCAGTCTATTTGTGTCCTTTGGTTTAAGGTGAGTCTTCTGTAGACAGCATATAGAAGGATCATATTTTTAAATTCATTTTGTCAATCTGTGTCTCTTAATTGGGGAGTTTAATCCATTAACATTTGATGTTATTACTATAAAGAAAGTACTTTGACTATTTTATGCTTATACTTTTATATGTTATATCTTAATTTTGGTTCTTTTTACTCTTTTAGTTACCGTTATTACTAATCTCCCTTTGTACACTCCCCTACAAACCTCTCTCTTCTGTCTTTTCATTTTAGCCTGCAGAACTTCCTTTATAATTTCTTACAGGGAGGGCTCTTGTGGATAAATTCTCTCAGTTTCTGTTTATCTGTGAATATTTTTAATCTCTTCCTCATTTTTGAAACACTGGATACAAAATTCTTGGCTGGCAGTTTTTCTCTCTCAGTACCTTAAATATGTTTATTGTTCCCATAGTTTTAGACAAGAAATCAACACTTACTCTTACTGAACATCCCTTATATGTGGTGAACCTCTTTTCTCTTGCTGTTTTCAGGATTCCCACTTTATCATTGTCATTTGATAATCTTATTAGTATATATTTTAGAGTAGTTATGTCAGTATTTATTCTGTTTGGAGTATGCTGTACTTCCTGGTTATGTACATCCATATTCTTCATGAGAGTTGCAAAATTTTCTGTCATTTTTCCTCAGACACTCCTGCCCCTTTTCCTTTCTCCTTTCCCTCTTGAACACCTGTACTACATACCTTTGTGCATTTCATGCTGACATTCAATTCCCTAACACCTTGCTCCATTTTTTTCTTTTTTTCCTCTATCTCTTCTTCAATCTGTATGATTTAAGATGTCCTACCTTCTAATTGGCTAATTCTTTCCTCTACCAGTTAAATCTCCTGTTGTTTGATTCTAGTGCATTTTTAGTATCTCTTATTGTGCCTTTCATTCCCATAAAATCTGCTATATTTTATGTGTGTTCACAATTTGTTCTGCATGCTTACCCATTGTGTTCTTAATATCCTTTATTTCTTCCTTCATCTCCTTAAATTGATTTGTGTGGACATCTTTGAATAGTTGTTCCAAATTCTGCATCTTCTCTGTCTTTTTAACTTGTTCTTTTTACTGGGTCATATCTTCCTGTTTGTCAACACGGCTTGTGATTTTTTGCTGTTATCGAGGCATCTGTTTATCTTTATGGGTTTACTCTGTAGGTCAATTTCTCTCTCTTGCTTAGGGTTTTGTTCTGTTTAGCTTTATGTTAAGACTCTTTGACACTTGGTTCAGCTTATTTTAAATCATTAGTATTGCCCATGTTTAACTGATAAATAAAGGAGGAAAAGTAAAGAAAGGAGGGGAGGGAAGGAAAGAAAAAAAGCTGAAAAGGAAAGAAAAAGAGGAAAAGGTAACACAGGGGGGAAAAACAAACTGGGCCTTGCTCACAGGTCACCAGTGCTGCTCACCCCACAGCCCCAGTGTACTCCTGGCACTTGACTGGGTCCCTATTGCTGGCTGCTCACCCCTTCCCCATTGCCTGGCAGGGTGCCGCTTACTGACTGCCTATGTTCCTCACCCAATGGCTCTAAATTTGTCCTGGTGCCCAGCAGAACTATCCCTTGCTGGCTGTCCATGCCACCCACCCTGGTGTCTCAGCAGCTCCCCTGGTGTCTGGCTGGGCACCCACTTGCTGGCTGCCTGCACCACTTTGCCGCAGGGAAAGCCTTCCTATCTCCCTACAGCTTTCAGAGGACAAGTTCACTCTGCTGTTCCCTACTCCACTGTCTTGGATCTGAGATTTGTAAATTTTAAGTCTGCTTTAACTCCCAACTCTTGTCTATACAGCATGCAATTAGCTTATTCACCATTTCACTTCCCCTTTTCTTTCTCCTTTTTAAAATTTATTTCTACTTTGTCAGAGCATATAATACAAAATATATGAACATATGATTTATAACATATAACTTATTATTTTTCCCACCTCATCTCATTTGTTTTCAAAAACTTATTGGAAATACAAAGCTAGAGCACTTAATATTATCCAGTCATATTGAGCTTTTGGTTTAATTGAAAATATTGGTATAACATGCAGCATACCCAGGCAGAAAGGAGACTAATGAAGGCAGACTTCTCTTAGGATTGCTGATTGCCTTCACTATTTATATTTTATAGGATTTGTCAAATTCAGACACCAATATATATTATAACATTATTTATAAGATTTCTTTAACTTGACATTTTATGAATGTTATAAAATGATTTCATAGGAATGGCAGAATCAAACTCTGTAGTAATAATAATTTGTATTAGCATACATTGAATTCTAATGGTTATAAAGTGGATTCTAAATATCTGTGAGTTTGGGTTGGGTCCATGTTTCTGAAGAAAATCATCAGTAACTATAATAGAATTTATAATTTTTCTTTAAGACTCATGTAAAGCTAGTGAAATTTTTATATCTATGTAGCAGTCAAAATAAGAAGTTTGGGACAGCCCTTTTCTTTCCTCTACTTACTGCTTGCTCCTCGGTGTTGGAGTTAGAGGATCTCTTTCTCCATGGGGTTCTGTTGGCTGGAGGCTGTGATAGAATGAGTTCTCTTTTGTCTCCTTGAATGACTGGGGTCTTGTGGGGCCTATATATATATATTCATTGAGCACATACAGGTCTCCAGTGGATGACCCTGGATAATCAGATCTGCCCATCTCAAGAACGGTTCCTGTCTGTCTGACTCAGGGGTAGGGAGTTATGTTTTTAATACTAACCTCTTATATTACTTAACCCCCATATAATGTGGGCTGTTTCTGTATAATAAAAGACTTTAAACATTTCTTCTCTTATTGCATAAAATACGGGCATTCCTTTTTTTATTGTGCTTCACAATAAAATAAATTGAAAGTCTGTGGCAACTCTGTGTTGAAAAAGTTTATCAGTGACATTTTTCCAATGGCATGTGCTCACTTCATGTCTCCGTGTTACATTTTGGTAGTCCTCACAATATTCAACCTTTTTCATTATTATCATGTCTGTTATGGTGGATCTGTGATCAATGATTTTTGACATTACTTCTGTAATTGTTTTGGGGCACCATGAATGGTCCCATATAAGATGGTGAACTTAATCAATAAATGTTGTGTTTGCTCTGACTGCTCCATTGACCAGCCATTCCCCCATCTTTCTCCCTGTCCTTGGGCCTCTGTATTACCTGACACACAAGAATATTGAAATTAGGCCAATTAATAACATACAATGACTTCTAAGTATTCAAGTGAAAGGAATAAATACATGTCTCACTTTGAATAAAAAACTAGGAATGATTACGTTTAGTGAGGAAGGCATGTCAAAACTGAAATAGTACAAAAGCTAGGGCTCTTGTGCCAAACAATTAGCCCAGTGTGAATGCAAAGGAAAGTTCTTAAAGGAAATTAAAAGTGCTACTCCAGCAATACACAAGTGATAAGAAAGCCAAACAGCCTTATTGCTGATAATGGAGAAAGTTTTAATGGTCAAGATAGATCAAATCAGTCACAACATTCCCTTAAGCCAAAGTCTAGAACAAGACCCTAGCTTTCCTCAATTCTTTGAAGGCTGAGAGAGGTGAGAAAGCTGCAGCAACAAATGTTTGAAGCTAGTAGAGGTTGGTTCATAAGGTTTAAGGAAAGAAGCCACCTTTATAACATCAACGTGCAAGGTGAGACAGCAAGTACTGAAGTACAAGCTGCAGCAAGTTATCCAGAAGATCTAGTTAAGATGGTTGATGAAGGTGGCTGCACTAAACAGCAGATTTTCAATGTAGATGAAGCAGCCTCCTATTGGAAGAAGATGCAGTCTAGGTCTTTCATAGCTAGAGAGAAGTCAATGCTTGATTTCAAGCCGTCAAAGGACAGGCTGACCCTCTTATTAATGCAGCTGGTGACTTGAAGCTAAAGCCAATACTCATTTACCATTCTGAAAATTCTAGGGTCCTTTAGGATTATGATAAATCTGCTCTGCCTGGGCTCCATAAATGGAACAATAAAGCCTGGATAGCAGCACATCTGCTTACAACATAATTTACTGAATATTTAAAGGCCAATATTGAGAACTACGTTCAGAAAAAAATACTGCTATTAATTGACAAAGTACCTGGTCACCCAAGAGATCTGATTTGATGTACAATGAGATGAATTTTGTTTTCATCCTTGCTAACACAGCATCCATTCTATAGACCATAGAAGAAGGAGTCATTTTGAACTTCAAGTCTTGATATTTAAGAAATACATTTTGTAAGGCTATAGCTGACACAGATAGTGGTTCCTCTGATGGATCTGGGCAAAGTAAGTTGAAAACCTTCAGAAAGAATTCACCATTCTAGATGTGATTAAGAACATTTGTGATTCATGGGCAGAGGTCAAATTATCAATATTAATAGGAGTTTGGAAGAAGTTGATTCTAATCCTCATGGGTGTCTTTGAGAGATTCAAGACTTCAGAGGAGGAAATAACTGCAGATGTGGTGGAACTAGCAAGAGAACAGAATTAGAAATGAAGTCTGAAGATGTGACCAAATTGTTGCAATCTCATGATAAAACTTTAACAGTTGTGGAGTTGCTTTTTATGGATGAGCAAAGAAAATGGCTTCTTGAGATGGAATATAGTCCCAGTGAAGATGCTGTGAAGATTGTTGAAATAACAACAAAGGATTTAGAATACTACAAAGCTTAGTTGATAAAGCAGCAGCAGGATTTGAGAGGAGTGACTAATTTTGAAAGAAATTCTACTATGGGTAAAATGCTATCCAACAGCATTGTATGCTATAGAGAAATCTTTCATGAAAGGAAGAATCAATCAATGTGGCAAACTTCAGTGTTGTCTTATGTAGAGAAGTTTCCACAGCCACCCCACCCTTCAGCAACCACCACCGTGATCAGTCAGCGGCCATCAACTTCAAGGCAAGACCTCCTACCAGCAAAATGATTGTGACTTGTTGAAGGCTCAGATGATGGTTAGTATTGTTTAGCAATGAGGTATTTTCAAAATAAGGCAAGCACTTTGTTTTTAGACATAATGCTACTGCACATTTAATAGACTACAGTAACGTGGAAAAATAACTTTTACATGCCCTGGGAAATAAAAAAATTGCAGGACTTGCTTTATTGTGATATTAGCTTTATTGTGGTGGTGTGAAACTGAACACACAATATCTCCAAAGTATGCCTATAAATCATATAAGTTTGACAACTATTATGATGAATAGTATATTATCTCATGTAAGGAAATTTTATAACAACACTGATACAATGAAGAAAGCCAACGAAATCAATATGACAAAAATGAACTTAAGTCCCACTGGGCAATAAAAAGGGAGAAATAATTATAAGCACATTCTTAAATTTAATTTTAAAATTTTGTCTCTAAAATAACTTTGTTTCACATTGACAAATTTTGTAAGATTATTTAATCTGCACTTCAGTTTTGATGATGATCAAAAAATTACCATCTATAAACCATTCATTAGTAAAGATAATAATGTAATTATTTCCAAACCAATGTGTTATGCTTATTTAATAAAGTTTTTTTTTCCTCATTAAAACACAATTCAGTTTCACTATAGGAAATTTGTGAAATGCAGAATGGTAGGAGGAAGAACAATATCTATAATTCTAACACCCAGAAATAACTTTTGTTAATATTTCTTTTTATTTTGATTCGTGTTTTTTTTTACATCACTGAGAGCATACATGTATAATTCAAGCTCTTGTTATTTTAACATAGCATCACAACAGAAACCTGCCCCTATGCTTATCCCATTCAAATTTTGAATGGAATTTATTATAGTTACCATCTCCTTGTAACTATTCTTTCGATGGAAAAAATTAACTCAATAAACAGAAGCTAAGCTCAGGAGAAATGAGTGGCAAAAGGTCTCTGACATGCAATCTTGGTAAATAGAAACAAAGAATTAATAACAATGAAAAATTACATATCTTGGAAATTAAAGAGAAAAAGGAGCTCACTCACAGAATAGAATCCAAATGACTATGACCTACAGTGGATTTTGAGCAATGTCTGAAGCAATATTAAATGACTTTTGTAGCATCTTGTCTTTTAATATCAAAGACACATTGGTTGTATCATATCTAATAAATATTTAATACCTTAACATACATAAAGAAGAGTAACTTTCATAATCTCCTGAATAAGATTTCATGATGAAATCCTGAGAAAATAGAAGGGATAGGAAAGAAATCAATGAAGTGATGCATGTTTAATTCTAATGTTGCCAATACATTGCATTTCTAAATATTAATATTGACTTCAGGGCACTGAAGGGCACATTCAAGAGCTCGACAAATTCAATGATGTAAGATTTTCAGCAAAGCATTTCACTAAGTGACAAGCTTACCATCTAGCTGTGTATTGCATTGTTATTCAGCAGTTCAAGTTTTTGTTACACAATATTCTGCTTGGGGCTAAAAACAAGTATAAGTCTTGACCAAATCTTTTTTTCCAACTTTGTACAAAACGGTACATAGCATCACTTACTAATTGTGAGATGTAGGAATACAATCAATTTGAACAGGTGGCATTGTCTTGATAAATGGGAGTACAAAGAAAATCAAGCCCAGGGAGAGAAGAGATCTTGGAAACTATTTTTGTTAAAAAACAGTCTCACTCAAATTACCAGGAATGAACCAATCCTTCTGTTAAGGATATATGTAGGCAGGATCTGGAAAGCTTGGGATCTACGGTAGCCCTAGTAATCTGCCCTTCTCTCAAGGCACATTTGTTTCTCTTTGTCTATTGCATTCCCATCTCTAAGCTGATTATAACTTCAACATGCTACATCTTTCCTGCTTTCTAGTAACGGTAGCTTGAAATTTTCTTTGGTTTACTAGGGCTCAATTTGCCCTTTACCTTTGGTTTTGCCTTAATCTCTTTATTAATTCTTAATCTCTTTTAAATTAATTTATTACTTTCTTTCTCAATTTCCAATGCCAGTGAGAGGATGATGAAAGCGCCCACTCCTGTTTTAAAGACTGGCCACACCGGTGGTAGGCTTGCTGGCTGGTGTATGATTTGGCAGGGAGTGTGGCAAGTGCCCCCTGATCAAATTGGCCATTCCCAAAGAAGGCCTGAGGTCAACTCAACATGTTACCCAGGCCGCCGAGGCTGCCGTGGGTGGCGGAATATCTGCACTAAAAAACATGTGGGCAGGCACACCTGTAAAATGTGTGTGGACAGAGGCCAAAATCCAGGTGCATTTATATTTATCAGTGTATGTGAAAAAGTACCATGGTCACATAAAATGGTTTTACACTGTGTGGCACACAGACCCAAGGTGGCCTCCCACGATCCCCATTTCCTGTTCTCTACACCTTGTATAATTCCCTCCTCTAGACTGTTGGTGGGACTTGTGACTTGGTTCTAAGCAACATGGCAAAGGTGATACGATATCGCTTTGGCAAATATACAGCATTATAAAAAGTTTAGTTTTGCTAACATACTTTCTAGAGACCCTCTCTACCTTGCTGGTTTTGATGAAGCATTGGCCATAATGCTAGGACCCACATGGCTGGGACCTTGGGTGGTCTTTAGGCACAGGGGGTTACCATCCAACCATCAGCCAGCAATATACCAGGGCCCACAGACCTACAGCTGCAAGGAAATGAATTCTGCAAACAACATGAGTGAAAATGAGCAAATTTTTCTCCAGACAAGAAACCATCCCTGGCTGACACCTTGATAACAGCCTCACGAAGAACCCAGCTAAGCCATACCTAGATTACTAACCCACAGAAACTATGATATAATAAGTGTGCATTGTTTTAAGCCACTAAGTTCATGGTAAATTGTTTTTTTTTTTCTCTAAGTAATATATATATATATTTTATTGATTTTGTAAAAATATTACATTAAAAAAATATGAGGTCCCATTCAACCCTACCACCCCCACACCACCAATCCCCGCACAGCAACACTCACTCCCATCATCATGACACATCCATTGCACCTGGTAAGTACATCTCTGGGCATCTCTGCACCCCATGGTCAATGGTCCACATCATGGCCCATACTCTCCTACATTCCATCCAGTGGGCCCTGGGAGGATTTACAATGTCCAGTGATTGCCCCTGAAGCACCATCCAGGGCAACTCTAAGTCCCAAAGGCGTCTCCACCTCTCATCTCTTCCTGCCATTCCCCATACCCATCAGCCACCATGGCCACTTTTCCCACTCCAATGCCACCTTTTCTCTGTGGACCTTGGATTGGTTGTGTCCATTGCACCTCTATGTCAAGAGGAGGCTCAGATTCCACATGGATATTGGATGCAATCCTCTTGCTTTCAGTTGTAGGCCCTCTAGACTCCATGGTGTGGTGGTTGTCCTTCAACTCCATCTTAGCTGAGTGAGGTGAGTCCAATAAATCAGATTGTAGGAGCTGAAGTCTGTTGGGGCTCAGGGCCTGGCTATCATATTGTCAGTCCAGAGATTCAAATCCCCTAAATATATCTTAAACCCCAACACCAACTACAATTCCAGTAAAGTAGCATGAAAGTTTTGTGCAAAGAGATCCCATCTGAGTCCAGCTCCATCACGCAGAAACACCAGCTCCAAAGAAGGGCCATCTGATATGGTAGTAAACCCCATCTGCCATGACCATAGAACCCGTGGGTCTCTTTAGCCCTCAAAGGAATGAATACCTGGGGTTGTATCTACTTTATCTGTCTCTTAGACTCTGCTCAGTTGTGCTTAAGGGCAATCCTTCTGAAAGCCTCCAGACTCTTTTTTAGAGACTCGTAGCCATATAAACTCATTTCTCCTTTCCATTTCCCCCTTACATTAGCTCAAACAGCATTTTAAAGTCATGTTATTATATGTAGACAGGGATATTCTGCTGATCCGCATTGAACCTTCAATTCAAGGTCATTTTCCAGTTGCATCATCAGTTGGTACTTGGTAGTGATCCCTGGGTGCCAGGGAGGCTCATCCCCGGGTATCAATTCCCACGCTGGGGGGAAGGCATTGCATTTATATACTGAGTTTGGCTTTGAGACTGGCCACATTTGAGTAACATGAAGGCTGTCAGGAGGAAATTCCCAGGCACAGGGCTGCTCTAGGCCTTGTTCTTATTGCAGGCATATAGGCTCACAAGCATAGTCATTAGTATCATGCTCTCACTGCTGGACCCTCATTCCTTCCTGGTCCTTACCGTTGCACCTGGGGGACTGCTGCTGCTCCCCTAGGGGCGATGACAGAGCACCCCCGGCCAGGAACCCAGTACTCCCCCAGCTTTAGTTTTTAATTGTTGCCACTATGAGTATATCCAAACATTACCATGCACCCTGGACATATGCCCTGTATAGCTCCCTGTCAGCCCTATATCACCTGTCAATAGTGTCCTATACCAGTATTCCTCCGCCGCCACTGCCGAACCACTCTGTGATCCAAAACTTCCCGAAAATTGAAGCCCAATATAATGTCAGGATCCCTTACTAGCAAAATGGGATAAGGCAATGGGTTTAAAGGTCAGATACAGAATACGTGTTGACTTGGAAAAATTCTACATCCTATCTTTTTCTTTTTTTTTTCCCCCTAATTATTGAACTCTTCACAAGAGCCCTAGACCACTGCAATTCATATATACAATATACAGTACTCCCACACATCCACCATAGAACCTTTTCCCTTCCACAGTGATATTCTTATAACTTATTCATATCATATTTACTTAAAGTGATGTACAGACTCTGAGACAATAGCTTTCAAACAAGGCAACATCTGTGCTTACATTGTGGTCCATACTTTAGGATATACAGTTTTCTAAATTTTTAGTTATCCTATGTTTCACATTATGGTTTACATTATTAGTCTGTCGTCCCCTATATGTTTATGGTGTAATATTACATGTTTTATATCCATCCCTGTGCACTCTCGCGAAACTCCTCTCTTACCCCAGATTTACTTTGCTTCCACACATTTAACATCCATTTTCCCATCCCCTTGGTGCCCACAGTGACAGCCAACCTCCATTTCCCGAGGAGCCATGTCCAGAGACACTTGCAACAGTGTTCAGGGCCCAACTTGCTCAACTGCCCCAATGCCCTGGGAGCCACCCTTACTCTCAAGAGATACGGTTCCCTCTATTTGATGGCATTAGTCCTCCCCAGGATGTGGGTCCACCCCCCACTCCCACTGCTTGGGTCTCTACCCAATGGTACCACCCACTCTGGCAAAATGAGCATTCAGACATTTCCCAGGAGCCCTTCCCGGATCAGACCATCCCCTCCGAGCATCCTAAACAAGTAAACCTCTTAATTATATTTTGATACGATTTTCTCAGCATTTTACTCTCAACAAACACCTGACACTCTCCTATGTTCGTATGCTACCCCTCCCTCCCCCCACTTTTTGGGCAATATTACCCATCCGCCCATCCCCAGCCCCCCTCAAACCCGCAAAGCCCCACCCAAAGGCAACCCCTTGCCCCCATTTTATCTCTTCTTTGTGTTCATACTTACCGCCAGCTCATCATAAATTCCACCCCTGCAGACGTCGGCTCACATCCTTCCTCCACCCCCCAATTTCATGTAAGCCTATCGTTCAGTCTCTAGCTCTCTGAGGCAGCTTTCTTATTTCATATCATTGAGGTCATGTAGTATTTGTCCTTCAATGCCTGGGTTGCTTCACTCAACATAAGATTCTCAAGATTCATCCATGTTATCACATGTGTTTGTAGTGTATTTGTTCTTACAGCCGAGTAGTATTCCATTGTGTGTATATACCACATTTTATTGATCCACTCATCTGTTGATGGGCATTTGGGTTGATTCCAACTTTTGGCGATAGTGAACAATGCTGCTATGAACATTGGTGTACATATATCGGTTTGTGTCCTTGTTTTCAGTTCTGCTGGGTATATACCCAGCAGTGGTATTGCTGGGTCATATGGCAAATCTATGGTTAGTTTTTTGAGAAACCGCCAAACTGTCCTCCAGAATGGTTGAATCCTTCTGCATTCCCACCAGCAGTGGATGAGTGTTCCCCTTTCTTCACATCCTCTTCAGCATTTGTATTCTTCTGTTTTTTTCATAGCTGCCAATCTTATGGGAGTAAGATGGTATCTCATTGTAGTTTTGATTTGCATTTCCCTGATAGCTAGAGATTTGGAGCATTTTTTCATGTGCTTTTTAGCCATTTGTATTTCTTCTTTGAAGTGTCTTCTTTGAAGTGTTTAAATCTTTTTCCCATTTTTTAAATGGGTTGTTTATCTTTTTATTTTCAAGAAATAGGAGTTCTTTATATATGCAAGTTATAAGTTTCTTATCAGATATATGGTTGCCAAATATTTTCTCCCACTGTGTGGGCTCCCTTTTTACTTTCTTGACAAACTCCTTTGAGGTGCAGAAGGCTTTAATTTTGAGGAAGTCCCATTTATCTATTAGTTCTTTCGCTGCTCGTGCTTTTGGTGTGATATTCATGAATCCATTTCCTATTACAAGGTCCTGTAGATGTTTCCTTACACTGCTTTCCAAGGTTTTTATGGTCTTGGCTCTTATATTTAGGTCTTTGATCCATCTTGAGTTGATCTTTGTATAAGGTGTGAGATGGTAATACTCTTTCATTCTTCTACATATGGCTATCCAGTTCTCCAGGCACCATTTGTTAAATAGGCCACTCTCTCCCACTTGAGAGGGTTTGGTGGCTTTATCGAATATTATATGGCTATATATGTGAGGTTTTATATCAGAGCTTTCAATTTGATTCCATTGGTCTGTGTGTCTCTCCTTATGCCAATACCATGCTGTTTTCACTACTGTAGCTTTGTAGTATGTTTTGAAGTCAGGTAGTGTGATTCCTCCAATTTCGTTTTACTTTTTCAATATGTCTTTGGCTATTCAGGGCCTTTTTTCTTTCCAAATAAATTTCATAATTAGTTTTTCTAGTTCCTTAAAGAAGGCTGTGTTGATTTTTATTGGGATTGCATTGAATGTGTAGATCAGTTTTGGTAGGATAGACATCTTAATAATATTCAGTCTTCCTATCCATGAACAAGGAATATTCTTACATTTATTTAGGTCTTCTTTGATTTCCTTGAACAGTCTTGTATAGTTCTCGGTGTATAAGTTTTTTACCTCTTTAGTTAAATTTATTCCTAAGTATTTGATTTTTTTATTTACTATTGTGAATGGAATTTGTTTCTTGATTTCCTCCTGATCTTGCTCATTATTGATGTACAGAAATGCTACTGATTTTTGTGCATTGATCTTATAACCCGCGACTTTACTAAACTCATTTATGAGTTCTAGAAGCTTTGTTGTAGATCTCTCAGGGTTTTCTATGTATAGGATCATGTCATCTGCAAATAATGAAATTTTGACTTCTTCCTTTCCAATTTGAATGCCTTTTATATCTGGTTCTTGCCTCAGTGCTCAAGCAAGTACTTCTAAGACAATGTTAAATAGGAGCGGAGACAATGGGCATCCTTGTCTTGTTCCTGAGTTTAGAGGGAAAGATTTTAGGATTTCTCCATTGTAAACAATGTTGGCTGTAGGTTTTTCATATATACTCTTTATCATGTTCAAAAAATTTCCTTGTATTACAATCTTTTGGAGTGTTTTTATCAAGAAAGGGTGCTGTATTTTGTCAAATGCTTTTTCTGCAACTATAGATATAATCATGTGATTTTTTTCCTTCAATCTGTTTATATGGTGTATTACGTTGATTGATTTTCTTATGTTGAACCATCCTTGCATAACTGGAATAAATCCCACTTGGTCATGGTGTATAATTCATTTAATATGTTGTTGAATACGATTAGCAAGTATTTTGTTAAGTATTTTTGCGTCTAGGTTCATTAGAGAAATTGGTCTGTAATTTTCCTTTCTTGTGGTGTCTTTGTTTGGCTTTGGTACTAGGGTAATGTTGGCATCATAGAACAAGTTCGGCAATGTTCCTTCTGTTTCGATTTTTTGGAATAGTTTCAGCAGGATTGGTGTTAGTTCTTTCTGGAATGTTTTGCAGAATTCACCTGTGAAGCCGTCTGGTCCTGGGCTCTTCTTAGTTGGGAGATTTTTAATGACTGATTCTATCTCTCTGCTTGTGATTGGTTTGTTAAGATCATCAATTTCTTCTTTCGTCAATATGGGTTGCTTATGTGTTTCTAGGAATTTGTCCATTTCCTCTAAATTGTCATTTTTGTTGGAATATAGTTTTTCAAAGTATCCTCTTATGATAGTCTTTATTTCTGTGGGGTCGGTGGTGATATCGCCTTTCTCATTTCTTTTTTTGTGTATTTGCATCTTCTCTCTTTTTTTCTTTGTTAGTCTCGCTAAAGGTTTGTCAATTTTATTGATCTTCTCGAAGAACCAGCTCTTGGTCTTGTTTATCTTTTCAAGTGCTTTCTTATTTTCTATTTCATTTAGTTCTGCTCTTATCTTTGTTATCTCCTTCCTTCTTCTTCCCATTGGGTTACTTTGTTGTTGTTTTTCTAATTCCTTCAAATGTGCAATTAGTTCTTCAATTTTTGTTCTTTCTTCTTTTTTGATATATGAATTTATGGCTATAATTTTCCCCCTTAGTACTGCTTTTGCTGCATCCCATAAATTATGGTATGTTGTGTTATCATTATCATTTGTTTCAAGGTAGTCATTGATTTCTTTTGAGATTTCCTCTTTGACCCACTGTTTTTCTAAGAGTGTGCTGTTTAATTTCCAAATCGTGGTGTGAAATCTGGGCCTCTGTCCCTTGCAAATTTCCAGCTTGACTCCACTGTGGTCAGAGATATTGTTTTGTATGATTTCAATCTTTCTGAATTCATTCAGCCTTTCTTTGTGGCCTAGCATATGGTCTATCTTGGAGAATGATCCATGTGTGCCTGAGAAAAATGTATATCCTGCTGTGTTTGGGTGTAATGATCTAAATATGTCTATTAGATCCAGCTCCTCTAATATACTGTTCAAATGTTTTGTTTCTTTAGTGATTCTCTTTTGAGATGTTCTGTCCAGAGTTGATAGAGGTGTATTAAAATCCCCCACGATAATTGTAGATGAATCTATTGTTTCACTTTGTTTTTCCAGCATTTGCCTCACGTATTTAGGGGCACCCTTGTTAGGAGCATAAATATTTATGATTGTTTGATCTTCTTGACAGATTTTCCCTTTCACTAAAATATAGTATCCTTCTTTGTCTCTCACAATTGTTTCACATTTAAGTCTATTTTGTCTGATATTAATATAGCTACTCCTGCCTTTTTTTGTTTATTGTTTGCTTGTATGATTGTTTTCCAGCCATTCACTTTCAATCTCCATGCGTCTCTGGGTCTAAGATGTGTCTCTTGTAGACAGCATACAGATGGGTCATATTTTCTTATCCAATGTCCCAGTCTGAATCTTTTGATAGGTGAGTTTAATCTGTTGACATTCAGTGTTATTACTTTCAAGGAATTATTTGTGTTAGCCATATTTTGATTGGATTTGCGTTTGTGATATTTTGTTAGTATTTTTTTTCCCCTTCTATTTTTGTCTTTTTTTGTTGCTCTTATACTCTCCTACAACTTTGCCTGTCCTGTTTTTTCCTTTCTTCCTGCAGAACTCCCTTTAGAATTTCTTGAAGGGGAGGTTTCTTGTTGGTATACTCTTTCAGTTTCTGTTTATCTGCGAATATTTTGAACTCTCCATCATGTTTGAATGCTAGTTTAGCTGGATAGAGTATTCTTGGTTGGAAATTTTTTTCCTTTAGTACCTTGACTATATCATACCACTGCCTTCTTGCCTCCATGGTTTCAGATGAGAAATCTGCACTTAATCTCATGGAGCTTCCCTTGTTTGTGATGGTTTTCTTTTCTCTTGCTGCTTTTAGGATTTTCTCTTTGTCTTGAGCATTGGATAATTTGACAAGTATATGTCTTGGGGTGGGCCTGTTGGGGTTTATGACTATTGGAGTGTGCTGTGCTTCTTGGATATGTACATCTGTCTCTTTCAGTAGATTTGGGAAGTTTTCAGCCATTATTTCCTGCAACAATCCTTCTGACCCCTTTCCCTTATCTTCTCCTTCTGGAATGCCTATAATATGTATGTTTCAGCATTTTGCATTGTCATTCAGGTCCCTAAGTCCTAGCTGGATTTTTTCTATCTTTTTATCGGCCACTTCTACTATCTGTTTGATTTCTGATGTACTGTCTTCCACATCACTAATTCTCTGCTCTGCCTCTTCTAATCTGCTGATATTTGCTGCAAGTGTATTTTTGATTTCTTGAACTGTGGTGTTCATTCCCATCATATCTGTTATGTTTTTGCGTATGTCTGCAATTTCCCCTCCAAGTGTTGTCTTCATGTTGTTAACCTCTTTCATTACTTCATCAAATTTGTCAGTGATAAATGTTCTGAGATCTTTCATTGCTTGTGTGAAGTTCTACTCCCCTTCCTGATTTTTAGTTTGTTGATTGGATTCAGCCATGTTTTCCTGATTACTGATTTGGTTTGTAGATTTTTGTTCCTGTCTAGTCATCATTTTATCTTGACGGGTTTAATCAGTTCCTTAGCTTCTTTGTCTAGTCTTGGAGATTAATTAGCTGTTGTTTTTGTGTAAGTGTTATATCTTCTCTTTGTCCCTTTGTTCTTCTTATTCTAATTTCTTGTTGCTGGTTAAGTTCACTTTAAAGGAAAGTATTAGTGCCGGGGAAAGGCAATTGTGTAAGCAAGGGAAAAGTGTAAAGTAGTATTGGTGGTATATGTTAACAAAGCAAGAATATGAGATCTGGGAGGATGGAGGTTAAATTCATGTAAATTGTGTAGAGTTATAGCAGTAGGTAGAGTACCTATTATGAGGTAGATGAGTGAATATGGGAGGAATATGGTATGAGCTAGAAAGCTATTGTTTTCATGAGAGAGGGAAAGAGAAAAGAAAGGTAATTGTTTCAAGAGTGGATAACAGACAGAAGACAAAACAAAGGTATTAGAAATTAAGTGTTAGACACTTTGTGGATCAAAGAAAGGGAGGTGGGAGGTGGAATATAGGAGAGACAGTAGATGATGGCGGATATCAAGATGTAGGGGAAAGGGGAGAGTGTAGGTAGTCTAAATCGGTTCACACAGAAATGAGGGAGTGGAGGATGAGAAAACCCAGCAACTGTGAGGTGTTCCCTGTAGCACCTATTATATAATTGAGTTAAAATAAAATAAGTAGAAAATGAGGGACAAGAGGGAGAGAGAAAACAGAAAAAGAGAAGAAAAAAAAAAAGAAAGAAGAGAAGAAAGGAAGAAAGAAAAAAGGGGTGGGCAAAGGGTCGGGAACAAGTAGGGGAAAGACAAAAATAGATATACACGAACCACAATTACAACAGGAACTACACCAACAAAGTCCCCTAAATAACTGAATAAAAAAAAGGACTTTGGGGGATACGCTGGGAGAAAAGACTAGGGGATAATGCAATATTAGCAATCAGGACATTAAAAAAAGTAAAAAATAAGATTAAATGAAAATAAAAACAAAACAAAATGAAACAATAAGGAAAAAACGCAAACGTTTAAGGCTAGGGCATTCAAGGACCTCAGATGGACTTCAGGGCGTGATGGATTCAGGGATGGAAAGTCTGAGATATTGAAGACTCAAGAGGTGTGAGTCTCTGGGGTGTGGGCCACCAGAGTTTAGGGGATTCAGACCTGGCCACCTCAAATCTGGTCAACAGGAAGCCTAGGAGCCCCGCAGTGTAACACAGCCCTCAGGGATCCCCGCAGCTAGGTGCCAGCCCTATGGGGGAAGTCAGATCCGCAAATTCTGTATTATGTCTGAACCCTGCAATTCACTTACTCAGTTTATTATATTAGGATATATCGTCAATTCAGCTTTTGGACAGCTCCCACCCTGTGATTCTACACAATGGCGCCTGAGGGCGCCTCTTCACCGCCGCCAATTTAATGGCGTAGATCAGAAGTCCGGCTAGTGGGTGGGGCTCCAGTTGGAAACTCCGACAAAACCGGTGTTCCCAAGCTTCACAGAATATTCCCCAATTGGCTACCAGATGTGTCCCCCTCCCTCGCCGCACCCTATAACACTCTCCCAATTACGTCCCTTTATTGTCAACAATCTAATTCCATTGCAGATCGGCAGCCGGGCTTGTGGGGGCAGGGCTCCAGGCGGAAGCGCTATTACTTGTGTCTGCAATAAAAAATTCACCCGCTTCACCACAAAACACCATCTGTCTCCCCAAATCTATCCCCAAAGGCGTCCCGTCCCATCAGCCCAACAGCCCGCCCAGGACTTGCAAATTCCCAGCACCGCAGAGCCACCAAAAAACGTGGCAGCAGCAGTGATACCGCGGCTCCACCCACTCCCAAGGAGGGGGCAACCCATGTGCAGGTCTCACCTCCGGGCAATAGAACCCAAATTGTATCTTATAGACCAATCCTCTCCATGACCTTCCCTCCAAATCGATGTCCAGACACTTCCTGCCCTGCAAAAATCCCAAAAAAGCCTGTTCTCGGAGAACCTCCAGCGGCACCCAGCTGCCTCTTTCCAGGAGAGACCGAAAGGCAAGCTCAGTCAGCCACCATCTTACTTCCCTTCCTCCCGGTAAATTGTTACATAGCAATTTCTAACTAATACATTCTGCTTCTGGTTTAAAAGATAGAAGAGCTGACATGATTTGGATGCTGGAAGTTTCTGAGTAATTTTGATGTTTTGTGAAGAAAGTAGGAAAACTATTCAAAATCAGCACTGTCCCAGAAAAGCCAGGCTGTACAATGCTTTTTCCACTTTTCATAACCTAGACATTTGTTAACTTCCGTTTGACTCTCCAAATCATCTCTCCACATGTCTCCACACTTGTGTCCTTGAGGGATGGCCCTTATAGATTACATCAATGACTTCTCTTAATCTTTGGCTTCTGGTGTTGTTCAGGCAATAGGAGCATAAGCAGGATATCTAGAGAGTGAGAGAAGAGTGAACTATTTATTTCATTGATTCTCTCCCTGCCAGGTCTTAGCTGGTTAATTGTGAACCTCTACTGAAGATCACAGCCTCTCTCAGGTGGCCTTTTTCAAAGAACTCTCTTTGTGGTGGGCTCCTTTAACCTAGGGATGGTGATTTCCCCCTATTGTCAACTATATGGTACCACACCCTATCTTGTTGCATTTCCTAAATGCTACTTCCCCTTTGTAAGTAATCTCTTTATGAAACTAACATCACATTATCCAATTTGGGTGTTGTTTTAATTTCCTGGGCTGCTTAGAGCAAATGCCATGAAATGGTTTGGCTTGAACAATGGGAATTTATCAGCTTACAGTTTTCAGGCCGAGAAAATGCCCATATCATGGCATCATCAGGGCGATGCTTTCTTCCCAGAGACCAGCTGCTGGTGATTCTCGGTTTCCTCTGCCAAATGGCAAGGCACATGGTGGCATCTGCTGGTCTCTCCCTTCTCTACTGGGTTTCATTGATTTCAACTTCTTGCTCTGTGGCTTCCTCTCTCTCTCTTTCTCTCTTTCTCTCTCTGTATTTACTATGTTTATAAAGGACTCCAGTAATAGGATTAAAATCCATTCTGAAAGAGGTGGGTCACACAGTAACTGAAATAGCTTCATCTAAAGATCCTACTAACAATGGTTTATACCCACAGGAATGGATTAGATTTAAGAACATGTTTTTCTGGGGGAACATACTGCTTCAAACCACCACACATGTTTCCAGCTAGTTAATACAACAGTTCAATAATGTCTGAATGATATTGTCCAGAAGAAAACTGAGGAATCTGTATATATACACACACACACACACACATATATATGTGTGTGTGTGTATATATATATATATGTGTGTGTGTGTGTGTGTGTGTGTGTGTATGGAAGTAGGAAACTTAGAAGGTGTCCTGGTTTGAGTCTTTTATGGATCCCAGAAAATTATGTTTTTAAGCTAACCTATTCCTGTAAATGTAAAACTTTTTTATGTGGGGCCTTTTGGTTAGATTCAGTTCTGGACCTTTTGATTAGGTCACCTTTGATTAGATTGCATTGCTTAAGAGCCTTTGATTAGATTGCTTGTGACCAGGGTGGGTCCTAGCCTTTTACTGGAGTCACTAATAAATGGAGGAGAACACAGAAAAAGAGCTGCCATCATACCCTGCTATGTGAGAGAAGATTCCTGGAGTGCCTAGAGCAGAAAGTCAGAAAAACCCCAAGAGGATGAGAAAGAGCCTGGAGGCTGGAATCAGCGGAGCAACCCAAAACTAAAGAGACATGCCTGGGAAGAGATGAACCATAAGCCTGATCACTCACAGCTGAGCTCGGGGGAGAATGTGAGCTGGTGGAGAAAGCAGAGCATGGCTGCCATCTTGCCTTGCCATGTGGCAGGAGTCCAGGGTTCCCAGGAAGCTGACTCTTGGTGAGACCAAGTATCTGATGATGCCTTGATTTGGACTGTTTCACAGCCTTGGAACTGTAAACTTTTACCCTAATAAATTCCCTTTATAAAACCCAACTCATTTCTGGTATTTTGTTCCCAGTAGCTTTAGCAAACTAAAATATAAGGGAAAATATGAAGGGGCGCTATCATATTATTTTTCATTGTCTGTCAGACTGTAGAACTATATGTGAATAAAGTTTATAAAAAAACTGACAGGAAATCCCTTTCCAGGAATCCTGTTTTGTAGGTTCTGGGTGAAAAGTAGAGACTAACCAGGCTTCAGTTTATCACAGAAGCCTTTATATAGGACACTCCATTCTTTTATATTCTTGCATGCTATTTTCTAAATAAAAAGAATTTTGAACTCAGTCTGAAAAGAATTATGAAGAGAAATTTAGCATCTCTTCCCTAGGTACTCTTGGGAAAAGGGAAGGCAATTATCTGTTGAGGCAGGCAGAGGCACAGGCCTGCAAGGATCATTCTTTGATTCACTTGTTTTAGATATTTGAAACTGAATGTTGATACAATCTTGTTGAATGCCATCTATATCTTTATTTTGAGTTCTTTATCATCAAAGGAAGAGTAAACAACCCTTTCAAATTTGTTTGACATGTACCTTGAGTTTGGGAACTCAGCACAATATTTGGATTTTAAAAGAATCTGGCTTTTTCACAGGTTTGCAAAAGATAGAAACAAGAACACGACTACCTTAAAAGCCTCTTTTTGGTGCCTTGGGCAAGTTAATATTTTTCTCCAGTGTAGTATAGCTACGAGATTTGAATAAATTGGGAGAATGATCACTTGACAGAATTAAAGATTTAAGGAAGCAGATCGGCCAGGAAAATGCATATGCCCCCTTGCCTGGTACTCCTCACTTCCCCCACATGCCACCGGCTGTTTCTTAGCCAACTTGGATGTTGGAGCTGGGAGGAGAGATCATCTAATAGCATTTCTTTCTTGAGAGATTAAGTCACTTCTAATTTAGGGAATTTTCTTTAACTCACGTAAGGCATGCATGAGTCTGATGAAGCCGAATTTTCTAGTTCTGAGCAGGTTCTTTTCTCTCTAAATGAATGAACCTTTACATAGAAAATGCATGCTCGGAAGTGGATTAAGTTTACACTAGCTCTAACGCCACCTCCCATGCATCTGTGACTCTGTGGAGTATGAGAGGGGACTATTTTTAGCTCATGAACAGAGAAAGTTGTTAAGAGTTTTTCACCATTTCAGGCAGGGTACAATCCCCACCAATGTCAGAGAGAGTCCCCAGGGGCCTATGGGCCCTGTGGAAACGTGTGTCTTCCTATTGCACTGAGGGCGTAGTAACTGCACAGCCTCAATTCCATGGCTTATCCTTGGAGTGATGGCAATGGCGAATGGTCCTCTATTTAGGGGCTGTTTTGAGAACAGGCTTGACTCTGACAGAACACAGCCTGACATTCTGAGGCCAGGGCTGCCCTGGTGAAATGAGTTCATCACCTATTTCCAAACATCTTGCTATACACGTCTCATACATGTAGACTTCAAATAATCTTTGTTTCAGTTGAAATGGCTGAATTAGAATAGTCACTATAGTGGGTTTCACAGTTAAGGACTAAATACCTCCCCTTCTAGTTTTGAGAACCAAAAAAAAATTTTGTCACTAAATTACAATTTTAGGTAAGGCCGAGACCCTCTCCCAGCTGAATTAATTGCCCCAAAAGCACGTGCTCATGACACAGTTCACACCCCTCATCCACCCACACCAACACACAGACCCACATACATACCTGCGCGCATATAACACACAGTCACATACCCCTCACACGTGGAGGCATATGCACTCACTTCCACACAACTGTAGTTACACACACCCACTCGCTCACATACACAGGGAGTCACACACAACCACACTCCATACACACACAGCCAAACACACACCTCTCACACACAGATACACACAGATACACACAGATACACACCCCTTCACACACACAGACATTTTCACAGTCACGCACACAACTGAACTAGGACTCTAACCCCCATCCTCAGACTCACAGTTTGGGGTTCCTTTCTCAATACAGTGTTCTTACTCTTACATGAGAAAATGTAATGCAGTAAAAAACCTTTTCCTTCAACAAAACCGTCTTCTCATCTAAGATGAATTGTTAGTTGCTTATCTCAGTCTACCACCCCGGAAGTAGACTAGAAGGCTAGAACTTCATTTCTTAGAGCACTTTAATTTTTTTATGAGTTCCCATGTCCGTGGATGGTAGAACCATAATCAGGCCCAGGGGTGTTCTTTTCCCTGGGGCTGGTATCATCCCTGGGCATCTGGGCCTTTTGGGGTTGTCGTTTCTCTGTCATTATCTGTGCAAGCACCGTTGTTGACATCGCCGCCCCCACAGGTCCTTAGTTCTGATTTTCCCGGGTCATGCCTGTTTCTTCTTCACTCCTGCCTGTAAGTCCTCTTCAGCTGAAATCTCTCCCTGCTTCTCAGGCCCCTCAGGCACACGGTGTCCCAGAGCTGCTCTCCCATCCTGAGGTACAGGGAGGGGTGCGGCTGACTTAGGACACTTTGCCTAGACTCTTCACTTCCCTGGATTCCACAACCAAGGAATGACCCAGAATACCTCTGCATTGCCCCAGGAATTTGTCCTGTCCTCTACATTGTTAGGATCCCCTCATCTCTATTTGTACATTAAGGCAATATCCTTTTATTTCTTATTTATTTATTGTCTTTTTTTTTTTTAAGAAACATAGATCACAAAAAAATGTTACATTAAAAAGTATAAGAGGTCCCCATATACCCCACACCCCACCCCATCCCTCTCCTCCCACATCAACAACCTCTTTCATCATTGTGGCTTGACTTCTAGTTCTCATTTCGCTCTTTCATTTGCATGGCTTCTAGAACTGGCTTTTCAAAACACAGATCTCCTTGGGGCACTTCTTATGATACTAAAAATCTTAATTCCCTGCACAGGATGGCAGAGTACTTTTGAATACAGACCCAAACTACCTTCATGCCAGGCTATTGGTCTGCAAAATGCTGTGCATTAGTTTAGTCAAACAGCAACACAAAACTGTATATCATCCTACAAAGAGATCACATACTTTCCATATATCTTTAGATGTTTGGTTGTCATTTTTCTCTGGTCTTTCAGTAATGAATCTTTACAAATGGGCAAGATTTTAAGATGGGAAAGGTAGATAAGAGTATCAGAGGCAAGAAACAAATTCCTATTATTTTCTTCTCCTAGTTCGGCCTTCTCTATATTTATTTTCACTTGTGCCATGCATTAAGGTCAGGACTAGATCTTGGGGATACAAAGATGAGAAGATACAGTTCAACCATTTTTTAATGCATTTAAAAAATGTTTTTGAGCTCTTGGCATTTGCATGGGTCTAGGCATGAACTAGGGATGGGTCCCTATTAATCACATACCATTAAGTGCAACGCATAGAATTGAAATAGAGCGATGTAACAACGAGGGACTGGGTCACTGCTTTAGATTGAGTGGCCTGGAAGGCCTTGGGAGGGAGGGGAAGTTATGCTGAAGGATGGGTGAAAAGCAGGCCAGACCTAAAGAATTGGGTGGGAGAGAGGGGAAACTACAATGTAAACTTTAATCCTCGCTTAGTGGCAATGCTCCAAAGTGTGTTCATCAATTGCAATGAATGTAGCTCACTAATGAAGTATGTTGTTAATGTGGGAAAATGCGGGAGGTGGGGGGAGCAGGGCATATTGGAATCCCCTATATTTTTAATGTGACTTTTGTATAATCTAAGTATCCTCAAAAAAATAAAATTAAATAACTTTAGAAAAGCAGGCCAGGAAGAGGCCAGAGGCGGTAGCCCGGGGTGTGGATGAGCTTGGCATGTTTGGGGATTGGAAGAGGAGACCATTTCGGCTGCCGCTGGAGAAAGGGACGTAGAGTGATGAGAGGTAAGGTGGGGGAGGGAAGCAGAAGCCAGATGACAAAGGGCTTAGTTGATGGAGTTTGGTTTTGCTGCTTTCATTCTGCTTTTTCAAAGCACTGTTGACATGAACTGATCATTTCAAAACAATATGGTAATTTCAGGTTTCCTGTCCAGCATGTAAGACCATGAACATTGTCACTTCTGGCCTTAAAACGAGAAAAAAGCTGAAAATTCATAAATCAACAAATATTCTTAGTCCATCAAGAAATTGAGAACACGGGGCAAGTCACTGCCCTGAAAATTGGAGAGACAGGCAGATGCGGAAAGTCACAGCTTACCTAGAGAAGAGACCACAGCTGGAGCCAGCGTCAGGTGGGAATACTTACAGGATAACTTACAGGACTGAGTATCCTGTAAGTACAGGTATCCTGTACAAGTACAAGTATCCTGTAAGTACAGGATAACTTACAGGATACTTACAGGACTGAGCCTGAGTCTGTTTGAAAGAGAAAAATACCTGGAGACCCTGACTTAGGGGGTGACCTTGGAGGTCGGTGAGTTTTACTTCCAGGAGCTTGATGGGGTTCCCACGATGAAGATGGGAGAAAAATTCCCTCGTTTCTGGAGGGGAATAGTAACCATTTTGAAATATGCCCAGAGCTTTCTGTTCTTAACAAATGCCTATCCTCAAGGTAAACCATTTTACTAGGGCCTAACCCACTTAGAGGGAGAGAAAAATCGAACGCCAGTTCCCTGCAGCCTTCCTGACTCACCTAAGGGATGGGAAACAGAGCTGAGAAGCACCTGTAAAGGTCATAGACCAGGCATACAGGCCCACTGAAAGACAGACCTAATCAGTCTTTTTTTTTTTTTGGGTCTGGGTACCAAATCACTTTATTTGAAGGAATGATATAAATGAAAGAACTTGGTGGATGATGATGCAACATATAGAAAAGGTCAAGGTAAATCCAACAGGCACGCACTGCCGTGGTAACCATGGAAGTCACCCCAAGGCTCTGCGGAAGACAGCGTAAGGCGTAGCTCTCCTCATCACAATTTCCCAGAGTGTGCTTGTCAAAGAGAGACCCTGCCAAACCAGAATCCAGGCCCCCCATATTTTGTACAAGTTGGTTATGTACTCATGCAATTCTTTGATGGACTTTGCCTGCTCATTCAGGTAATGGGTTTCAATGAAGTCACAAAGTGAAGGTTGTTTTTGTAAGTAGTCAGTTTTGCTCAGTTCCAGTAGGGACTGATTCACCTGTTTTTCCCCAAGTTGTAAGGCACAGTCCATTGCATTCAGCAATCTCTCTCTATTGTCTCATTCTGGTTTCTTGATATCCTGAGGGAAGATTCGACTACTTTGTAATTCTGCAGCTTCCTACGTTTCTCAGCATGCTCCTTCTCCTCATGAGATGGATGAAGAAAATATTTGGCAAATATAGTCCTTCAAAGGGCTATGGAATGCTTCCTTACCCCCACATCTTACTGCCTTGTAAGTACGGTTTGAATGGAGGAGGGTAAGAGAGAAGTAAGGAGCATCAATTTGAGTAGATACCTAGCAATGGTATCACCGGGTCCCATGGCAAGTCTATATTCAACTTCCTTAGGAACTCCCAAAGAGTCCTCCACAGTGGCTGTACCATTCTACATTCCCACCAATAATGAATAATCGTTCCTATCTCTCCACATCCTCTCCAACATTTACAGCTTTCTGACTGTTTAATAGCAGCCAGTCTAATAGGCATGAAATGATATCTGATTGTAGTTTTGATTTGCATTTCCCTGACCACTATTGACGCTGAACATTTTTTCATGGGTTCCTTCGCCCTTTGTATTTCTTCTGTAGATAGTTGTCTTTTCAAGTCTTTTGCCCATATTTCATCAGATACTTTGTCTTTTTATTTTTGACGTGTATGATCTCCTTATATGTGATTGCCAAATATTTTGTCCCATTGAGTTGGCTACCTTTTCACCCTTTTGACAAAGTCCTTTGAGGTGCAAAAGTGTTGAATTTTGAGGAGGTCCCATTTATCTATATTTTCTTTTGTTACTTGTGATTTGGGTGTAAGGTTTAAGAAACTACCGCCACCTACCACAAGATCTTGAAGATATTTTCCTACATTTTTTTCTAGGAGTTTTATGGTTGTTGCTTTTATATTTAGGTCCTTGATCCAGTTTGAGTTAATTTTTTGTATTAGGTGTGATATAGGGGTCCTCCTTCTTTCTTTTTAATATGGCTCTCCAGTTCTCCCAGCACCATTTGTTGAATAGCCTGTTTGGGCCATGCTGGATGGGCTTGAATCCCTTGTCAAAAATCACTTGACTGTAGATGTGAGGGTCAATTTGAATTCCTAATTTGGTTCCATTGATCAATTAGTCTGTCTTTATTCCAGTACCATGCTGTTTTTTGTTTGTTTGTTTGTTTGTTTTGTTTTTTGTTTTACCATGGTAGCTAAGTAATACGCTTTAAAGTCAGGAAGTGAGATTCCTCCAAATTTGTTCTTTTTAAAGACATTTTTGGTTATTCTAGGTGCCTTACCCTTCCAAATAAATTTGGTTACTGGCTTTTCAATTTCTGTAAAATAGGCTTTTGGGATTTTTATTGGGATTGCATTGAAATCTGTAAATCAGGTATATTCCCGGAAGAACTGAGAGGAGTGACACAAATAGATATCTGCAGATGGGTGTTCATAGCAGCATTATTGACGATAGCCAAAAGTTGGAAATATTTGGGGTCTATCAACTGATGAATGGATAAACAAATTACGGAGTATACACACTGGAATATTATGCAGCGGTAAGAAACAAAGTCATGAAACATATGACAACATGGATGAACCTGGAGGACATTATGTTGAGTGAAGCAAGCCAGACGCAAAAGGGTAAGTACTTTATGACTGCCCTATTATGAACTAAATATATTATGTGAAATACAAATATATTATGTGAAATATGAATATGGGTAGAATTACATATATATGACTGTTTTTCTTTGAAGCTGAACAAATGTAAGTTAATACTACAAAATGTTAATAGACAAAAACCCCCAAACATTATACTAATTGAAGGAAACCAGACACAAAGTACTACATATTGTATGATTCCATTTATAGGAAATGTAAATATAAATCAATTTATAAAGACGAAAGGAGATTAGTGATTATGTAGGTCTGAGGAAGAGAAATGCTAAGGGGTGTGGAGTCTTTCTTTTTGGAGTAATGAAGTTGTTCTAAAATTTTTGAGAAGATGCATGTACAACATTGTGATTATACTAAAAACCATTGATTATACACTTAGGATGGAATACCCAGAAACAGCAGCTAAGTACAGTGGGGGAAGCATAGAGAGATAGGGAGGTAAGGAATTTTCTTGTTAGTCTGGTTTTTGTTTATTATTATTGTTATTGAAATAATGAGAATGTTCTAATAATGATTGAAGTGATGAATGTGTAACTATGTGATTGTACATTTTGGATGAATTGTATGCTTTATTAATATGTGTCACTAAAATTGATTTGTTTAAATAAATTTTAAAAAATGAGTAGATGATGAAAGATTTGACTTACATAAGGAACAGAGGAAGACTTTTGGCAGTTATGGTGAAATATGGAGCAATGAAGCATTCTCTCTATAGGTTTCAGGTAATTTTTGGATATCCATGCTGTAACAGATGGTATGGTGTCCCAGGTGATTCCCTTTACTGGGTCAGTGCACTTGTCCCACAGCTGCCCAGGGTGTGGAAGCAAATGGTTCACTGTGTACCTTCTTGATTATGCGTAGCTTGGTGGTTCCCAAAATTTTCTACACATTAGAATCACCTGGGGAGCAATAAAGCCTTCCAAAGTTCAAACCACATCCCAGATCCATTAAATTACAATCTGTGAAGGTGGGACTCAGAATTCAGGAGTTTTTTTTGAAACTCCTCAATGATTCTAATCTGTAGACCAGTGGAAGCCTAGTCTACCTTAGTTGAAGGCAGTTGATTCCTGGAGATACCTGGAAAATTACCCTCCCTTTCCTTTTCTCTGGTGGTGTGTGGCTGATGACTCACTGATGGGACCAGCTTGTTTCAAGGTAGGATGAGCTCTGATGCAATTCCAGAGTTCCCCTTGAGAGCAGGTGAAGGCTAGTATTCTTTTTTTGTGTGTGAGTCTTTATTTTTTTTTTTTAATGTTACATTAAAAAAATATGAGGTCCCCATATTCCCCCCACCCCCCATACCCCACTCCTCCCATAACAACCTCCTCCATCATCATGGGACATTCGTTGCACTTGGTGAATACATCTCTGAGCACTGCTGCACTACATGGTTAATGGTCCACATTATAGTTTACACTCTCCTCCAGTCCACCCACTGGGCCATGGAAGGACATACATTGTCCAGTAACTGTCCCTGCAGCACCACCCAGGACAACTCCAAGTCCTGAAAATGCCCCCACATCACATCTCTTCTTCCCAGTCCCTACCCTCAGCAGCTACTATGGGATGGCCAGGCCCTGAGCCTCAATAGACTTCAGCTCCTACCCTCTGGTTTATTGGACTTACCCCAGCCAGCTAACATGGAGGTGAAGAAGGTCAACCACCACACCAGGGAGCCAAGAGTGCCTACAACTGAAAGCAGAATTGCATCCAGTATCCATGTGGAATCTAATCCCCCTCTCAGTATAGATGTGGAGTGAACATAACCATTCCAGGATCCACAGGATGGAGGAATAGAGTATGGACTAGAGTGGACTTACTGATATTCTATTCATGAACTATTGTGATTAGTAATAGAAGAAAATGTGGCATTGACCTAGTGTTCTCCTGATACACCTTTGCTTAGTGTTTCCCCTGCCCTTTCCTTCCTTCTCTTTCTTACAGGTTTCTTTGCAGAGCTCTCTTTTAATAAATCACTAGTATGAAAATCCCCATTTCAAGAGCTGCCTTTAGGAAATTCAAGTTCCTAAATGGATGGTCATAGAAATAAAACATCTAAAACCAAGGAGTGGCTCAGGTGATTCTTTGCGTGCTGTCGGCATCCACCCTGAGAGCAGATGTGATCACTGCGAGGGAGCATAGAGGAAGAATTGCAGTTTGCTCAACTACAGCACCCTGAGGACAGCAGAGTTTAAATAATGAGCGAATGAAGGAGAGGAAGCAATGTCACAGGCACAGAGTAAGGAGATGTGCCATAGATGCAAGTGGAGAGCGTTTGAAGGAGAAGAGTCAGCGAATTCACTTAAAATAGAGGAGTAAAAAAAATATAAGAGTTTATGTAACTATCGCTTTTGGCAAGTAGGATGCCTTTCCTGAGCGGTTTCAAGGGAGAGGTGAGGAAGAAGCCAAATTGCTGTCAGCTGAAAAGTGAATGGGAGTTCAGGAAGTAGACTCAGAGCATAGGCAGTGGGAAAGGTTTTTTTTTTTTAATTTTTTTTTTTTTAAATGCATTTAGAGAAAGTTGAGCCTACTAATGAGGTGAGAAAAGAGAATCACTGGAGATTTAGATTTCTAATGAGAGAGACAAGACATTAACAGGAGGAGGGTTGGAGGAGATCCTAGGGGATGTTGTCAGGAGCCCTGCTATCCCTGCTCAGCAGATTCTGGCACAGTCTCTTTGGTATATCATTCCTTCATCAAATATTTAAGTACCTGTTACATGCCCGACACTATCTATATATTAGGAAGAAAATTAAAGAGACAAAAGGGTAAGCTCCTGTGGGAGGTGGAATTACATTCTGCCATTTAGAGGTGTTCTTAATCTTACCCTGCATTCCTGTGGAGTGAACCCCATGTAAATCCATCTCTTGAAGACTTTGCTTTGGTTAAGGTACAGTCCACCTGAATGGGGACGTGCCTTAATTCGTATGACTGGAGCCCCTTGTGAGCAGAGTGGAAGTCAGAGGCAGAGAAGGCCACGGGGAGAAGCTGGCAGCCGGAAGACAGTGGAACCTGGAAGAGAAAGGAGGGGACACGAGCCACGGAACCTCAGGGGTCGGAGATAACCAGCACCAGAATGTACAGACTCTGGGGAGAAGGCATCATCCTGCTGATGCCTCAATTTTTGAACTTCTCCCAGCCTCAAAACCGTGAGTCAGTCAGCCCCCCTTGTTTAAACCAACGGTTGTGTGGTATTTCCTAGAGCAGCTCAGGCCATAGAATTTCATAGCTTAGTCACTAGACTTTAATAGAGAAAGTGGACACAGAAATAATCACAAAGCACTGCAATAATTGCTGTAAAATGATGGGTGTAAAGTGCTATGGAAGTGCAAAGGTGAAGCAGCTGATGGACGCAACAAAATAATTTGCAAAGAAGGTAAAGTTTGACCCGGGAAGAGTAGGATGAGTTTCAAATGTCCTGTGTATATTGGGAAGGGGTGTAAAGTCTGGGGGCATCTATGTATGAACCAGGCTAAAACCTGCTGATTAATTAGTCTGTTAAGAAGTTAGCATTGTCAGGCAGTCATTCCTCTTTCTCCTTGCTATCACAAATTGCAAAAGCTCTTCAAACATCAAGAATTATTTTAATCTCTAAGTAGAATGAAGGCAAAAGTGGAAGGGGGAAATGAGTAACTTTTCTCCTAAGGAGATCTTACTGAATTGTTATCATGTGGTAAAGTACGAAACCTTTTGAACTAAGCTGACACCTGTGCATGCTGCCTTCAGTAAACAACAGAAAGGTCTGTAAAATGCTTAAGCAACTGACTGCCTCACTCAGCCGTGCCTTTCCAATTGTCTCTACCCAGGAGGATCCCACCTGTGATAAAAATCCTCCGTCAGGTTTCAGCCCCTCCTTAAAGGTTATAATTGATAGTCAGCACACAATGGCTCTTCCTTTTCTGCTTCTAACAGAAATTACCTTCACTGTTGTTTTTAATACTCTTGTTAAATGAATGTGCATTTATGATCAGATACCCCTCAATTGTGGCCATTAAATTCATCGATTGGCTTGTTGGTGGGTTGACATGTGGGTAGTGACATCTAAGAGTCGATGTTAAACATTTCACAATTAGAGACTCCAATTCTGTTGATTGGAATGCCAGATAACAAACATTTCCTTTCCAGTCTTTAGTGTGACTTAGTTCTGCTACAAAATAATCTCCAGATAAAATAAGCATATTGCACCTAAAGTCTGTTTTGTATGTGTGTGTATGTGTACTATTGATTTCTTTTTTCCATACTCCCAACTTTCTTAGGTTTAGCTAACAATTACTTCCATCGGCTAACAGACCAAAAAAGGATCAATACACTTAAGAGGTAGTTACTTTGTATTGGTGGGAACATGGAAGGGGAAAATAGATATTTCTAGATGTACTTTCTATCTTCTCACCCCTCTTCTCTACTACATTTGATTCTCAAATTTTACTGTGCGTGCAAAATCATGCATGGGGCTTATAAAATTGCAGAGCCTTGGAAAGTCCTCGGGGTTGTATTTCTAAGTTCAAGAGTAAGGCATTGAAATCTGAATTTTCAAAAAAATATTACAGGGAATTCTGAAGCCCTCAATCCACAGTTTATCCTTGGTGAAAAACTGCTCCATCCTTTTCTTATCTCTCCTGAAATAATCATTTAGGAGCCCTCAGATCCCAGAGGCCAAAATCATAAATTTCATTCTTGAGATTTGAAAGGAAATAGAATTGTTACTATAAACACCATATTTCCATCGCTTTCAAATCATTCACTAGCAGTGCTTTTTGCATCCATGGTGGTTGTTTCATCTCTGGCTCACAAGAAGATAGCATAAAGAACTTTTTTTAAGAGTAAGAGATAGAATCAACTTGATGGTATATGCTAAAAGGCAGTAGTGATATTTTTAAAGATTGTGAGAGGTACAGTTCTATTTGCTTTACTAAAACTGCATTTCCTTAAAGAATGCAAACTTCTAGTTAAAAGGTAGATAAACCAAAAGACAAAGTCACCATTGGAGAAAATTATGTCAAATGGAATTTCAAAAGCACACAGATTCTTGGAAATCTCTTCATAATTTTAATCTGTTTAATTCAGCCCACAAGGAAGAAAGTTCATGTCGTACCTTAAACAATGAAAGCAATCTTTGCTGGAAATACATTTCTTATGTCTAGCCTTTACGAATATAGAGATATCTTTAGCACATTTCTGAAATCAGCACAAATGAATTTTAGTGGTAAAGTACTGTGCAATCACTGTAGAGCTGCATAATTTAGAAAGGTGTTCAGCAACTCAGAATCTCTTCTTTATGTTATGAATTTAAAAGTCCTAGAAAATATTTTTCTTGTTCTCCAGTACTTTTCCTTCAGGGAACCCTTGAAGGAAACTTAGCACACAAGATACTGAGAAGTACAAGTAATGAAGTATAACTGGGCACTTAATGAAGGAAGATCTGGTTAGGATTCCATAAATGGGCAAAATTTGTGCAGATGAGCAGGTGAGTCATACCCCAGGAGAAGTATTGGGTCTGGGTTCGTTTACAGATAAAAAGGATCTACATGGAAGAAGTGTAGAGACACTATTATACTCTTTACATAGCAGCTTAGAATGGTATACTAAAGAACCTTCTTCCTCAGGGTGGTGCTATGCAAACTTCATAGATTGGATTGCACTTATTTCCATAGTGTCAGTGAAGAAACAAGTTACATGGCATATGTAAAGGGATGTATTAAAGATAAAGCAATGTCCTATGATCGGTGCTCCTTCTCTTGTGGGAGTCCTGGATTAATGAAATATATAAGGGAAGCATTTAAATTTTTTCTCCTTTTCATTAGTTTACTCCAATTTATTGAACACTTATTCCATGTGCAATATTAGATTGCAATTGCTAGGAAAACAGGTCTTTGTTTTATTCACATCTGTGTCCCAGCATCTAGAAATATCTGCAATATACTAATGCTAAGTAATTATTTGAGTACTTGAGTCAATTGGTGAGCAATGTGCAATGTATCATGTGGGAAATAAGAGGTCAGTAACCTATAGTTCCTATCCCCACAAAACATACTACTCTTTTTTTTTGGCTTTGTGCGATTGAAGAGTAGATTATTTTGAATAGCGTGCTCTTGATTTTAATATAGTCACTGTAGTTTTTAATATGTTCTTGGCTTACCCATGGGAGGAACCGGTTTGTCATCCTCTGTTGTAGCATCTATCCTTGCTTAGTGTGGAACAAAGGAAGATAAGATTGGGGTCTAGAGTGTATTAACTGGAGCTGCTCCTATAAGCCCTGCATATCCTTAAGGACATTTTTAAGTCTTATTAGATTCAAAAAATAAGAACCACCTTTAGAAAAGAAAAAAAAGTTTCCTTCACTTCCCGTAGACAATGAGATTTTGATGTTGTTTCCTAATTTTGGCCTGACAAAATTGTGTTTGATATTAATTCTTTGAAATTTGTTGAGACTTGTTTTATGATCTAATGCATTGTTAAATTCACAGTAGAGATGATTTTTTTCCACCCAGACCTTATATTAAGAGCAGTTTCTTGTCATCTTGGCAGCTACATTTTTTTTCACTCACTGCTTCGCTGTGAGGTATAGCAATTGAGAGCCCAAGCTTTATGTGGATACCTAGTTTCTGTCCCCTAAAACTTCGTGGTCCCAGGATTGTCTTTTGTTCTCTTAGCATTTGTGCTGCAATAAAAAACCAAGCTCTTGTTTTCTGGTGTTATCAAATATCCCAGGACTGCTGTAGCTTCAGTGCTAGCTCCTTACTCTATTATCTGCTCCCTCTTCATATGTGGTCCCTGAAGCTCAACTATGCACTTAAAAGGATGTTTGTTGAAATATCTCCATCATCCAGATGTTTAGTTAGGAAGGATAATCAGGTTATCTATTTTACCATATTTCTAGAATGGCATGATCCCATAGGGTAATTAACTCATTGTTGTGTATTTTCAGAAGTACTTATGTCAATCAGTGTTCAGTTTCTCATCATTGATTGCTGAAAAGTATTGCCTATGGCTCTAACCTCCATTTTAGCTAACTCATTTGATTTGATGCTACCTATTTTATTTATTTAATCCTTATGACATCCTAGAATATGCACATTGCAATTGTGATGTTTTTAGTTGATAGAAAAAAGGACTTGACCTTTCCCTAAGTGTAAATGCCAGAGTGGATCCCATATTTTATCTAGATCCACAGATTTTGCTGCTGAGCTTTCTGAAGTGCTTGACATCTTTCCATGTCAGTTTTGTTCCACAATCATTGACTAAGTTTCTATGACATGCTGGGCATCGTAGAAACTCATTTATTGATTTTCTATGATTGTGTTGGGGAATACAAAGATATACTAGAAATCACTATTACTGTCAGAGAGTAAGAGATGCATACACTTTCAAAACAATTTGGTAAATGTACACACAGATCCTAAAAACAGTACTCCAGCTTAGTGTGTTGTATCATCCAGCAGTCAAGTGATTTTGAACCTTTGTTTTTAAATTATACTTTAATTTCATTTTTAATGCTTTTATTTATAAAGTATAAAATGGACAGATTTAATGTAATAATATGGTAAAAGCCATAATAGGACTAATTATAATAAGACTAATATGGATTTTCAGCCTGTCAATACCCCAACTCTACCTTTGGTGGCTTTCTAAAATAAGAATACAATATAGATCATCAAATAGAATATAAAGTAGTCATATCCTTCAATAAAGTGCTGGAAAACAATGTATTAATAGAGCAAGGTGTTTGAGATTTTGTAAAACAGCAACATTTATCAACATTTTTGCTGACTATTATGACGGTGATGATAACAGACTGTCAAACTCTTATTTACGCAAAAGGGCTATCACCCCATTGCCCCTTTGTAAGTCTCATTTCAGGCTGCATCCGTCTTTTACGTTGTCTTTTATTAGCAAGGAAAACATGAAACTCCAGTTCCCCATAGAACCACATTTCTCTACGTGGGGTTGGAGGAGTTGGTATATTTGCATTCACATAGATTTGATAGTCACACATCTAGAGGTATTGGTTGATGCTGTGGCATGTATAGATGGAAGGGATGAGAAATGAGGACTGAACTCTGGGGAATGCCTAATTAAGGAAAGCTGGAAGAAGAGGCCCGTGAAAATACTGGGGTGTGGCTATTAAAATAGAATAAGAGCCAGGTGATGGCATCTTAAAGCCTTTTGTGGAGCTGGTAGTTCAGAGCGTCCGGGCAGATGCTCTGCTTTTGCTAGAAGGGATTCAGCTTGTCTTGAGCGAAGAGAACAATGGGATGGAAGAAGACACAGCTAAGTTTGTTCATAGTTGTCAGGAGACAGGAAAACTGGAATATGAGGAATGTTTTCCCTAAATTCTATCTAAAGTGGATAAGTGTGGAATAAGAGATGAGGAAATTGAATATTTAAGGTATTTGCTATGGGAACTAAACAGGAACTGCTTAAGGACACATGGAATATATGTGGCACATTGAGAGCTTGTGAAGTGGAAATCACAAATTTAAGATTATCGAGCAGGAGGTCTCAATGAAGCCAGAGGATGGATGACAGAAAAAGGTGTGAGTGGTTTCAAGGAGAGGAGTTTTTATCAGTATAAAATACTGAGGAACATGATGTCAGAGGTGAGGCAGTTCTGCATGATAATGTCACGAGGAGATCATGGCTGGGGATGAGGGAAGTGGAGATAAAGACCCTTGGATTGATGAATGGATTCTGACTCAGGTGATGGTGTGAGCATGACCAGGAGGTCAGGAGGTGACTCAGAAAATGAGTTACAGCAGGTGGTAATTGCCTATGACCCTAAGCTCAAAGGAGTTATAATGTGAATGTAGAGAGGGATGGCATGCGATGAATGATCAAATTGCAAATAGCACATACCCTGCCTTGGCTTTCCATGGAGCATACTATTGGGAGACAAAATCGACTCCAGTCTTGAGCAGAAGAGAGATTTCACTCACTGCAGAAAATAAAGAGAAGATGCTATGAAGAGGCAAAGCTTTAAGGGTGTTTATTTTCATGGAATTTCAGTTGCCAAAGATAGATTAGAAAGATTTGGATACTGCAGGAGAATGCATCAACAGAGAGGAAGAAGAGGCATGTAAGTAAATGAAAAATGCTTTGTGTAGTTTTTTCTTGTTGTTGGTAAAATTTAGCTATTTCTCAGACTTACAAATGAAAAATTCCTAAGAAATAAAAGCTTTAAAGAAATTGTGTAGATGTACACTGGCTTGGATTTATTATTTCTTAGGATTCAGAAATCCCTTGAATATTGATGTGGTCGTAAGTTTACCCAAATACTGTTATCTCCTTTCAGCAATAGCTGCACAGGATGGAAAGCTGCTCCTTCCATTTTGTGGCAGGCTAAGTGTCCTCACCGAGCACTTCCTGTTTCGTCTCTTATGGACCAACTCAGTCCTTCCAGAAGGAGGTATGCCTACCCAGAGCTCAAAAGGTCCCCAGACTCAGCTCCTCAGACTAAATTAAAATGCCTCGTTCCTTCTGTTGACTTTTCTACCCCTGACAGAGGTGACATAGAGTCCTGGTTTGCTTTTTAGATAAAATAGGGAAGGCCAGTTCCTGTCTCTGTTCCAGCTTCTGCTTGGAGTACAGGGGAAAAGTCTGGAAAGGAGAGGCTGGGGATATCAGAGATAAATGCCACCCACTTTACGAGGTGTCCTGTGCTGTGTAAAGGCCCCTGGACTCACTCTGGGACTAACTTTCCTAGGAGAGAAGTCATGAGGCTGACACTGGCCAGAGGCTTCACGCTGTCCTTGCAATAATAAATCCATGGCCTAGTGGCTCACAGCTAATAACCACTGGCAAGAATAGTCTCAGAGGTTTTGATTTCCAAAGATACATCTGTTTACCTTGAGCAATGGTACATAGATTTGGAATAAAAACCCCAAAATGAAACTCAGACCTCGATCTCCAACTCAATACACACACCTAACATATGTCCCATTTCCTTATTTATTTCTGTTTGTATTTTACTTCAATGGTTGCCAGAAGTGGAAGTGAATGTGTGTGTATGTATTTCATTTATGTTCAACATGCAGACAGCTTGTAATCTGGGTGGGATTCCATTTAACAACCTGTTTTTCTCTGGCTACTTGGCAGAAAGCATTTTTCTCAAAATAAATCCAAATATTTTTTGGCAAAAATGTGAATTTTGCTGTCTCCAGGTTTTCCTCTTTTACAGTGTGAGAATTAACTAAACTGTATTCCACGGTTTCCTTTCTTGTTGTTACTTGTAGTATCCCTCCTGTGCTCCATCCATTGTCCTCTGCAGACACGTGGAGCAGAGGTCTTCTCGGGCGGTTATGTGAAGACTCGTGCCAACTTAGCGTATTTTCCATGCATGCTGGAGTAATCTTTCAGTTTGTTCTTCCAGCTCACTATTTAATCTATGCCTAGGTCAGTTTTGCTAGTCAGCTCATCTGTTACATTTTGAAATTTCAGCCATCATGTTTAATTTCCAAGACTGTCCCCTGCTCCCACCCTGCCTTTCGCTTCCTTACACTTTGCCCGCCTGTTCCTCGTAACCTCCCTGTATTATGGCCCTTCTCAGCAGCAGTTTGTGCTGCTGCCTCCCTCTGCCCCTCCTCCCAGCCACTGTTATCTTCCCCCTCCCAGCCGATCGCTGTTCTCCCCGCCTCATTTCAACCGCCCTCATCCCGTATCCGCCCCGGCACAACCTCGGAAACAACCCCCTCTGCCATCAATGGCTTACGTCATAAACCGCAGGTCCGCCCTTGCCTCTGCAGCCAATCCTCAGCTGCCCCGCGGACATGCCCCTCCCACAACCTCCCCGCCTCCATGACACTATAAAACCCCATGTACTTCCCGAATAAAATCAGACCTGCGCATAGACCTCGTCTCCGTGGTTTTTCCTCCATCGAACCACGCGTCCCCCAAGCCTTGAGCCGCCCGCTGCCGCCCCGGTCAGGCCGTGGCGTAGGCCCGATCCCCGGCAGCGACTCGCCTGCAGTGACCCGCCTGCAGTGCCGCAGCGGAGGCCAACACAAGACTATTCATTATTTTTCTTTTTAGCTGCTGTTTCTGATTTCATATGAGATTTAGTCTTGACTCTCTGAGGCTACAAATAAAATTTATTTTTGCTTCCTTCTGTTTATGAATTCTGACTCCTTAGATTTTAGTTCTCTTTGTTGGTTTGGGGGCCTGTCTTACAGGCCTGGGTTTTCCTCAAGTATTTGGGTAGACATGATTGACAGCTCCTATTGCTTATTGGGAATCCCCGTTTGCTTGTATGTGACTGTCGGTGCTGATGACAGAAGCCTCCTCTGTATAGTTAATTGTGGGGCAGCCTGGGATGTGAAGCCCAAGGTAGATGTCTTTTATATTTGGGTGTTCTCCAGCCCTCGTGGGTTTCCTTGGCCCAGCACTCATCTGGTGAATCTCCTGACCAGAGAACTGTTTTAGAAAACTCTCCATACACCTGGATTTACTTCAGGCAGACCCACCTCTATGTCTCTCACCAGTCCCCAAACCGAGACCACTTGCTTGTCCAGGTGGATGAAGTCTTTTTTTTTGTAAAGTTTTTTTTTTTTTTTTTAATCTGGTGGGGGCAGCTTCTGCCATCTACCACTCAGAGAGTGGAAGGGCAGCTTTAGATGGAGTCACAGGCTTCATGTGCAGGGCTTGACATGCTTTTCAGCTGCTTGTCTCAGGACCCACATTCGTTTCTGTGATTATTCTAAAGCAGCTCTGGAACTGTGCTTGCTGTGATATGTGCTCTTGTGTCTGTTTTGGGCTATGGTTTCTGCAGTGATGTTTTCTTATCAATTCTCATCTGCTATCTGAAAAACAGAAATTTCTCCAATCTTTTAAGGAAAGAATTTTTTTTCTTCCAGCATGGATTTATTCTTCTAAAAAATAAATTTAATGTCATTTCATGGGATGCATGGTGGGAGGGGAGGTAGGTTATATACTCAACTACTCTCAAATGGAGATTGACATCTGTATGAAGGAGGGTAAAAATAAGGTTTCGAGTTTTAATCAAATGTTTTGAATTCACTTAAAACATTTGCACAATAATGACAGCAGCAACTACCCGTAATCTGTATTTAGTGCTGGATGTGAGCCAGGTGCTCTGCTAAACATGTCCCATACAAACCCTGTTAGGTAGGTTTTATTATGCCCACTTTAGAGGTAAGGAATCGAGGCTTCAAGAGATTAAGCAATGTAACCCGTGCTAACACAGCATCACTAAAATTACTCAGAAGTGTTATGGTGGAAAGGAAAAAGAATAGGTGACAAAACAAAATTCTGTAAAGAAATGAAGTGACTGCAGGTAAATCAAGTCACCTGACAATTTTTCTCCTTGTTTTCTCATGGTCTATTTAGAAAGAGATGGAATATAACAAGTCGAAGGATAGTAAGAATAGTTTTTGGGGGTAAGTTGTGAAAACCTCATATAGGAAATGGTCTTTCAGGGTAATGGGCATTACAACTCAAGGAAACGGATGGTGTCAGCAGTGGCAGGGAAGTACATGATCCACCTGCAAGAGCAGGGGGTGGTAATTTTACTTATGAAAGGATATTGTGGGAGGTGAGATTTTAGATGCTCTGAATGACAAAAGACTCCGTTTCTACAAATTGTGATCCTAGTTCAAATCCAAGATTCTGGGATCTTGCAAGAAATTAGTACAAACCTACAGTAAACCTATTTGGTCAATTAATTGATGGCTCAGATAATCGACTGGGTTGTAGAGCCCTGCATTTTGCATTCTTTCTACTCTTCCATTTGCTTCTCCTCACAGTTCCGTACTGCAATTGAAATGTGGTTAATAAAAATTAGAGAGGCCAAACTCCTCGAACATTAAACCTCCTTTCCTCTTGCTTCACGTACATAGTGTGCCATTATAGGGATGAGAAAGATTCCAAATGGGTTTGGAGAGACATCTTGGAGGTGATTTTTTTCCCCATTGAACTGAAGCAGTGATGACAAGGAAAGTTTTCTTCAGAGGCAGCTTAGGGATCTACCTCTTTTACAAACTCATTAGTCTGCCATTTATGTGCTAAGGATTTGCAAGAATTCAGGTGAGATTTGAGTCCAAATGTGTCTCACAGAGACATTGTGAAGAAGGAAGTGTTGTTGCCATGCAAATAGATATGGAATTTTGACTGGGAAGTGGTATAGTATTAGTCAAATGGATTAAACTAAAGAGATCTGGTAAATTTAAGTACAGAATCTCCAAAAGATGTTAAGACCATAGAATGAAATCTAAATGATTGCTTCACATTTGGTAGGCACTCAGTTTAACTTGGGACAAATAAAATCTCCACAAATATAGATCTGGTTTTGGTCTTGACATAAATAAACTCTATTAACTTTAGCAGAATATTGCCGCTGCTTGGATAATATGTTGGGGACACTAACAACCATTAGTCTTTAAAAAAATTTTTTTAAAACTATATACTTGAAATAATTTTAAGTTTACCACAGAGTTGCAAAGATACTACATAATGTTCCCAGATACCTTCTACCCAGCTTCCTCTAATGTAATATCATCCAAAAGTATCATATAATTATCAAAACTAGGAAATGAATATCGGTACAATACTATTAATTGAACAACAGTCTTTATTCAGGTTTCCCCATTTTTTTCACTAATGTTCTTTTTATCTGAACCAGAATCCAATTCTGGAATAGGTATCCTATCTCCTTAGTCTCCTCCACTTGTGACAATTTTTTGTTCCATTGTCTTTCTTAACTTTGGCCTTTTTTTGAAAAGTAATGGTCAGAAATTTTGTAGAATGCCCCTCAATTTGGGTTTGTTTCATGTTTTCTCATGATTTGATAGAAGCGGTGAATAGTTGTCTTTTAGAGTTAATTTATATGTTTCCAGTTTTTTAGATATTCATTAGCTGGCCGGTGACGGGATTGTTTCTTTTCATAAGTTGTAAGAATCCAGACTTCATCTATTATTTGCTCACCTCATAGGACTCCTCTTATTTTCCTTTAACACCATAATCAATGAAGATGTTTTTTTCTGTGGGTACAATGCACTAAATTTTGATAGTTCAAAGGCCAAAAATGAAGCAACTCAGTTATTAAGGAAAAATCCATTTCCCTGACTGATAAGGAAAGAGGTTAAACAGCTACAATATAGTGTCATTGTCAATAACTATTGGCCAGTTATAGGTTATTTATGATGAAGAAGTTGCTTTCCTTGCCTAGAAATGATTTCCCAAATTTTGAGTGTAGTCAATAAACCACATGATAATAAGCTCCAAAGAATTTTCAGTATGAAGTATAATCTAAAGGGAAAATCATTAAATGCAAATATCTCTCAGCCTGATAGAAATGGTACAATTACTTTCTAGTGAAATGATCTAATTGAGTTCAACAGAAATACCATTTTCCAATGCTCATGGTTATTGATTCAGCATATTTAATGCAAGTGATTTACAGTGATGAAAGGGAAATAAGGCAATACATTTGGGTCCTGGAATGTATTAGCCAGGCTTGTCTAGGGAAACAGAACTGACAGGAGATATCAGTAAATATTATGAGATTTTATAAAATCACCTCATGCGACTGTGGGGATGTACATGTCCAAATTCTGAATGCAGGCTGCAAGCCAGGAACTCCAATGAAGATCCTCGATGAGTTCCCCAGGAGAAGCCGGCTGTCTGAAGGAGAGATGGGAATTCTCTTCTGACTGCTGAAATCATCACTTCTCCTTTGAAGGTCTTCAGCTGAGTGCATGACACATCACTCGTTGCTGAAGGCCATCTCCTCAGTTGAATTCAAATGTAATCAGCTATAATGCAATCAACTCCACAAAACATTCTCACAGTACAATTAAGCCAGTGCTTGCTTTACCAAACAACTGGGCATCATTACCCCTACCCATCACCCCTTGTCAACTTGGCAGCCATACATATCACCTTAAAGCCTACTTAATCTCTAAATAAAAACAATAACAGACGTATTTTTTCACCTAACAATATTCAATTGTCCTGTATACAACTGGAAATGCATTAAATCCCTCCAGAATAGGGTGTCAGTCCTTGGGTAATATTCACTCTTAAACTTGATACCATATAAGTTAAATATTATAGCATGAAACTGATACAATTTAGGTCATATAAGGGGATAAGATAGGGAAGAAAACAAAGATATTTTCTATACATACAAACATACTTAAAACAAGGAAGAGATATTCATAACATTAGAGTCCTCATTTCTGTAACCAGTCATGTGGCCATAGCTCATATTTATTATTATCTTCTTCCTCTGCTCATTCCATGTTTCCTTTAGCAAACACCTCAGCTGGCTGTGGTTCTTTGCCTGCTGGGGTGACTAAAACCTTCATTCCTGAAGTTTCTGGGCTATTGGTAGTCCTGCCTGGACTGGGTTGTTGCAGTTTTCCATTGACTTTACTTACTGGGAATAGCAATAAGAGATATCCTAGGGACCTGCTGAATTCCAGGCAAACTCTTATTTACCTCCATTATATAGTTGCAGCCCTATTTCGCCTTGATAGTCAGGATCAATCACCCCAGCAACTACAGTAATTCCCATCTTTGCCTGTTGATCCAGAGGCATGAGGAGCCCAAAGTGGCCAGATGACAGTCTTAACTTACAGTTCAATGGAATCGTTGTTGTTTCTCCCAGTGGAAGCACTCCTCCTTTTGGAACTAAGATATGTAGACCAGCAGAACTTAAGTTTGCAGGGACAGGAAGCAAATATTTTTTAGTGGATCACAAGGGATAATATTGAATGATGTCACTCCCATCTCCACCCCTTGATTCCTGGACCCATGAATCCTGGCTATGAGGGAAACAGCATCATAGAGAATATTCATAGAGAATATTTCTCCAGCCCTGTAAGGTATTGCCACCTAGTTGGCACTGGAATTGAGTCTTCAAAGGGCCATTCTACTGTTCTATCAATCTAGCTGCTCAGGATGATGGGGAACATGGTAAGACTGATGAATTCCATGAGCATGTGCCCATTCCTGCACATCATTTGCTGTGAAATGGGTTTCTTGATCAGAAGCAATATTGTTTGGAATACCATGATGGTGGATAAGGCATTCTGTAAGTCCATGGATGGTAGTTTTAGCAGAAGCTTTGTGTGTGCAGAAAGGCAAACCCATATCAGGAGTATGTGAGAATAGCTGTTCTAACTATTCTAGTTAGACAAATCACTGCCCCTTCCATGATGGTAGGGGTTCAATGTAATCAATCTTCCACCAGGCAGCAGGCTGATCACCTAGGGGAATGGTACCATATCAGAGCTGAGCGTGTGTCTCTGCTACTGGCAGATTGGTCACTCAGCAGTAGCTCTAGCTACATTCAGCTTTGGTGATTGGAAGGCCTTGTTGCTGAGCCCATCCCTATCCCCATCCCTACCACCATGGCCACTTGGTTCACAAGCCCATTGGGCAGTGACAGTTGTTGCTGGGGAAGAGATCGACTAGGATCCACAGACCAGGTCATTTTATCCACTTGATTATTAAAATCTTCTGCTTAAATTACCTTCTAGTAAACATTCACATGGGACACAAATATTGTCATGTTTTTTGTCCACTCAGAATGGTCTAGCCACATACCTCTTCGCCAGACCTCTTTGTCACCAGTTTTCCAAGTATGTTTCTTCTA
This sequence comes from Dasypus novemcinctus, assembly GCF_030445035.2. Lineage (NCBI taxonomy): Eukaryota > Metazoa > Chordata > Mammalia > Cingulata > Dasypodidae > Dasypus > Dasypus novemcinctus. Next base: position 12,068,115 of record NC_080685.1, on the reverse strand, counting down.
GGTTCCTGACCATCCAACCAAATCATTGGTGACAGCCCATGAATTAGTGTATAAACACACTTCTCATCATTTCCCCTCCTAAGCAAAATGAACAACCAGGTGCACTGCTTGAAGTTCTGCCCCCTAGAAGAATTTCCCCTCAACACTGTCCTTCAAGGACACTCCAGAAAAGGGCTCCAGTGCTGCAGCTGTCTACTTTTGGGTAGTACCTGCAAATTGTGCAGAACTGTCTATAAACTAGGCCTGAGTTTTCTCTTCCTTGGTGAATCGATTGTAAGGAATTCCCCAAGATGCTCTAGCTGTAGGCTGGGAAAGAGAGGGTAATGTGGCAGGAGAGAGAGCCATGGCCATTTGGGCCACTTCCTCATGTAACTCAGTTGTGCCTTCAGGACCCACTCAAGCCCTGTCTCATATATACCACTTCCACTTTATTATGGAGTGCTGCTGTACACACCCAACTTCATGGTTAGGTGGGTCATAAGACACCCAGCTCATGATGGGCAACTCAGGTCTTGTGGTAACTTAGTAGCCTGTGATTAAGCATTCAGTCTCGATTAAGGTCCAGTAGCAGGCCAAAAACTGTTTTGCAAAAGGAGGGTAGTTATCTACAGAGGATGGCTGTGCTTTGCTCTGAAATCCTAGGGGGCTGCATTGTGATTCTCCTATCATTATCTGCCATCATTCTCAACCCATATGTCCCCATCCCAATTTTCAGGATTCCATTCCTTTCCAACCAATGCCTTCACTTTAACAGCACACATCCTGCAAAGTTGAGATTTTAATTTCCATTTTAACTTTGCTCCTTTCACAATGAGACTCTGGATTTGGTTTTCAGAGATCTCAAGTCTGTGGCTACACAAAACAAGATTTTCTTTCAGGACACATAGAAACTTTCACATCCTTCATCCAGTGCTTAAGTTGCAAACCTGAAGCCTTCTGCTCCTCTGTCTTTCATAATTATATTCAGTGTAGTTAGGAAAAACCAGCCAACATCATTATACCTTTTAACTTTACAAAACTCTAAGATATCAAAAGCCCTCTCACCCAGAGCTTTGCCTCTTATAAGTATGTGAATAGCCATATCCAGTGGTGATTTTTTTCATATCTTTATTACCAACCCATGCCATGGACTGTCAGTGGTATCTTGATTATTGAAAATAGTCATTAGTGCTTTGAATCTAATCAGAGTAGAGAATCAATTACAAAAGACCCTGAACCAATTCAGAAATCCCAGTTTTTAAGATTCTTTTTCACAAGATCCACTCCAAACACCAAGCTATATTAGGGTTCTCTAGGGAAGGAGAACTGGCAGAAGATATTTGTAAATATTACAAGAATTTATAAAATCATCTCACATGACTGGGGGGGTACATAAATCCAAACTCTGTAGGGCAGGTTGCAAGCTGGGAGCTCCAATGAAGGTCCTTGGTGAATTCCCCAGGCGGCTGGCAGATGTGGAGATGAAGATTTCTGACTGCCGAAATCATCACTTCTTTGCTAAAGGCAATCTCCTCAGTTGAATGCAGATGTAATCAGCTATAGGTACAATACACTTACTAATGATTTAAATCCCTGAAACTTCCTCACTGAACAGGTCAGTGCTTGCTTGACTAAACAACTGGGCACCATTACCTGGCCAAATTTACACGAGTCTAACTACCACATGGAAGTAGGCATAAACTACATAGTGGCAATAGCTCAGGTATTCAGACCTGAATTTATTAATTTTTGGTGTGATGAAGCGTCCTGACTTAATTTTGTGATAGCTTTCCTTTGCTTTTCTCTATGCAAAGTGTGAAAGTTTGCTTTTATATGTGTATACAGCAATGCAACATGCAAGAAATAAAACTCTACCAGTTGCAATGTGATCAAAGACCTAATAATGTTAGTTGGGTAAGCAACTTCCGGAGAATGGTTTGGGGTGGGATGGGTCACTGGGATATTTTTTTTTTTTCTCTGTAATATAATTATGGGGGCAGTTTCATTATATCATGGGATGGAAAGTGCAACTCCACTCTGAATCTTTCTGGAAATCAATAGCAGAAGAGATAGTGACTCTTATTATTACAAGGAACATAGGATCCTCTCAGGCTCTGATCTTCAAGTTCCAGTTCTGGTACAGCTGTTTTCCTTGTAAGAGTTTGGAAGAAAATGGGCAACAATAGCTCAGAAGAAAGCTATTCTTAGGAGTAGTCTAGATAACTCCTCTATTGTAAAATGTGTCTACATTCAGTTTCCATGTGTGACCCAAGATTTTGAGCCTTTTCTGGGAGGGTATCAAAGACCTGAGTGTGAAGAAAACAAATTATGTTAGAAAGAGAGCTGGGATGAGGCAGTGTGATTTGAGGCATCGGCCATGACTAGAGTGGGCTGTTTGCCCTGCCCTCTGCCCTCCTTGATGACTTATTCAAGATCTATTTGTTGTAGGCTTTCTCTTCACTTCCTTAAAGTTCTCATTTCCTCACTTTGGGTTGGAATGTAATTATCGGACAGCAGCTTATATTAGTGAGTTTTGGTATCTTGTTATCAGCAAAAACAGTAGTTACTGATTTCTCATTGAAGGTCAAGTTTTATCCCTTTCAGTGGCAAAATACTGTTGAAATGGTGTTGAGATTCTCAGAAGCGTGCACTAGCAAAAGGTATTAAAACACATGTAGAAACTGGGAAAATGATAAGGTCTAATGTGTTTTCTTTCAAGCATTAAATTTTCACTCCTCAGAAATTGCTATAAAGCAGATATTTAGAAAACATTAGCTGCATCATTTTGCAGGTAGAACAACAAGAGACTATACAGTGTTCCCGCTGTAGTGCAAAGTGGAGGGAATGTAGTGCAATGGAGTAGGAAGCCTTGAAAATAAACAATTACAATATAATTTGATAAATTAAAATGTTTTGGGAAGAGAAGCCAACTGCTTAGAAGAGTCAAAGAAGACTTGACAAAAAGTTGGATTTCATCTGTCAGAACAAAGGGGAATGTAAGGGCATTTAAGTCAGAGGACACACAAGCTCCCTGGGGAAATGGCAAGAGGATTATGCCTTTTAAAAGAAGAAGACATAAAAGGGAGATGGGAATCAGTTTACAAAGCATTTAAAGAGTCTGGATTTTCCGTGGGAGTGATGGAATTACAGATTCATTTGAGAAGCACACTGGATAGAGGAAGGAAATATTAGGCAGAGACTTAGTAGGCTGTTGCTGTTCCATGGCTTGGCAACAGTGGGGGCTTCAACCAAAGCACTGGCGGTGGAGACAGGTGGGAAGAACTGCATTTATAACCGTTTGGGAGGTGGGAAATTTCGACCTTGAGGGTGGCGATTGGCAGGAAGAGAGAAGAGTAAAGATTAAGTATAAATTCTTTTTTTTTACCTTTGATAATTCAGTGGAATATAAAAATTAAAAGATTAAACATGTACTGATTTAAAATATATATACTCTCTAGAGAGTGTGCAAGTGAAAGCCAATGTTGCAACATGTTAACTATAGGTGAATTAAGTTGATAGGTATAGGAAAGCTCGTTTCCATAGTTGAGAATTTTTTCCTGAGTTACAAAGTGTTTGATTATTTGTTTTGACATGATTGAACCAGGGGCAACCGAAGCATGAGTGGTACAGCACAAGCCGTGGTGTTTCTTTGTCGACTCTCCCTGAGTCCCCTTCCTGCTCTCCTCTTCTGCCATCACCACAGCACAGGCGTTGTGGAAATTTTATAAGGCAGAATGACAAAGTGCATGCAAACTCAACACTTTAGCTGCAACTATCAATTCACATAACTTAAAATTTAAAATACTATAATTTGTATTATAGAAGTTGTGGCAACTTCCACATGTCTAATATAGTCACGTCCCCAATTATTGTATTTTTACATTTTCTTCTCTGCTTATTTGACATTGTCTAATTAACTCCTTTGTATCATCCACACACACTTTATGGGTTCACTCAACAATTTCCACCTATATCCAAATAGACAAAGACATGTGATCAAACTCTTGACATTTCCTTGCTTTACTCTTTCTGATTCCACTGAAGTTTGTCAGTATTTTTGTTTTTTTTAAACTGGCATAAACATTTCTTGCAGCTGAAATGTAATGACTTCCGAAAATGGAAGTACCTCAAATAGTTGAATCTTGACACATCCATGGTTTGAAATTTGTATTACCTCTAATTTACTTTGCTTACAGGTTGCATCAAGGTGTATAAACCCAAAGACTTCTATCTTGATTTTAATATGTCCACAAAATGTGTGCGTGCACTATTTTATTTTTGATATTATATCATATTTGTATTTTAGTTTATGAGGTTTTGCTTCTTATACATAACCTGAGGTTAGGATCATGTTTATTTCTTTGTGCCTTCCAGTAACCCCCAGCTCTGTACGTGGTGGAAAGCCAGAAGCCCAGTGAGTTAGTCAAAGCTCTAAGTGGATGAATGTGCCACATGCTGAGCACGCTCTGAAGGCTGAGCTGGCATGAACATGATTGAATGTGCCGATCACAGTTACAGCAAATCGGTGAAACGTTTGTCATGAATGGGTTGATTCCTATGTTGCATCATAATTACATACGAGTAGCAAACTGTCCAGGTAAATGTTTATGATTTTATTTCATTTCTACAACCAAACAGCTAAAATGAGATTTCTCATGAGGTGGAATTTTTTCTCCCTCCTTTTATCTTTCCTTCCCTTCTATGATAATCTTTCAATTAAAAGGTACTAAACAATTTCAATTACAAATAGTTGGCCCATTCAGCCATCCTGAGCACATTTCTTTTGTTGTGGGGCAAATTCCCAGAGTTACTTTGGGTTCCGCACTGCAAATTTTCATCAACTCAGAGCCCTTGACAACTCTGAATGGGATGGAACCATACCAATTGGGGCCACGTTCCATTGATATATGGCCTGGCAGCTGCAGGGCAAAGATTGGGCAAATAGCAGAAGGATCCCAGGGATTTTCTGTAAAGGGTAGTAACGACAGGTTGATTAGGTTTAAAAATTATTACAACATGTTGAATAAACTGAAATGACTCTGACTGACACTGGCCGAAAACTAGAGGGAGAGGAGGCGTCTCTTCTCCTTGACCCGTGAGAAATTCCTGCCCGTTACCATATTGCTTCTCGTGCCAGTCAGGGCCTTGTGCCAGCTCATTCCCCAGGTTTTGGCAATAATGCTTAAAGAACAGCAATAATGATGACAGCAGAGGCAGGTGGAATCCCTTCAGGTGACAAGATTTTCTGGTCATTTGTGATGTGACAGATACCAAAACAACATTTTGAATGGAACAAGCCGAGGTGTTTCTGTGTCGACTCTCCCTGCAACACCTTCCCGCTCTCCTCTTCCGCCACCACCACAGCCTGGGCATTTTGGCACCCTAAAAGAGGTGCAGGCAAGGATCGCCTGCCTGCCGCCTCAGGGTGTGACCTGGAAGTTTTTTTCCCACTCCCATCCTCGTGTCATGCCACTAGTGCCTCCCCCTCTATGGCTCTGTTTACAAGACAAGGTATGTTTCACAGGGAAGAGCGAAAATAAAATGTGTGCCTTAGACAGAAGGCAGGCTGCAGAGCACGAACCCCTAAAGGTAAACTACGTGGAGGTGATATATGAGGGTGACTACTTCACTAAAGATCTGCCAGAAATGAGTAAGCATGTGCAGTTCTTCAGAGTTCAGACAATGCAGACACAAATAGAGAAAACGTTTCTTTTCTCTTTGGAAAAAGGAAAAGTTTGACATGGTAAATACTAGTTATAAATAAGTAATAAAAACTTCCAGTGGAAAGGAACATCTCTAGAATTATATTCTCCTGCTCCAACTGTCAAAGCACATCTCTCTGGTTTAATTTTAAAATTCATTAAAAGTCCCATTTCCTTAGCTTAGGCATTACCATCTGGAATAAAGTTCTGGTATGCAGTAAAAGGAAAATGTTTTATTGAAGAGTAAGATTGAATATTGCTAACTCTAGAGTTTCATTCTTAAGAAAAAGGAAAAATGTGGGCTTAAGATTTTATGATAATAATTATTTTCAATTGTAGTATTTAAAGTCCCCGCTATAAACTTTTTAACATTCCATATTATTTTATAATGAAAATATTACATAACATTGCTGAAAATTTTTAAGCAACAAGCACTCCCTGACAAATTATATGAATACCCATGAAGGCAAAGTATTTCACATCCAGAGTCTTAACTTCTACCAAGTCTTTATTTTCCTGTTCAGAATACTAGGGAAGTATTTCCAAGTGCTGCCCACAGGGCATTTGCATCAGAATCAATTGGAGAGACTCCCATTTCTGGTTAGGATATAGAAAGTCACAAGAGGCTATTGCTTCTACCTTCATCATAAGAACAAGTCAGGTAAGTTAGGTGTTACAAAATCAGAGTTTTAAAAAATTCAAGAGAGGAGCATAGAAATAAGCCTAATTAAACTAAAATTTTGGAAGTGATAAGGAGACCTGTTCCTCCTTTCTTAGCTGGCAGAGTGTTGAGAGTGGGAGAAATGCACCATAGCTGAGGGTAAGGAAGAACCAGAACTTAAAAAACTGTAAAGAGGCCCAGGCTTAGAGTGAGCAGGTCCACATCCACTAACACTCCCCTGGCTCCTCCCTGAATGCACATGGCCGAAGGCAGGAATGCTGAAATAAAACCTTTCAAGACACTCTGGACATATCTCTATAGACATTGAAAGGAGACTGAGAGGAGGTAATGAACTATTTCATTAGGAATAGCTTCAACAAATTCGATGAAATTGAACAATTCCTTTGAAAAAACACAAAGTTGACAGTAGACAAAATAGAAACTTTAAAGTGTCCTGTACCTATTAAAGAAATGAAAATCACAATCAACCTTCCTTAAAATAAACTACAGGTGCAGATGGCTTTACTGTTGAATTTTGGCAAACATCTTTTAAGGAAGAAATACTTCACAAACTTTTTCAGAAAATAAAGGTAGATGAAATACTTCCAACTTGTTTTGTGAGGTCAGCCTAATTCTGACACCAAAACATGAAACACATTTAAAGAAAAAATTATAGACTAATACCTCTCTTCAGTACAGATTCAAAAATCCTTAATAAGTTATTAGTGAATCTCTTCTAGCAATATTAGTACATCATGATCAAGTGGAATTTTCCCCAAGGATACAACATTGGTTTAACAAAGAGTGTAATTCACCACTTTAGCACAATAAAGGAGAAAAAAATCATATGATTCAAAAGACAGAGGAAAAGTTTTCAACATAATTCAAGTATTAATACATTCATGGGAAAATGAACTATGAATGATTTAGGAATAGAAGGGAGCCCTGCCCTGACCAATCTGATAAAAAATAGACAAAACAGAACTATTGCTAACTTTATACTGAATGGTGAAACATTAAAATCTTACCCTCTAAGATCAGGAACAAGGAAAATATATCTTCTCTCACCACTTCCAGTAAACATTATGCTCTAAGTCCTGGCCAGTAGGCAAGAAAAATAAATAAAAGGCATAAAGATAGGGAAGAAATAAATATAAGCTATTGATATTTGCAGATTACATGACTGTGTACATATAAAACCCTATGGAATTAAAAAATCTAGTAGGCAAGGTCATGAGATATAAGGACAAAATACAAAAACCATTGTATTTCTAAGAATTAGCAGTGCATAATTAGGAAATGCAACTTAAAATACCATTGACTGTAGCATCAAGAAAAAGTTAGTGCCTAGTATTTTAGTCTCCTAGCTGCAAAAACAACTACCATGAAATGGATTGTTTTAAGAATAGAAATATATTGGCTCGTGGTTACAGAGGCTAGAAGGCTTACTTCTGGGGTCCGTATCTTTTGACTGGCCAGTAGGCTTTGGGGTTCCTTGGGCTTTTGGTCGCATGGCAGTGTTTTCATGGTTCTCATCCAGGTTCTGTTGTCTTCCCCTTCTAGTTGCTCCCAGTGGCATCTCTCCATCACTCTACTTCTAAACGGCCACAGCAATCCAGATTAAAGCCCAATGTGATTCATCTGGACCCCACCTTAACTGATGTAAGTTCTTGAAGGGGTCTTACCATGGGTCCACACCCACCTGAATGTGGACCAAGACCAGGAACATGTCCAAAGTAGGTGCACAGTTTAATCCACCACAGCCAGGGATAAAGTTAAAAAATGTACTTGCGATCCGTCCTGTGGCTGCTGTAAAAAATTATTACAAAACCGGGTGGTTTAGAATAACAGAAATTTATTCTGTCGTAGTTCAGAAGTCCAAATTCAGTATCACTGGACCTACATCAAGGTGTTGGCAGGGCCATGCTCCTTTTAGGAGCATCAAAAATAAATAAAAATAAATCCAATACTTAGGAATAAAACTAACAAAATATGTTCAATACCTGTGCACTGAAACCTATGGAATATTGCTGAGACCAATATGTGAACTAAATAAATGGAGAGTTATATTCATGAGCCATAAATCTCAATATTAAGGTATAGGTTCAATGCAATCTCATCAAATTCTTGCATATAAGCTAATCCTAAAACTTTTATGCAAATGCAAAGAATCTAATATAACCAAACCGATTTTGAAAAAGAAGCAAAAAGTTGGAGGATTAGTAGAACCCAACTGGTTATAAAACCACAGTAATCAACATAGTGTAGAATTTTCTAAGTTAAACGGATAGATTTATGGAGCAGAATAGAGGATGCAAATATAGACCTATACCTGTATTTTCAATGTAGAAAGGTATATATTTTAATGGTGTTAGACCAACTGTATATCCTTACAGATAAAATGAATCTTGAATTCTGAGTATACAAAAGTATTTCAAAATGAATCTCAGACATAAATATAAAAATTACAACCTAAACCATCTTGAAGAACATATAGGAGTATATCTTTGTGACCTTAGGGTAGGTAATGATTTATTAGAGGGGACTCAAAAGGCATAAAGTATGAAAGAAAACAATGTACGCTGGATATCATCAAAATAAAATGTTTCTGGTCATCAGGGGCTCCATTAAGAAAAGCCCCAAACTGAGAAGAAATAGTTACAAGACACATATCTCTCAAAGGACTTGGATCTAGATTATATTTAGAACTCTACACAAAAAGAGACAAACAATATAATCAAAAGATGGGCAAAAGAATTGAATAGACATTCTCCAAAAGAAGATATTGGCATGGTAAGAAAGAACAAGAAAAAGGTGACTGACATCGGAGCGTCATCAGGAAATGAAAATTAAGCCACCAAAGGTACTTATTTTACACATATTACAGTGGCTGAAATCGCAAAGGCTGCTAATACAAAATGTTGGGGAAGATGTAGAGGAACTGGAACTCTAATACATTACTGGTATCAGTATAAAATGGCATAGCTACTTGACAGTATAAAGTTAAAAACACATACTGCCAACTCAGCAATTCCATTCCTAGGCATTTTAACTAAGGTAGACGAGAACTCACATCTACAGACTTATACAAAGATGTTCATAGTAATCGTATAATAGCATCAAAATGGAAATTTCCACTGGAAAATATATAAACTATTAGTGGAACATTCATGCAATAAAATGTATTCAGCCATACAAATAAACATATCACTGACAGATGGTACATGAATCACAAAAACATGGTGAGTGATAGAAGCCAGCCATGACAGAGAGCATATTGTAGGACTCCATTTCTATGATCTTAACAAGTTAAAATTAATCTCTGGTGGTAGAAATTAGGGACTGGTTCCCACCTAGTATGGGGAAAATGGAAGAGAGAACAGTATTAGGAAGTTTTCTGAAAATGATTGTTTAAAGTGATGGTTACATGGATGTATTTTGTCAAACCTCATCAAACTATTAATACTTAAGATCTGAGCAATTCTATATAAATTATACCTTGATTAATTAAGAATATTTTCTATCAGAGAGTTTATAATACTTAAGCCCCAATTTAGAACAACTAAATTAAAATCTTTGTTGGGGACGCTTAAGACAGCACTTGCCTTCAGCAATACCAAGGAGCACATAATAGCTGCCAGAGCTGATACAGTAAGGGTCTACAGTATACTCAGCCTCCTTCACGAAGAAGGTTCGCGCCCTTTCTCGCAGTTACTGCCCAGCCAACGCCTCAGGCAGTCAGTGCGACCACCAATCAGTAATTGCCTCCTAACCTTACTTCTGCTATTTCCCTCAGTAACAGCCAGAACCAATCACCTTACCTCTGCCACTCCCCCCAGCAACAGCAGCTGCCAATCCCAGACCGCCACCTGTCCTTACCCACCACCCCCCCTCCTCCCTAGAGTATATATGCTCAGCCCCTTCAATAAAATTTTGCGGCAGCAGCAGCTTGCAGCTTGATCTGAACTCTGTCTGGCTGTCGTCCTTCGTGTCTCTTGTCCCATAACATTCCTCCCTGACCGGTACTCGAGCCCCCGTCAGTGTCCCGTGGGCCGGGATGACCTTCACGAATCTTCAGGAATAATTTTAATTAAACTCTGAAAAATCACTGACAAAGGTATTTGACATAAAGAATAACTTTCTCTTAGGTGGTTTTATGTGGAGATAGAGACTTTCCTATAAATAGTCATAAAAAGAAACTTATTTTCATGCAAAAGTGGGGAATAGCATATGATAATTTGGGGGATTATCTAACTCTCTCTCACCCATGCCAGAAAGGGAAATATGTTCCAGGGAACTAAGAATCCATTTCCTTACAGGACTAATAATGTGACTCAGTGGTGGTGGTGTGGAACTGAAATGTTACGAGATACTAGACTCAGACACACTCGGGAGTAAATAACATGGGCTGACCTGGGCATGAATCAACACTTACATTAATTGCCAGTTGGAGTCAATGCATTCTGAGTTCCCAAAAATTGACTTAAATGAACTTGGGGAAACATAGCCAGCTTATAAATTGAGGACAGTGTGTACTGGAAAAAAAAAATCCCAATTTACATGACAATTGGGAGAAAAGGAAGAATGTGGCAAAGAATATAGATTTGTGAACTGAGAGAAGTTATTGAATTTTTGTAAGCTAAATCTCAACAACAGTAAAACATAATAACCCCTGAATTTCTAATACTATGTAAACTCTCCCCGTGAGCTCTCTTTATACCTGAATCAAGGAAGGAAGGTACAAGGTTGCCTGTTTGTGTTTGCGTATGTGTATATGTGTGTGCAGATTTGCTATTGGACAAATCTCCAAATATGGCGATGTTATTCCCTTTTCCTTTTCAGGTATTCAATGGGTGATGGGTAGGGGCCTTTGGCCTAAGGTATGAGCGTAAGAACCTGTGCTTCAATTTTCACTCTAGGAGACATTTTCAGTCTTTGGTTTCTCTTAAAGAATTTGACACAGAAAACCCACATTACCTAGTATGTAAGGAGCATAAGGCTGTGTTTATTTAGACCTCAGGAAGCCAAGTTTTGTGGAACAGTCAAGAAGGGAGACTTGACAGCGCAATTGTCACAGCTTCTGTACTGGTAGGAGTGACACACACATTTGGTCCAAGTTCAGGACCCAGTATGATGTATTACTAATAGTAGGGGGCATTATCTTAGTGGGGGTGGCAGTGGTGGTAGTAATGGCAGTAATAGAAATACTGAAACAGCACCATCATTAACAATAATAGCTAATATTTATTGTTTGGGCAAGCACCTCACTTGTATCATCTCATATAATTTTCACCTCACTTGTATCATCTCATATAATTTTCACAACAGCATTTGAAGTATTTATTATTGCTCATGAATTTATTATATCCTCATGAAAATTAGGCAGTGAGAAGAAGAGAAGTCAGGTATTTTGTACAGTGTTCCACCTCCAGTAAATGGTAGCTGGAGGACTTGAATCTGTCCAATCCAGAGTTTGTGTTCGTAATTCTTTTTTTTTTTTAAAGATTTTATTTATTTATTTCTCCCCCCTTCCCCCCCACCCCGGGTTGTCTGTCCTCTTTGTCTATTTGCTGCTTGTTCTTCTTTGTCCGCTTCTGTTGTTGTCAGCGGCACAGGAATCTGTGTTTCTTTTTGTTGCGTCATCTTGTTGTGTCAGCTCTGTGTGTGTGTGGCGCCATTCCTGGGCAGGCTGCACTTTCTTTCGCTAGGCGGCTCTCCTTATAGGGCGCACTCCTTGCGCGTGGGGCTCCCCTACGCAGGGACACCCCTGCGTGGCACGGCACTCTTTGTGCGCATCAGCACTGCGCATGGCCAGCTCCACACGGGTCAAGGAGGCCCCGGGGTTTGAACTGCGGACCTCCCATGTGGTAGATGGATGCCCTAACCACTGGGCCAAGTCCGCTTCCCTCTTAATTCCTAGTGTACTCTCTCGTACTCATTTATGTTAAGAGTCCTGAGGGACAGGACAGTTAATTGTAGGCAAAAATTCTGTGTTAGGAACATGGTTGGGCTATCTCTCTTCATATCTGCCTTTTAAGTCAGAATAATATCAGAGTCAATGTATTTACAACAATAATCCAAGGCTCTTAGACTGCAGCCCGAGGCGACAGTTTTGGAGGAGTTCATATCCACCTTTCACCATGGAGCATCATCATCTACAAATGGAAAATTTGGAGGTGCAGATTGTCTTTATCCTAGAGATGAGCAGGAGCTAGACATCCATTTTGTCCTCCGTGAATGTCCTCTTGGTTTGTGTTTCTCTGAAACAGCTTGCAGTCATCTGGGACTCTGTCAATTCCTGGGAGACTTCAGGTATCCCATCCCAAGTCTGCAGAGTAGCTTTGGGATATCACCTTGAAAGATATTCATTCCCCAGACTTAGGAGATGACTTTCTCAGGGCCCATAGCAGCAGCCCGGGGAGAAAGGATTTTCTGATGATGCCTTGATTTGGACACTCTCATGGCCTCAGAACTGTAAACATCTAACCTGGTGAGTCCACACTGTATGAGCCAACCCATTTCTGGTATATCGCTCCCAGCAGCTTGTCGCAAACTCTGAAACATAAATAATGAAATCCCAAAATTTAACCTTATTATACACACATACACAAGCCCATAATCTCCCAGCCTACTGTGTAAACTTTAAAGGCTTTATGTTGGGCAAAATAATGTAGATTTTAATAAGCCATAAGAAAGTCGTAAGATGTCTTTTATATGATTCCTTTATGGATGAGAGTGGCTGTAAATTTTCCTTATTAGTAATTTTCCAGAAGCTTTAGGGCAAAAGGGCAGTTTATGCTCAATCTGAGAAAAATGCTGCCTAACAAATCTTATTCCCATAAAGAGGACTTGAATGATAAGAAAGATCATAATGACATATGGCTTTTTCTTCAGACATCCCCTATTCCTCCCACTATGAAGGAAAATATAGCCAAAGGTTACTGGACATTTTGGTGCCTAATGTAACAAGAGGATAGATGAGACAGATTTTTAGATTTCTGGATGATCCATGGGTTGACCAAAAAGGATCTCTGAACACTTTTGTATGGATAAATGTGTGTATTTGGAAATTTGACATTTCAAGAGCATGGAGGTCAGGAAAATTCACAGAATTCCGTAGATTCTGAAAAAGGCCCATGACCTACAATGGTTCAAGAACCACCAGCAAAGAACATCAAAATATGGAGAGAAAACTGAGAAAAAAAGGTTAAAATGCTTCAGGGTACATGGCGGGAATTACTTGGAACATAAATGATTAGCTGTCTAGGACCCGGGCTGCTGACCTTTGGATCTGAGCCACATGGGAACCCTGGCCAATCTATAAATGCCTGTTAGCTTGACAGCCTCCTGTCATTTCTCTTCTCAGCACTTCCTCTCAATATTTCCACCACCATCAGTGGTGTCTAGTTCCCACAACAGTTTTCAGGCATAACTCATCAATAAATGGCTTATAGACTCATTGTCTGCTATGGACAAGCTGTAAACTGCAAGAAGGGGCCCTGAGACAGTCACCTCCTAAGCCTGGGGAATGAATATCTTTCAAGGTATAAGATTATCACTGTAGCCATCTGAGAGGAGATATTTATTTTATTTAAGAACTGTGCGGGAGCTATGAGCAAATTATTGTTTGTATTAGGAAAATGCACTGGGAGTTAATAACTCAGTGTGATTGTCTTCGAGTACAAGGCATTCCTCTGGCAAGGTGAAACAGGGTCATACCTTTCCTAGGGGACATCATTGTTAGAAATGGTTAGGTTGACAGCATAATAACATTTTCAGAACATGGCGATTCATAACAACAAATATTTATTCCATGCTCAGGGGTTTGTAGAACACCTTTAACTTGTCTGGACTTGGCTCCATGGTTCCAAGCTTCTAGTTGGGTTCAGGTCTCCTCCATGTGCCACTCTTCCTGGGACCCAAAGCTGAGGCACACTCTTCATTTAATGGGGTGGGGATGTGTAAAAGACACAAAGGAAAGCATGGCAGTAGCAGCAAGGGAAGGAAGAATTGTGGACAAATAGAACTACATGCCTTAAAAGTAATGCAGCTATTAGAGAATGCTGTAGTGCGTGTGTGCGTGTGTGTGTGTGGCAGAGCATGTAGGGAAGAAGAATTCATTTAAAGATATGGACTGATCAGTATAATCTTAATACCTTTTTAGAGAAATTGGAATTTCTCCTTGGAATTTGGAGCATCAGAGACGATATATAAAATGAATAAATCATCTTCATTTGTTGCATAGATGCTGGTGGGAATACCCTGCCAAGTGGCCTGTATTGCAAAAAGTTTTCTTTTTATCTCACACACAGTGAAGATGGTCTGTGTTTTTAGGTTACAAGAATATAAACATTGCAACAAAACAGTTGGGGTTTGAATAAAATCTGGAATACCCAAAGTGTTATTAAATGGCGCATAAAATTTATGATGACTATTTTCACTTAATACAGTAGCAGCTAAAGAAATTGAATGAGGGAGAAAATTTACATTATTTCTCTTCCGTGGAAAGACTTCCCACATACCCTTCAATACAAAGTTAAAGTAAACAGCAATTACAGTTTATTTTTCAGCTCACAGAAGGGGCTCCTCTGATTGTAGGCCTTCGTGAGCTTATTAAATTCCTTTGTTCAGCTTTAATTTGAGAATCGGCAGGATATAATAGTTTATGTGTCTGATGGAGGATCTTCATCTTGTCACTCAACCTTCAGTGACTCAAAGCTGTTTCTACATTAGTGAAAGAAGAAGGAGGCTCCTGCCCAAATAGCATCTTGTAATTGTGCTCTGTGTCTGTGTGGCATTGAGATGTTATTGGGGTTCATGTCTAACCCTAGCAGTTAGGGTTCACATTCCACAGCATGGAGAGACTTCAAGACAAAGTGTTCATTCTTTCTGATTTGCTTTTAACAGTCTAAAATAATTCTATGAATACTAAGACAGCCTTTGCACCCTACAGTAAAAAAGGGTATGTCAGGCTGAGCAATCCCCTCTTCTTGGGCATGGTTATTTACTGTCTAAATATTCTCAGTGTGGAGGGGTTGACAGGAAGGAGCCACTACATCTTCCTTATGCCTCTAGGAAAAATTGGAGGTGATTTACTTTATTTCAAGGATCTGATTGATATTAATACCATTTATTATTTTTAAATAACTTGTACTGCTATTGGGGGAATGCGGTTTGACTGGAAGTAGTCTAATTTATGTACAACAGCATTATCAATGCTGAATTTTATATTATTTTTATAATTCAATACTTTAATATGAAATTAAGAATAGAATCTGAGAAATAATCTGTAATGCTATGAAGAATAATGGATTATATTTTAGTGCACTCTACCAGATGTTTTTCTTTGTTTAGAGTATCTTTCACTATATAGATATGGCTATATTTATAAAATGCTATTATGCTGTATGTGCTGTTTTATAATCTGTTTTATCCACTCAACACATATCATATTGTAAACATTTTCCATATCAGTGATCATGCTTCTAAAGCAGTATTTTTAATCCATTCTAGCATTTTAATTGTTCAGATATACAAAATAGTTACATAATTGGATTTTTTCTTTGCTATTATAAGCAGTGCAAATAAGAATATCCTTATAAAGAAAGATTTGTATACATCCTTTTTTTTTCCATTGGATAAATTCCTGGAAGTTGAATTAATACCTTTATGATACATTAATTCATTTCTGTTACATTGATCTATCTGTCCACTTCTAAGACAATTCCCCATTATTTAATATTATTGGTGCTATATTATTTAAAAAGGTTGTTTTCCCTCAGTATGCTATCAGCTTTCTTAGCTTTCTCCAATAAATTAATCAATGTCATAAAACCTATAGGATCAAGAATGTTCATTTATAATGTTTAACCCATATATGTTTTGTTATTTTAGTTGATTATTAATTATTCTGTGCCCTAAAAGAAGTGGGTAATGGCTAATCACCAACCTCTGCCTCCTGTTTACCTTTGTAAACTCTTTGAATTATTTTTTCTTCAAGGGTTGTTTCCCAGATATCTAGATCTTTTTCAAATTCCAGCATTAATTTGTCACTAATGTGCTTATAGAGAAATAATTTAATATTGTCCACTATCCATATTGTCATTCCTACTGTCCATACTGTTATTTCTCTCTTCATATTGTTAATTATTATTACTATTATTAGCCAGACTTTTCACCTGGCCAACTCCTATTTGTTAAGCTCCTATGTAACAGAGATCTTTGCAACATTAGTTTTGTGTCTCAGCATTCACCATTATTGCATTTTTTCCCATTGATTCTGGTCTTTGAAAATGAATATATATCTTCATGCTCAATAGTTTTCTTGTGAATTTCACAAATGAAAGAATGAAGACAGCCACTTGTATTCACCATTATGAAAATTATTTCCACAGAGAGATCAAAGCAGTAAAAAAAGTTTAAATGCACTCATTCTTCAGAAAGTGGTGCAAATTCATAATTTTTTTTCTGCAGCAGCTGAGGGAGAAGTAAAATTTTACAAGGTATGATATAGTGCTCACAGCAGCCTGCAATTCATAAATAACTTTCATCAAATACATACTTATAGCATGCCTATGTTTTCCAGGTACTGTCTTAGACTTAAGGAATCCGGGGAAGAAAGAGACATTTTAGAGGGGAAGCAGATGAGTAAAACTATAGGCATGATGTGGTATTGTAAGCCCTGCAACGTGGATAAGAACAAGATTGCAAGGGAAAAACACAGGTGCACACCTAGTTCTCAAGTGAGAAAGGGAAGGTGGAGGTCAGAGAAAGAGAAGTTTACAGAGAGGAATGAACATGTTCCGAGGCTCAGAGCTAAGACCAGGGAGTTGACCCAGTTCCTAACCCTTCTTAAGAACCCCTGCTTTAAAGGCAGGTAGTGGGAAACGGACTTGGCCCAGTGGTTAGGGCGTCCGTCTACCACATGGGAGGTCCGCGGTTCAAGCCCTGGGCCTCTTTGACCCGTGTGGAGCTGGCCCATGCGCAGTGCTGATGCGCGCAAGGAGTGCTGTGCTACACAGGGGTGTCCCCCGCCTAGGGGAGCCCCACGCGCAAGGAGTGCGTCCATAAGGAGAGCCTCCCAAAGGAGGGAGCAGCCTGCCCAGGAATGGCGCCGCCCACACTTCCCGTGCTGCTGACGACAACAGAAGCGGACAAAGAAACAAGACCCAGCAAAAAGACACAGAGAACAGACAACCGGGGGAGGGGAGGGGAATTAAATAAATAAAAAAATAAATCTTTAAAAAAAAAAAAAAAAAAGGCAGGTAGTGTGAGTCCTCCGACTTCATCTTTTTCAAGATGTGTTTTGCAATTCAGTGTCCCTTACCCTAAAAAAAAAATTGATAATTGGCTTGCCATTTCTGCAACAACAACAAAAAAGGCTGTTGGCATTTTTACTGGGATTGTGTTGAATCTGTAAATAAATTTGGGTGGGGTTGACATCTTTTTGATATTTGACTTCCAATTCATGAGCACAGAATATTCTTCCATTTATTTATGTCTTTTTTGATTTCTTTTTGTAGTTTTCTGTGTACAAGTCCTTTATATCCTTATTTAAATTTATTCTTAAATATTTGATCCTTTTAGGTGTTATTGTAAATAACAGTGCTTTCTATAATTTCAATCTTTTTAAATTCATTGAGACTTGTTCTATGACCTAGCATGTGGTCTATCCTGGAGAATGGTCCATGAGAACTTGAGAAGTATGTATATCCTGGTGTTTTGGGGAGCAGTATTCTATATATGTCTGGCATTTTACTAGGTCTAGTTCATTTATCTTATTATTCAAGATCTCTGTTTCCTTATTGCTCTTCTGTCTATATGTTACTGCTGAGAATGATGTATTGAAGTCCCCCACTATGATTGCAGAGGTGTCTATTTCTCCCCTCAGTTTTGCCAGTGTTTGCCTCATGTATTTTGGGCACCCTGGTTAGGTGTATAAATACTTATGATCTTTCTTTTTGGTAGATTACCCCTTTTATTAATATATAGTATTCTTGTCTCTTGCAGTAAAAGGGAATAAGTGATAGCCAGATCCACTTTAAAATAAATATAGCAATGTGCAGAGAAATGCTTATAAGATCCTTCATTTTACATAAGAACATGAGGGGGTATGGTAGTGTATGTATGTGTATGCATGTTATGTGTGTGTGTATATACATATAAACATTAAAGAAATGTACACCTTAAACTAATAGATAATAGCATGTTAATCTATGTGGGGTAAGGGAGAGAACAGAACAAAGGGGATAGGTTTGAAAGTGACATCTATGCATTTACCTTGTTTTGACTCTAAAATCATGTTTAAGCCTTATATAATTAAAATATCAAACCTAATTATAAATGGAAAAAATTCATTCCTTATTTGTGGGTGAGATAATGAAGGAGTAATAGGTATAGTGCTTTTTACATTGTAAACAATTTTAAAAACGAACAACAAGGAATGAAATCACTGTTTGCAGGTACTGGACAAAGTGCACATTCACTGGAGCTTTCCACCTGGGGCGGTTTCTATAACATGGCACTGGGAAATAGAACCCAAATAGAGATTAGATGGTGTCACTGAATATCACCAAATGGCGAAAAAATAAATTGGAGTTCAGTGAGGTAGTCAGAATTTTGAGGGTAGGATACTGGAGAAGGGGATGCTATGCAGAGGAAAAGCTCCTGAAATCTGTATAGGTTCTACTTGAATCATTGACTGAATGCTAAAATGTTCAGATATAGGGTGTGGCAGTTTGATATTATTTAAGAATTCCAAAAAGAGATTGTGTTTGTAAACTAGTCTGTTCCTCTGTGCATGATACTGTTTAACTTATATTCAAAAGCTTTACACTTACTTGATTAAATCAGGAGTAGGGCTTTGATTTGACCATGTCATTAGGGTATGGAGGGTTGTGTCCCCACCCCCTTGGTGGGCTATATAAATGGACACTCCCCCAGGAGCACACACAGTAGAAGATCTGGCAGAGGAGAGAGCTTAGTTTTAATGCTGGAGTCCCAGGAAGATCTGAGCCGTTTGCCTGATAGTTTGCAGCTCAGGGGTCCAGAGCCCTGAGCAGCTGAGAAGGCCCAGAGAGAAACAAGCCCTCCAGCCTATAGCTGAGATGGGAAGAAGCTGAAACTATGGAGCTGTAAGAGGAAGAAGGAAGGCTGAATCCTCACAGAGATCAGCAATCAAGAACACAGGAGTAGATACATAGAAGCAGACATAAGAGGAAAGAGAAAGCTCCCTAGACATGGAAGAGGACTTGGATCCTGTGGCCGTGGGGAGAGATGAGGCATTTGCCTGATAGTTTACAGCTGACCTTGTGAAGAGGTCAGAGCAGCTGAGCCGGAAAGAAATGAGACCTCCAGCCTATAGCTGAGATGGGAAGAAGCTGGGCCCATGGAGCCTTAAGAGAAAAGAGGATGGCTGAACCCTCACAGATATCGGCAGCCGTCTTGCTTCAACATGGGGCAATGGTTTGGCAAGAAAATAACTTTGAGTTGGATTCTATAGGGCCTTGTAACTGTAAGATTTTACCCCCAATAAATACCCTTCATAAAAGCCAAGTGATTTTTGATACTTTGCATCAGTGCCCCTTTGGCTGAGTCATACATAGGGCAAGGTTTAAAAGGGTCTGGACAGAGAACAGCTACAAGAGGGCCATGAGCTAAACAGGATGTAGGAGTCACACAATACTGTGAGACATTATAATTCTGGTTAATCAGAGTGAATAAACCATGACGAATGCCCCAAACTTTCATTTGAGTCCACAGAAAGGCCATGCCTATGGAGTAGGGTTGCTCAAGCCTTAGAGCTATCCTATCCAACATGGTAGCCTCTAACTACATGTGGTTATTTAAATTTTAAAAAAAATTAAATTAATAGTAATTACTTCCAGTAGCCACATTTTAAATAATTGTTCACTTAGTGGTTAGTGACTATAGTACTAAAGAGTGAAGATAAAAAACATTTCCATAGAAAGAAACATAGGAATATCTATTAGCACTGATTTAGATTAGGGGCTACTCTAAACCTACCTTAACATAAAACTAAGCCTTGACAGAAATAAGCTGATATGCTAGTAATAAACTGCCTTCCAGGAGAAAAATACAACAGTCTTTAAAGGAAGAAACCAAAATCCAGACTCAACAACGTAGCATCCACAATGTATAGCATCTATTACATTGGTGCAAAAGTAATTGCAGTTTTGCATTGTTGAAATTTGCTGTTTGATATTTGCATACATTCTTAAATAAATGTGGTTATATTATACATCATTTTAATGTTCATTTCTTGCTTTATGGTTTTTTGCTAATATTACTTGCTATTTTATATTTATTTTAGACTATGGAAATGTTGTTAGACAAAAAGCAAATTCGAGTGATTTTCTTATTTGAGTTCAAAATGGGTTGTAAAGCAGTGGAGACAATTCACAACATCAACAACCCATTTGGCCCAGGAACTGCTAATGAATGTGCAGTGCAGTGGTGGTTCAAGAAGTTTTGCAAAGGAAACAAGAGGCTTGAAGATGATGAGCACGGTGGCCGGCCAACAGAAGCTGACAATGACCAATTGAGAGCAATCATCCAAGCTGATCCTCTTAAACTACATGAGAAGTTGCCAAAGAACTCAACATCGACCATTCTATGGTCGTTTGGCATTTGAAGCAAAAACTCAATAAGTGGGTGCCTCATGAGCTGAATAAAAATTAAAATCATTGTTTTGAAGTGTCATCTTCTTTTATTCTATGCAACAACAACAACAAACATTTCTCAATTGGATTGTGACATGGAACAAAAAGTGGATTTTATAAGACAACTAGTGATGACCAGCTCAATGGCTGGACCAAAAAGAAGCTCCAAAGCCCTTCCCAAAGCCAAACTTGCACCAAAAAAAAAGGTCATAGTCACTGTTTGGTGATCTGCTGCCAGTCTGATCCACTACAGCTTTCTGAATCCTGGCAAAACCATTACATCTGAGAAGTATACTCAGCAAATCGATGAGATGCACCAAAAACTGCAATGCCTGTAGCTGGCATTGGTCAACCGAAAGAGCCCAATTCTTCTCCATGAGAACACCTGACCACATGTTGCACAACCAACCTTCAAAAGTTGAATGAGTTGGGCTAAGACCTTTTTTGTCATTTGCCATATTCACCTGACCTCTCACCAACTGACTACCACTTCTTCAAGCATCTTGACAACTTTTTGCAGGGAAAATGCTTCCACAACCAGCAGGATGCAGAAAATGCTTTCAAAGAGTTCATTGCATCCTGAAGCATAGATTTTCATGCTATAGGAATATACAAACTTATTTCTAATTGGCTAAATTGTGTTGATTGTAATTGTTCCTATTTTGGTTAATAAAGATGTGTTTGAGCTTAGTTATAATGATTTAAAATTCATGGTCTGAAACTGCAATTCTGTTTGCACTGACCTGATAATTTTAGAAATCATGTCAGAGAAGAAACATGAAAATGGATCCATAGGAGACAAAGTAGTAAATAAATAGAATCAGCAATAACAAGTGATACAGGAATTTGGAGAAAATGACTTTAAAATAGCTATTATAAGTATGTTCAAGGATTTAGAAGAAAAATATTGATATAATGAGTGACTATAGGAAATCCCAACAGAGATGAAAAGTATATAAAAAACTAATGGAAATTCTAGAACTAAAAAATTAATTTGGTGGACCTAATGGCAAATTGACACTACAGAATAAAAGAAAGATAAACTAGAAGATAAGGCATTAGAAAGCCATCCAAACTGAATGGTAGAGGGATGAAAAAAAAAAAAAAAGAGCTGAAAAAAAAGAGAGCCTCATTGACCAGTCACAAAATAGCAAGTAGTCTAACATGTATGTTACTGGAGTCCCAGAAGGAGAAGAGCAAGAGAGAGGAGAGAAAAAGATGCTGGCAGAAACATTTATTTGAAGTTATAATGTCTGAAAATTTTCTAAATTTGACGAAACTGTAAGATTACACATCTGGGTAACTCCATTGACCTCAATCAGAATAAATACAAAAAAAAAAAATGCACAAAGGCACATTATAGTCAAATTAATAAAAAACTCAGTATAAAGAGAAAATCCTGAAATTACCCAGAGGAAAGAAGACAATATATGAAGGGTTTCAATGAAAATAATGATCACTGTTATCTAATAAGAAACAATGTAAGAAAGGAGACTTTTAAAATATCAAACAAAACAGACCAAAATAAAATTGTCAATCTAGATTTCTGTATCAGGCAAAATTTATCCTTTGAACAGCATAATTTCATGGTCTGCTATATAATGTAAAAGTACTTTTTCAAAGGGCAATTTTGTGCTTCCTGAGGCAGCTCTTTGCATTGGACAATTACCTTTTAATGTTTTTATGTTGGCTCATGTCTTAATTTAATGTGGAATATTTCTAATCCCTCTTCTCATAATTGCCCTTAACATATGTGAAGATAACAAAATATGTACTCTGGAGTCCTTATTCAAGCAAAACAGCTCATGGACTTTAATATTTCCTTGTATGAACCTGGTTTTAAAGCCTTTAGCATCCTATTTATTCTTCTGTGAATATATTCTCATTTGTTTATATCCTTCTTAAAATGAATACAATCCCAGAAATGAAAGCCATTCTTTCTCCAAGTCCCATCTAACCAGAGGAGAGTATGAAAAAGACTTTCCTTATAAAGTATGCAAAATAATGCAGAAAAATTTGCATAATTCACAGGCTTTTTTTTTTCTGGTTGCCTTGTTATACTATTTATTTATATGAACTCATAGTCAGCTAAAGCCAATCAGTCATTTCAAATGTAGTTTTGCTGAGCCGTTTGTGCTGCAGCCTGTTCTTTTTCTACTCATTTCAGGTGGCCTACATGCTAAGACTAAAACAAGTAGTCTTATAAGGTTTAGTCCCCACTTCTGGTCTGTGTTCTTTCTGAGAACTCATGTTTGCAGTGAATTTAAAATTATTAGAAGACCCAGGCAAGGGATGGAGGTTTTGTTTTTAGTGCACAATTTTACTTTTCCATAAAAGTGCTATTTTTCTTCTCTCTTTTTTTTTTTTAAATTTTTTTTACAAGATATCGATGAAGAATTGAAGTTTTAGGATGCATAGATCACTTGCTGGGCCAGACCATCAGATGCTAGGGATCGTTTTAGGGGGCCCAAGAAATCCAATTAATGTAGGGAAAATGATTTGCTTTAAACTGTTACCAACACTGTCAGAGTGGATGCATTTACAGCCTTCTGAAGCTGTCTTAGAAATCAGAGCTTCACTTGAACACACATCAGAACATTTGAATGAAAAGAAAGTAAAGAAAACGTAAACATTTTCCTGATACATCTCCGTTTGTTCATTTGCTCTGAGACTGTTAACTTGTTGGCTTAGCTCTGTTTGGAACTGCTGTTGAATGCTTGCTTGTCTGACAGAGACATTTTGTATTCCCTGTTCAGATTTCTTAAGAAGACGTTGATTTTCTTCCTAAGGTGAGAAAGAGAAATACAAAGCCTTTGCCTGTCCCTGCCTTGCTGTGGGTAGGTTTTCTGAAAGGAGGTGTTTCAGCAACTCATTGTCGGCTTATCACACACCTGTGGACTGAAAGGCTCCACACCTTCTCTGAGACCACAGTTAACTGCACGTGGTGTGGGATCCCCCTTCCCTCGCTTACGGGTGGCAGTGAAAAGAGACTGCTGCCTGGACTACCAATCACTCCCACATCCTTAGGAGAAGTGGTAAAAGGAGCATCAGCAGTACCCTAGAGGTACTCTTCACTGAAAACAGCATCAGAGAGTTAGTAGGGTGCCTGCATGAATTAAATGGAAAAAGAAATACATCCTGAAAGAATACGAATTCCACTTAACAAGCAGAGTTTAGATATCATGGTTTAGAGGCTGTCTGTACTACACATAATTCCTTATATTCTGTGGATGGTCAATTAACAGAAGGTTGGCATTTAAAAAATGTCTTTCTTTAATGATAAATTTACATATAGTGAAATACAGAGATTTCAAGCATATAATTTGATGATTTTTGGCAAATGTACATTCCTGTGATACCAATACCTCTTTCAATATAACGTACATTTAAAAAATCATACCAGAAATTTTCCTTATGTCCCTCATGGGTAAAATTAAAATATTAACTGATTTCTATCCATTATCTAATGTTTTTTCCTTAGAAAAGATTCATAAATATGGAAAAAGAATCACCCACTGAAGTAAGTCATGGTCTGCCCTGATATGTTGAAGCCAATATGGCACAGAAAGAAATGAGTGTGAACATTTGAATTTTGTGAATCCCAGAAAAGAGTATATCTTGAAAGAATCCATTCCTGTGGATGTGGGGCCCTTTGATTGCTTTAAATTCAGTGAAGGTACATTTGATTAGATCACTAGATTAGATTGCTAAAGGACTTTTGATTAGACTAGGTCCATGAGGTGTGACCCAGTTAGTTGCATCTCCACCTTCTTGATGGGTCTGATTTAAACTGAGAACACACAAAGAGGAAGAAGAGACACAGCAAAAGGGAGCTCTGCCATGTGAGACAGAAGACTCCAGGTTTGTGTACAACTGCAGAAAGACAGAGCAGCCCTAGAGGCTCAAGGAGAAGAGGCCCAGGGAGCGATGCCTGATCACCCACAGCTGAGCTCAAGCAGAAAGTAGTGAAAGAGATCAGCATACCCACCATCTTGCTTTACCACATGGCAGTACTCTGCCAGCAGCCAACCTTTTTTGGTGAGAAAGCATCTCTTATGCTGCCTTCATTTGGACAAATTTGCAGTTTCAGAACTGTAAGCTTTTTCCCTAATAAATTTCCCATTATAAAAGCCTACCCATTTCTGGTATTTTTGTACTGGCAGCCCTAGCAAACCAAAACATAGAGGTAATGAGGTTTTACAATTATGGTGTGGCTAGAAATTTCCTTTATGTTGATAGAAGGATTTTTGAGGTATGCGCTTCACCCATTTGCCACCCTTAGTTTTAAAAAATGTATAGAATCTGTGAGACCAAGATTCCAGACTTCCCTTTCCTGCAAGATTTCCCCTTTTACCTGAGCTGCTAACATTTGGATACACCCCCAAGAAGGACAAGAAAGACACCAGGAGGAAAAGTGGACTCCTAGTACCTTAGCCATAGTGGAAATGACTATGAAATAATTGGCTCTGATGTGCTGTTCTTGGTGACCCTAGAACCCAGAAAACCCTTCTTTCTTGTTCTGCCTCAGCTGGTATAGCTGGTAGCATTGATCAGAATGGGCATGTAATTAATTAATTAATTTATTTATTTATTTTTAAAGATTTATTCATTTATTTCTCTCCCCTTCCCCCCTGCCCCAGTTGTCTGTTTTTTGTGTCTATTTTGCTGCATATTCTTCTTTGTCCGCTTCTGTTGTTGTCAGTGGCACGGAAATCTGTGTTTCTTTTTTGTTGCGTCAGCTCTCTGTGTATGTGGCGCCATTCCTGGGCAGGCTGCACTTTCACGCTGGGCTGCTCTCCTTACAGGGTGCACTCCTTGCACGTGGGGCTCTCCTGTGTGGGGGACACCCCTGCGTGGCAGGGCACTCCTTGCGCGCATCAGCACTGCGCATGGGTCAGATCCACATGGGTCAAGGAGGCCCAGGGTTTGAACCGCAGACCTCCCATGTGGTAGATGGACTCCCTAACCACTGGGCCAAGCCCACTTCCCCACCATGTAATTTAAATGAAGATTACAGAAGAACTAAAATTACTGTGAGATATCATCTACTTCCCATCACTGAGCAAAATCAAAGATGCCTATGGCTTAGATGTTGCCTTATGGAAACACCTGTGAATGTGCTAGGGCATGTAGGAATGGAGCTGTTCGGGCAGAAGGACAATGAATGGAACTAATGAATCTCTTGGGGAAGAGGATGGCACCATCTGTGTCAGCTGGCGTATTGCTGACTGCTTTGGAATTTAGGGGGGATATAGGCAATTTGGCCTGGAGGAAAGCATAATGCACAGGTCTCTAGCCAAGTGGGGCTGCGGGTTGGAGCTAGGGACTAGTGGTGACTTTAGCACATGCTGGACCCTTCCTGTTTATTTTCCCAGTGATAGTAGGCATTGCAGTTGCTCCTGGGCTTGGGATGCCTGTTCCAGAAATGTCCTTCATCACTGCACAGTGTGCTATTCTGGCATGTCCATCTTTCCAAGTCGGCTGCTGGCTTAGAACTGGGGTAGTAGGGGTCAAACTGTACAAGGGTACCCATGGCTCCTGGAAAAACTGCCTTTCTCTGGAGACAGGTGACCCAGGGAGCTGCTGGCTGAGTAAGGATGAAGGAGACCCATTACTGACCAAATCTGCAAAAAAGATCAGGGAAAATGTAATCAGGGATTGGACCAAAAACTCTAGACCTGTGTAGTCCTGGCATTAGCCACGAATGGAAATTAGGTCCTAAAGCTTTAAAGAAGTGGGCTTCCAAGTGGTAAGGAAGAGATGCTTTAGTTGCCTGGATTTAGAAAAATCAGATACCTATCAATCCAAGTGACGCCATATTTGAATCTGCAGTTTGGGAGAACAACAATGCCAGAAGTTCATAGTGGAGATGGATAGACTTGGAAATTGGATGCAGTGCCCATTGACTCTTTTATATTAGAAGCATTTCCTCTGTGTGAGCATGTTCTGAGGACCTGTGAGGCTGGCTTTTACTGGTGCTGGAGAGGATCCTGGTACTGCAGCTGGACTGCCCAGTGGAGCTGCACAGAGCCACAGGGTTAAGAAGAGGCACTGCCATGTATAATATGGTGCTGGAATTGCATGAGACCAAATTACTTTAGTTGCATCTGGTGCACTGGTTGGAGTTTCCCCCAAACCTTGTATCATATTTGTATACTGCATGCACATGGCCAGCCAGATGGTAAATGATCTGCTTTAATGTCCATTCAGCTCAGCTAGTGGATCCTGCACAGCTGTATTAGGTAGGGTTCCTTAGGCAAACAGGAGCTAATGATAAATAGTGTGTGATTTTATAAAATCATCTCATGTGACCATGGGGTTGCATAAGTCCAAATTCTCTCTCTTGGAGTTCAGCTGTGAAAGATCAGGCATATCTTGTCAGGGCTTGTCTCCTCAGCCTGGAGCTGCTCTGTGGTCCAGCCCCTTGGGGCTTCTTTCCGTGCTTCTCTGTTCCTCTGATTCTAGACTCTGGGACTGCTTTCAGCCTCTTGGGGCTTCTCTGTTTTCCTGCAGTCATCTCTCACAAGGCAGGATCAAAACGGTGGCTTCCTTTCTCTGTGTGTCTGTCTGTGTCTTTGTTTATATCAGGCCCAGCAAGAGGGTGGTGGCCCAACCTGTGTCATGCTTCATTGATTTGGTCCAATCAAAATCCCTAAAGTGATCTTATCAAGTGGTCTAATCAAGTGATCTAATTAAAGGCCCTTAACTGAATTTAATGCAATCAAAGGGCCTCACACCCACAGGAATGGATTTGTTCAAAATCATAAACTCTTTTTGAGATTCACCAAATTCACACTGTCACAACAGCTGAGTCATATCCATTGCTTGTAGCTGAGAGTATATTTGATATATTGTCCTGCATCACTCATTCCAGGTGTTCAGATATCAAGAGGTAGCATGGGTCAGTAATAGACAGCCTGAATTATTCAACCTGAAATGGGTCTTGCTGGGCTGTCTCTCCATTACCAAAATGGGCACCAGTATATTAATAAATCTATACACAAAAGAAGCAAATGGTGGAAGCTCTCCTCAGTTGCTGCTGCTTCTGACAACTATGAAAGATAATTTCTGAATGCTCTGACTTGGGGTTAGAACAGGTATTTAAAAATGTCAACTAGAGACAGGAGAAATTTCAGCAGAGAGTACGGGGCAATCCAAATGCACTTAATGGTTGGTGGAGAACACTAGAAAAATTTTCTCTACAGAAAATATTCTGTCTCAGCCTTGAGAAGAAAAAGAAATTTCCTGCATTAAAGGACATTTTCCAATGTATGTATGTGGAATTGAGTAAGTCAGTCAGGTAAATTACACTTAACTCTTTCTTAAGGTCAATCCTCAAAATGAAGTGTGTGGAACTGTATTAAAAGTGCCACTCGCCCTGACCCCATGGCATCTGCTGTGGGGACTGGACTGACTTACCGCTTGAGCTGAGAGAAAGTCAGGCCCTAGACCTGCTCCAATTATTAGCAACCACTTGAAATTGCTCACCCCCTGGGGAGATGTGGGAAAACTCTCTCGCATGGGAGCCCTGTGCGGTGAGGGGTGATAGTGAGTGTGGGAAGAGATGAGTAAGCGGGACCTTTAGGGGAGGGCAGAGGTGACAAGGGGTGGACTGTGGTGCCTTTTTTTTTTTTAACATGTCAATTTGGTTAGGCTAAGATCCCCAATTTTATTTTTTTCTGTAGATTATTTTACTTTTTATTAGATTAATTGTGAGTTTATAAAACAATCATGCCTAAAATATAGGTTTCCCATATACTTTCCCACCGCCACCACCTTGTGTGGATGTGAAACATTTGTTACCATTGATGATAGCACGTTTTCCTAACTGCACTATTCATTATAGTCTGTGGTTTGACTTAGGGTTCTCGGTGTAGTTGAGTTCCATGGGTTTTTCAAAATATTTTACTCTGTTACCATATATACAATGTAACATTTTCCCTTTTAGCCAAATTCAGATCTAGCTTTCAGTGCTGTTAATTGTGTTCACACGTTGTGTTATCAGCACCACCATCCATTACCAAAACTTTATATCTTCTCAAATGTTTTAATCCTTTATTTCCCATTCTCTATGCCTACCCCCATCCCCAGTTTTTCAAACATTGATCTAGTTGGTGGTGTAAAGAGTTTTATAGATGTAAAGTCCCTAATCAGGTGACTTCAAAGAGAGATGAATACATGATAACTAAAGGGAGCCTGACTGTCACCTGGAAGGCCTTAAGAGTAGGACAGAGGCTTCCCCAGGATTCCCCAAGAGAGAGAGGAGAAATGCCCCTGTGGGTGGCGCATCTGTACCTGCGGGATTCCATCCTGCATGTGAACTCCCTTCTGCCCTACAGATTACAGGCTTGCTCAGCTTGCTCCCACACTGGTAAAAAGTCAATTCCTTGTAACAAATCTCCTAACTGCACTGTTAACTATAGTCCAGGGTTTGACTTAGGGTTCACTGTATAGTGGAGTTCCATGGATTTAAAAAAAGATAAAAAGGCTCTGCTTTCCTGGTTGAACTCCAAGCAACTATAACTCCCTTTCAAAAGTTTCTGTATTCTCTGGAATTTCAGTTCATCTGGCTCTTGTCACTTCCACAGGTCTCTGACATCTTTACAGATGAGGCTATTGAAATTCATTTGCCTTTTCTAATTGCATTGTTCTCCCAGTATCTGTTACAGATGCTCCCAACAGACATGGAGTAGAAAAAAGGCAGGAAAGGTATCCTACTAAAAAAGTATATAGATCTGTTATCACTTTTATGTGAACAAGCATTAAATATTAATATTTCAAGTATTATATGTAGGTTGATTTTACAATTTTAAACTCAATCTAAGTAGTGTTTAGAGTTTTATGACTATTTAAATGATACCTATTGCAAAGTTAGGTAAGGAGATTGGAGCTGTGAAGAAATGTGATCCTGTGTCTTTGCATTCTTGTCCCGTGACAGAGTCCGCTAAACTTCCATTTCCAATGAAGTGTTTGCTCTATTCTTAGCAATTACTAGTTATTTTTTCAAGGTGAATCCTACTAGACACTGCTTTTTGGTTCCCACTTTTTCTGCTTTTATTTTGTGTTAAGATGTTCATAGTTCCTAAATTCTTTATAATGTTCTATAGTTGGTAAAGCTCCAAGCTCAGATCTTACATGTAAATATAAAGTGCAGGAGTGGCATGTGGCATGATAAAATGGGCCATCATCTAAGCAACCACAGTTGAAACAGGAATGTCCAGCACCTTTCCCTGGTCCGCTCTCTGGGTCTACACAGAGGGCAAGACTGAGAGCCAAAGCCTTTGTTCCCAGGCTGTATCTGAAAAACCACACACTTAAGAAACTAAACTGCCTGACAAGGAAGGTTTGTAATGCAGGTATGAGATTCTGAGGGAAAAAAAAGGCAGACTTTGTGGCAATTCTGGGTTTTCCCAAGAGACGTGAGTAAAAAGACAAAAAGACAGCTTTGACCATGGATGAGATATGCAATGCCCCTTGGCTATGCCATGCAGCCTATTGTACACATGGTGTTTACTCATCTAGGTATTCCTGTGACTATTTCCAGTGATTTGTGAGCTCCTAGTAGTCAGTGTTAATGTCGGACTGATCTTTGCTTTCAGACTCCACCTTCTCACCTCCCCTCCATACCCTTCCTCCATTCTCCCATACCCCTACTCCCTGATCTCTGTCCCTTGTCCTTGTCCAGAATTTGTTACAGTGTACTGTACAAAGTAGGTACAAAAACCCCATTATATTGAATTCAATGGCCTATGCCCCACAAACTACAGCCTAAAACATTGTTGCATTTTTTAGGAGCAATTTACCTCCTAAAATATCTGCATTTATAGGGACAAGCTCTTTCAAACACAATGACAATGTTATACCTAACAATTGCTGTATCTGTGCAAGGCTATAGCATGTGATGTTATTCTTTATAAATATATGAAATAATGTAGGCTAGGAAAATAGTTACAGTTCCCAAATTATTTAAAACTTTGATTTAGCTTTCAAGTTTAATTGGATATATAGCCGTAACTGCAGCTCAGAAAAATGAGGACGGGCTTTTAAGAGACTCTTCTTGCCTAAATTGTGAGTCTAAATAAATAAACAAACGTACTTGAATTGATAACAAGGCTTTGAGCTATTCAGCTTAAAAATAGGCTTACCTATTAAGATTATTAAACTCACTGGCATAATTTGAAAAGAGCTTTTGAAAATGGATTTCTTGCAAACTGCCATCAAATATTCATGGATAAAATAATTATGTAGAAAGATAAAAGGATGATGGAAATTGAAGAGGGCTGACAATAAAAGGAACTGGATTTGATGGTAAGGCAAACTTTTTGAGAAGGAGATTTTTCAGACTGGGTGGTTATGTGACTTCAAGATGAAAATTTGAGCATCTTCTTTTATAGCCCCTCTTCACTATTGACATTCTGAATAAAGTGGGATGAGGGTGAGCTTGGAGGACAATCAGTTGACTGCTATGGAATTTAACTCCCATATCGGTGTGTACTTTCCTCTGATTGTGGCACTTCTGTCAATTTTTTCCTCACTGTCAACGTGTACTCTGGATGAGGGCATGCAGTTCTCTTGCACCCCCTGAAGAGTCTAGCACAGTTGAGGAGGAATGTTGCAGAGCAACAGGATGCGATATTCTCCATTTCTTACTTCCTTGCTAAAGACCAGCACACAACACATTTGAATTTTTACCATCTTCTAGTTGTGATTAGAAAACATGAGATTTGTAAAATTAGTAAACTTAACTCATCAGAATATTTAATGGGAGAAATATAAAAAATCAATTTCCAAAAGAACTTTGTAGAAAGTTCTGGTCTGTATCTTGATGCCTTCTTCGACACAGCTGGAAGTCCACATTGGATGTCTACTCTTTACTTTTTATTTGCCAGATCTCTCTAATCCTCATTGTTCCATTTGTTGATATCATCAAGACTTGGGGGGGGGGGGTATCAGGAATCCCCCTAACAAAAGTAGCAATTTACCTGATGTTTTGACCTTGGCACTGAATGATCTAGTCTAATACGTCTCTACCCTGCCCGATTACTCTCTACTTCTCTGTGAAAGCTTTCTCATCCTGACACCTAAGGGGAACAAATACTTGAGTCAGGGGCAGCTGTGCATAGAAGTTTGTTTCTGAATTGGCAAAGATATCACTAAGAAAAGAAATTATGTCCTAATAAACAATATATTTGCAGTATGTGCATATTTATATACATTAGTACATACATAAATATATGTGATAATTTTGTTTACTAGACAATCAACTACTGAATATGTGAAGATACCCCATCCAGATCTGCTTCAAAGATAGGAGTAAGAATATGCTTAAAAGAAAAAACCTAGTTTTAGTAACAACCGAGAGATATTCGACATGTATAATAATTTTCTGCTTCTGCCCTCTTTTATACTGGAGAGATTAAAGACTGTGACGTGTATCTCTCGATCACTTAAATATTTTATATCTTCTGTGTATTAGGCACCACTATTGGTTCTGGGAATAAAAATTTCTTTAAAATTGAGTAAAAGTATCTGGCCCCAAAAATCTCACAGGTTGGTCAGGGCAACAGAGTAAAGAGCTCTTTATAACAAAGCTTTAATCGCTGGGCAGAGAGAGAGAGCACGCGAGGTTGAGGACCACTGGAAGGCCACCTACTCCACACAGGATCAGATGCTATCCAGGTGACTTTATATCTGAACAAAATCCCTCTCTTCCCCTTCCCAAGGCATGCATGCCCTGTGTCCTGTTCCTGTAGAATTCTGGCCTAATAGCTGTAGTCTTCATGTTAAAGAGGAACATGAATATATGCACACTGAAGGGTTAATAGCTGATGCTGGTTTTATATGTGACCTCTTTTTACACTTTTATAGAGAACTGGAGATGTATGTTTCTTACAACTGCAAATATTTATAGCTAATGGTAGACCTTTAGATTCCATGGTGTGCAGGGAGTTCTTTTGGATAAACTGTGTTGTCTTGGTTCCTTCAAACTACAGAAACTATTGAAAAATATATCAGGTCTAGTCACATAGCTCCTCGCCATAGCTGCTTTGTGCCTCCCCAGCCTCCCCCACCCACGTACCCCAGGAAGTTCTGCTAGATTCCAAAGTCTCCTGAGCCTGGAGATCAACCAACCAAAGTGTGAAAGAGGAGACTAGCTTTTAATATGGATTCATAAACCAGTCAACAGATATCCAAGGAAACAAAGAATTTCGAAGGAATATTTATTATTTTTAAACCTTTTATTTTGAAATAATTTTAGATTTACAGAAAGTTCCCATGTACCCTTCATCCAACTTCCCCTAATTGTAACATCTTATGTCACACCAGCACAGTGATCAAAACCAGTGATTAAAATTCACAATGCTACAGTGCTTTGAACTTACCTACAGACCTTCTTCAAATTTTGCCAGTTTTTCCACTCATGTCTTTTTTAGGTTTTCCAAAGTTATTTAGGTTAGTTCTTGTCTTCCCCAGTTAATTTGTAAACTTGCTGGGCTCATTTGTTGCTTTTTGTATTCTATTTTGTGTTTTCCCCCCATTCCAGTTTTATTTTATCTGTTTATGTATTTAGGGGTATAAATTGTTACTATGTACTGAGAATAGTCACTACCTATAATAATCGGGGTTCTCAAGGGAAACAGAATCAACAGGAAATACCTGTAAATGTATGAGATTTTTTAAGAGTCTCTTACATGACCATAGGGATGCACAAGTTCAGGTTCTGCAGGCAGGCTGCAAACCAGGAACTCTGATGAAAGTCCAGTGAAGGTCCTTGATGAGTTTCCAGGAGATGTTGGCTGTTCAAAGATAAGCTGGGAACTTCTGAGTGCTGAAATCACTTCCCCTTTTAAGCCATTCAAATGACTGAATAAAGCTGTCACTCATTGCTGATGGCAATCTCCCTGGTTAACATAGATGTAATCAACCATCTATGCAGGAAACTCGCTGATGACTAACGTCCATTAATGTCTTTGTATTACAATTAGCCCAGTGTTGGCTTCACCAAATAACGGCACAGTTACCTGGTGGAGTTGACACATTAGCCTAATCATCACATTCTTGCCAGGTGGCACTGGGAATCTGTGTTTCTTTTTGTTGCATCATCTCTCCGTGTGTGGTGTCACTCCTGGGAAGGCTGCGCTTTTTTCTTGTGGGGTGGCTCTCCTTGTGGGGCATACTCCTTGCATGTGGGGCACCCCTATGTGGGGGGACCCCCTGCATGGCATGGCACTCCTTGCATGCGGTAGCACTGCATGTGGGCTAGCTCACCAAATAGGCCAGGAAGCCCTGGGTACTGAACCCTGGACCTCCTATATGGTAGGCGGATGCTCTATCAGTTGAGCCACATCTACTTTCCTTCACAATATCCACTCCTATTACCTCATTCTATTGGCCCCATTAATACTCACCCTCTGTACATAACCAATCTCTTTAGTTTCTGGAGTATCCTTCCTGTATTGCTTTTGCACAACTAAGTAGATACATGTATATTTTAAAATATCCCTTTCTTTGTGTCCTGAAGGGTAGCCTACTATAGATAATCCTTTGTATTTTGCTTTTTCTACCAAACAGTATATTCCAGAAATCAATTTGTATCAATTCTTAGAGAACTTCCTTAATTTTTTTATAGGTTCATACTATTCTATCATGTGCCATAGTTTATTCATTCACTTTCTTATGTATGACCTTCTGGGTTGTTTTTAATATTTTGTAATTACAAACAATACTGCGATGAATACACCAGTTCATATGTATTTTTGTATTGTTGGAGGTTTATCATCAGGTTATAGTCCTAGAAGCAGGATTGCTGGGTCAAAAGTGCCTCTTCCTCACATACTCTGCAACAGAATTTATCATCATATTCTTTAATTTTTAAATTTTACCAATCTGGTAAATGATAAATGGTACCTCAGTGTTGTTCTAAGATGCATTCTCTAATTAAGAATGAATTTGAACATTTTTTCAGGTATGTCTTTTTTAAAAAAACCTTTATTTGAATACTTAAGAAATAGGATACCTCCAAGTCCTAATATATGAAACATGTGAAAGATAAAATGACAGGTTTGGAAAAGTTGCAGGGGCAGCAGTGTCCTCAGGGAGGGGGGCAGGTATTAGTTAGAGCAAGAATGTAAAGGGAATATTGAAAGCAAAGGATGAGGGGAAAGAAGATTTTGCTGAATGACTTTGCATGTCAGAGGACACATTGAAGGAGTTTCAAGTGTTGGGAAGGAATGTGATTGGGAAATCAGATGGACAGACTGAGGTGGTGATTAGAGTGTAGAAAATGAAGGAAGAATTTGGGAGTGCTGGACTTTATTTTCTATTTTTGGACTTCCTATGGTTAATTATTTTATAGCTTTATAGACATATAATTCACATACCATAAAATCCACTCATTTATAGTGTCCAGTTCAGTGGTTTTTAATATATTCAGAGCCCCAGGAAACCATTACTGTGTTCTTTGTCTCTGTATAGATTTGCCTATTCTAGACATCTCAAATAGTATCATAAAATAGGTCATCTTTGTAACTGGCTTCTATCACTTAGTGTAATGTTTTCAAGGATCATCCATGTTATACTTTACCATTTTTCTGTATTTTATTTTTGTTATTGCTGAATAATATTCCATTGTATGCATACACCACATTTTGTTTATATATTCATAAATGAATGAGCCGTTTGGTGGTTATATTTCCATGTGAACTGTAGAATCAAATTTTCTATTTTTGCCAAAAAAAAAAAAAAAAGCTGAGATTTTGATAAGGATTTCCTTAAAGCTGGAGCTGTATTTGGGACTATTGCCATCTTATTAATATTAAGACTCTCAATTTATAAACATGGGATATCTTTCTGTTTATTTAGGTCTGCTTTCTTGTAATGGTATTTTATAGTATTTAGTGTACAAGTCATACAATTCTTTTATTAATTTGTTCCTGAGAGTTTTATTTTGTTAGATGCTACTATAAATGGAATTATTTTCTTAATTTTATTTTCAGACTCTTATTGCTAGTGTATATAAGTACAGTAGTTTTTGTAATTTTATCTTGTATTCAGTCAGACTGCTGAACTCATTTACTAGTTCAAATGATTTATGGTGCTTTTTATTTATTTATGTATGTATGTATGTATGTATGTATGTATTTCTCTCCTTCCCCCCGCCCCCACCCCAGTTGTCTGCTCTCTGTGTTCATTCACTGTGCATTCTTCTGTGTCCACGTGTATTCTCGTCAGCGGCACCCAGAATCTGTGTCTTATTTTTTGTGTGTCATTTCGCTGAGTCAGCTCTCCGTGTGTGTGTCACCATTCCTGGGCAGGCTGCACTTTCTTTCACGCTGGGCGGCTCTCCTTATGGGGCACACTCCTTGCGCGTGGGACTCCCCTACGCGGGGGACACCCCTGCGTAGCAGGGCACTCTTTGTATGCATCAGCACTGCGCATGGGCCAGCTGCACACGGGTCAAGGAGGCCCGGGGTTTAAACCGCAGACCTCCCATGTGGTAGGCGGATGCCCTATCTGTTGGGCCAAATCTGCTTCCTGGTGCTTTTTTTTCAGAATTTCCTATAAACAAGGTAGATATATAAGATTATGCCATTTGCAAGTAAATATAATTTTACCTTTTCCAATTTGAATGCCTTTTTATTGCCTAATTGACCTGGCTGGAATCTCTAGTACAATATTAAATAGAAGTGATGAGAGTGGTTGTCCTTGCTTTGTTCCTTAAAAAAAAATACTCTATTTTTCACCATTATGTATGATATTAGCTTGGGTTTTTATAGATGTTCCTAATCAGGCTTAGGACGTTCCCTTCCATTCCTGGTTTATTGAGTGATTTTTATCATTGACGTGTACTGGATTTTGTCCAATGTTTTTTTTTCTGCTTCTATTGACATAATCATGTGTTTTTTTCTTTTATTAATGAGATATATTACATTGTTTTTTTGATATTAAACTAGCCTTGCATTTGTGGGATAAAATTCCATTGAGTCATGGTGTGTAAACTTTTTATATATTGATGGATTCAGTTTGTTACCATTTATTCAATAGTATCTGCATCTATTTTAATGAGGAATATTTGTGTGTAGTTTTCTTTTTTCCTGATGTCTGTCTGCTTTTGGAATCAGGGTGATTTTGGCTTCATAGAATAAGTTGGGAAGTGTTCTTTCCTCTTATAAATTTGGAACACTTTGTGAACGATTGGTATTCTTTTTTAAGTTTGGTAGAAGTCACTAGTAAAGCTTTTGGTAAAAGACACTAGTAAAGCATTCAGGTAAAAAGCATTTCTATTTACCTTAATAGAAAGTTTTCAGTTTACTAAAATATTTTCCTTATTTCTTTTAAGTTCAGGTTATACATTTCTTCTCTGAGTCAGTTTCAGTATTTTGTGTTTTTCTAGGAATTTTTAAAATTTCATCTAATTTGTTGGTAAACAGTTGTTACCTTCCTTTATATTTCTCTAAGGTGGTAGTGATGACCCTCTTTCATCTGTGATTTTAGTAATCAGAGTCTTCTCTTTTTCTTGATCAGTTTAGGTAAAAGCTTGTCTATTTTGTTATCTTTTCAACCAAGCAATTTAATTTCATGTGTTTTTTTGTCTTCTATTGTTGATCTCTTTTCTGTTTCATTTATTTCCACTCTAAACTTTTTACTTTTTGCTTGCTTTGTATTCATTTACACATTTTCGTAGTTTCTTTCATTCTTTTTTTTTTTGTAGTTTCTTAAGGTAAAAATTTAGGTATTTATAGCTATATGTTTCTCTCCAAGTATTGCTTTAGCTGTATCATATAGGTTTTTGTATTTTGTGTTTTTGTCTTCATTTATCTCAAAGTATTTTCTTGTGATTTATTCTTTCATCCATTGGCTATTTAGGACTGTTGTTTTTTTAATTTTGTATAGCTGTAAATTTCTAAAATTTGTTTTGTTGATTTATAGTTCAATTTCATTTTGGTCAGTGAACATACTTTGCATGATTTCAATCCTTTTTATTTTTTAAATATATTTTTTATTTTTAAAAGATACTTAGATTACATAAAATGTTATATAAAAAAATATAAGGGATTTCCATATACCCCACTTCCCACATCTCCCACTTTCCCCACAATAGCACTTCTTTCATTTGTGTGGTACATTCATTGCAATTGGTAAACACATTTTGGAGCATTGCCACACAGCATGGATTATAGTTTACATTGTAGTTTACACTCTCTCCCATTCCATTATGTAGGTTATGGCAGGATATATAATGGCCTGTATCTGTCTTTGCAATGTCACTCAGGACAATTCCAACTCCCAAAAATGTCCCCATATTACACTTCTTTATCCCTCTCCCTGACTTCAACACCTCCAATGCCCACTGTCTCCACGTCAATAATATCCTTTCTTCCATTGCTAGAATCACAATGTCTATGGTAGAATATAAGTAAGTCCACTCTAGTCCATATTTTATTCCCCAGTCCTGAGATTATGGGATGGTGATGCCCACTCCACATCTAATTGAGAGGGGGCTTTGATCCTATATGGCTGATGATGGGACTCTCTTGCTTGCAGTTGTAGACTCTCTCGGTTACTTGGCGTGGTAGTTGTCCATCCTCACCTCTTTGTTGGTTGTCCTGGATGAGTCCAGTGAACTGGAGAGTAGGTGATGCAACTCTGCTGAGGCTCAGCAGATTCAAGCTGGCCCAGAGATTTGAGTCTTTTAGACATACACCTACCAACTCCAGTGCCAACTATAGATTTGAATAAAAAGGGACAGAAGAAGCGTGTGTAAAGAAGTCACATCTGAGTCCAACTCTGTCACACTTAGGAGCACAAACTCCAAAGTAGGGCCCCCTGGCAAGGTTCCAAACTCCAGAGGTATCTGCCATGACCATAGGAGCTGGGTGTCTCCAGAGCCCTAAGCAGCACCATTATTTGCTGTAGTTAAGATATGTCTTAATACATTATATACCTATCAATGTGGTTTTTAAATTATTGCTTTACCATTGTCTTTTTTCCTCTGAAAATGGTTAAAAACAATTTATTTTCATTTATTTAATTATAAATAGAAAACCAGAAAATAAAAACAAAAGAAAAAAGTATTCATAACTTTTTTCACATGGAAATTGACTAACCTGAACATTTTCTAGGCACACATACATATTTTTCTAAAATAGGGATCATGTGATTTCCATTTTATAGTATATTATAAACGTATTTCCTTTACAATGAATCTGCATTTCTGATATCATTAACAATGTCTGATGAGAAATTCATAAAAATAAAGAACAAAGGATTTTAAGAATTTCTTCTATTATCAACATGTAGGTTGTTTCCAATTTTTTATAAAACTGTCCTTAAAGAGCTAGTACTGGCCAGTTGCCAAACACTCATCACAATGAAGCTCCTTCTACATAAAAAGTTATTTTTTTAAATTTATTTTTTTTTGGAGAGGTTGTGAACTTTCAAAACAATCATGAACATGTGTGAAATTCCCATATAATACCCCTCCACCAACATACTACATTGTTGTGGAATATTTGTTACAGATTATGAGATAATATCAAACACTACTGCTAACTGTGGACTATAGTATACATTTTGTATGTTTTTTCCACATGCAAGAATATCACAGTATTGCTGTTAACTATTGCCCATAGGTTACATAAATTGTGTTTTTTCCCATACTTTCTCACATTCTTACTACCTTGCAATAGTGATGTTCATTTGTTCTAGTTCATAGAAGAACTTTCTTGTATTTGCATTGTTAACCACAATTCTCATCCACCTCTGAATTCACTGTGTTATTCAGGGCCTAGTTTATTCTCCAGCTTTCTTTCAGTTGACATTTACATCCCTGGACTACCCTGTTCAGCCACAATCCCGTTTATAAACCATCTGTGTTAATTCTATTCACTATAATGTGTTACCATTAACTCTATTCATTTCCACACTTTTACAGTACAGTTAATTAAAACTTCTATACATATTAATCAGCAGTGTACCTTCTCAGCACTCCTCTTTTCTTCTAATAACCTCTACTTTAGGATTTAACTCCATGTGTTTATTCTTTGTATTTAGTTCATATTAGCGAAACCATGCAATATTTGTCCTTTTGTGCCTGGCTTATTTCACTCAGCATTAATGCCTTCAAGGTTCATCCATGTGATCATATTTGTCCTAATTTCATTTCTTCTTACTGTAGCATAGTATTTCATCCTATGTATATACTACATTTTGTTGATTCATTCATTGGTTAATGGACACTAGTGTTGTCTCTATCTTTTGACAATTCTGAATAATACCACTATGAACATTGGTATAGAAACATCTGTTTTTGTCACAGTTTTCAGTTCTTCTAGGTGTATTCCTATTAGAGGAATTGTCAGATCATATGACAGTTCTATAGTTAGATTCCTGAGGAAACACCAAAAACTGTCTTCCATAGAGGCTGCACCATTTTACATTCCCATCAACAGTGAAGGAGTATTCCTATTTCTCTACATCCTCTCCAGCAGTTACCGCTTTCTGTTTTTTTTTTTATTTTTAATAATGGCCATTCTCTACAGTATGAGATGATATCTCATTGTGATTTTGATTGGCATTTCCCTGATAGCTGATGATAGTGAATATTTTTTCATGTGCTTTTTGGCCATTTGTATTTCCTCTTTGGAAAAATGTCTATTTAAGTCTTTGCTTATTTTTAAATTGGATTACTTGCTCATTTATTGTTGAGTTGTATTATTTATTTATATAGAATGGAAATGAAACCCTTATTGGTTATGTGGTTTCCAAGTGTTTTCTGCCATTGAGTTTCTGCCTTTTCACTTTCTTGGTGAAGACCTTTGAGTCACAAAAGTGTTTAAGTTTAAGGAGGTCCCATTTATCCATGTTTGCTTTCATGGCTCATGCTTTCTGTGTAAGGTTCAAGAATCCACCACTTATCACAGCATCCTGAAGATGTTTCCCTACATTTTCTCTTAGAAGTTTTATGGTAATAGATTTTATAGTTAGGCCTTTGTTCCATTTTGAGTTAATTTTTTTATAGGTTGTGAGATAGGGGTCCTCTTTCTTTCTTTTGGCAATGGATGTACATTTCTCCCCGTACCATTTGTTGAATCGACTGCTCTGCCCCAGAAGGGTGGGTTTGATACCCATGTCAAAAATCACTTGGCCGTAGATTTTAGAGTATGTTTCTGAACCATAAATTTGGTTCCAATGGTCTATGTATCTATTTTTATGCCAGTATCATGCTGTTTTTTATCACTGTAGCTAGGTATTATGATTTAAAATCCGGAAGTGAGAGTCTTCCAACTTTGCTCTTCCTTTTTAAGATGTTTCTGGCTATTTGGGCCCCTTATATTTCTGAGTAAATTTGCTAATTGTGTTTTCCATTTCTTTAAATGGAATTGTTATCAGTATTTAATTGAATCTGTATATCAGTTTAGGTAGAATTGGTATCTCAATGATATTTAGTCTTCCAACCCATGTCAGAATGTTCTTCCATTTATTTAGGTCTTTGATTTATTTTAGTAATGCATTATAGTTTTCTGAATACAAGTGCTTTATGTCCTTGGTTAAGTTTAGTCCTAAATATTGATTCTTTTAGTTGCTATTGTAAAATGGAATTTTTTTCCTGACATTCCCCTCAGATTCTGCATTATCAGTGTTTAGAAACATTACTGATTTTTGCATATTACCTTTGCATCCTGGCACTCTGATAAAATCATTTATTAGCTCTAGCAGGTTTGTTGTAGATTTTTTGTAGATATTTTTCATCATCTATGAATAGTGAAATTTTACTTCTTTTATGATTTGGATGCCTTTTATTTTATTTTATTTTTCTTGCCTGATTGCTCTAGCTAGAACCTCTAGCACTATACTAAACAACAATGGTGATAGTGGGCATTCTTGTCTTCTTCCCTATTTCAGTGGGAAAGCTTTCAGTCTTTCACCATTGAGTACAATGTTAGCTGTGTGTTTTTCATATTTTGCCTTTAACATGCTGAGAAAGTTTCCTTCAAATTCTATATTTTTTAGTATTTTTATCAAGAAAGGATGCTGTATTTTTTCAAATGCCTTTTCTGTGTCAATCAATAGGATCATATGATTTTTCTTCTTTGAATTATTTATGTGGTGTATTATGCTGATTTTCTTGTTTATGCTTGATTATGCCTGCATGCCTGGTATAAAACCTACTTGATCGTCATGAATGATTCTTTTAACGTGTTGTTGGATTCAATTAGCAAGTATTTTGTTGGGGATTTTTGCATCCATATTCACTTGGGAAATGGGTCTGTAATTTTCTTTTTTTTTTTCATAATATCTTTTTCTAGCTTTGGTATTAGAGTGATATTGGCTTCCTAAAATGAGTATGGTAGTTTTCTTTATTCAATTTTTTTGAAGAGTCAAGTAAGATTGGTATTAAATCTTTGAGTGCTTGGTAGATGTCACCTGTGAAACCATCAGGTTCTCAGCTTTTCATTTTGGGGAGTTGTTTGATGACTGTTTCAATCTCTTGTGATTGGTTTGTTGAGGTCTTTTATTTCTTCTAGTGTCAGTGTAGATTGAATTTTCATAGGAATTTTTCCATTTTGTTTCTACATTGTCTAGTTGTTGGCATACAGCTATTCAGAGTATTCTTTTACGATCATTTATTTTTGTGGTATCTGTAGTAATGTCTCCATTTTCATTTTTCATTTTATTTGCATCTGTTCTATTAGATAAAATGCTTTGCTATATATATACATATATGTATGTATATATATATATGCGAGAGAGAGAGAGAGATAACTCAATTAACTCAAGCATAAGAAAGCAATACACAGACATGTTTATTAAACTTTTGCTAATAATTGGGAGAATATAAAATAGGCAAAGGATTATCTACAAACAGGGGTCCAACTGCTGCATCATAATCCTTTACAATATATATACTATAGATATAAACTCACCAAACTGGGGGCCACACCGACCGACCTGGCTCACCTCCAACCAGAGTGCTGATTGGATGCAATATAAATATATATCTATATCTAGTTAGTGAACCTTTGTTAATTGAAACAGCACAAAATAAATGAAGTATTGTCTATAAACAGGGGTCCAACTGCTATATCCCAATCCCTCACAATACACATACATACTTTCCCAACCTCAGCAAACCGGGACACACACCGACATACCTGGCCCACCTCTGGCCAGAATCCCAATTGGATACAAAATAAATATATATTTGCATATCTAGTTTAATAAGTCTATCCTGACAATTAGACTGAGAAACAAGAATATCATAATTGGTGAAAAGATTAAATCAATATTGAGCAGAGTCACTAAATAACAGAAATAGAATAATCTCACATAAAAACTCAACATCTAGCTTACGGCTGGGAAGCCCTGAATCAGCAGCCAATACCAGAATCTTGTTTGAAAACAACACCTATGCAGAGCACCCTCTCCCAAGGTGGGACTTCAACTGGCCTGAACAGAGATTGCCCCCTTTATTGAGCTCATAATCAATGCACTTGATACTATAGATGCCAACTTGCAAGTACTGCATCAGTTCCTGAGGAAGTGGCCAGCCTCCTCAGGAAGGAATAGAACACTCTCTGGGCAGTACATTCCAAGGTTTATGCATCAGTTCCTGAGAAAGTGGCCAGCTTTCCCAGGGAGAACCACAATACTCCCCAGAATGCACCCTATCTGTTCTTAATTGTTAGAAAACATCCCCGATATGCCCACTGTTCTAGTTCTCATCAATCCTCCTGAAATATGAAAAGTGCTGACCAGTAAGGCTGATTAACAAAGCTTCCTGCCTGATTTTTTACTTTTAGGTTTGAACAATACTCACTAAAATTTTTCCCAATACAGTATCTTCTCTGTTTTTTTCTTTGTCAGTCTAGCTAAGGGTTTGTCAATTTTATTAATCTTGAAGAACAAACTTTTGGTTTTATTGACTCTCTCTATTGTTTTCTTGTTCTCAATTTCATTTATTTCTGTTCTGATCTTTGTTATTTCATTCCTTCTGCTTGTTTTGGGAATAATTTGCTATTCTTTCATTGGTTCCTCCAGCTGTGTAGTTAGGTCATTGATTTTAACTCTTTCTTCTTTTTTAATGTAACTATTGGGGGCTATAAATTTCCATCTCAGCACTGCTTTTGCTGCATCCCATAGGTTCTGATATGTTGTGTTCTCATTGTCATTCA
This sequence comes from Dasypus novemcinctus, assembly GCF_030445035.2. NCBI lineage: Eukaryota > Metazoa > Chordata > Mammalia > Cingulata > Dasypodidae > Dasypus > Dasypus novemcinctus. The sequence continues at coordinate 12,023,918 of NC_080685.1, read as the reverse complement.
TCTTGAGATATTTATTGATTTCTCTTGCAATTTCTTCTTTGACCCATGATTATTTAAGTGTGTGTTGTTTAATCTCCATGTATTTGTGAATTTTCCCTCTTGCCATCTGTTGTTGATTTCCAACTTTATTCCATTATGACCAGAGAAAATACTTTGTATAATTTTGTTCTTGTTGAATTTATTGAGGTCTTTTTTGTAATGCAACATATGGTCTATCCTGGAGAAATATTCTTTAGCATTTGAGACAAATGTATATCCTGCTGTGTTGGTGTGTAATGTTTGTATATGTCTGTTACATTTGTCATATTATTCAAGCTCTCTGTTTCTTTATTTATCATTTCCCCACATGTTCTGTCCAATTCTGAAAGTGGTGTATTGAAGTCCCCAACTATTATTGTAGAGAAATCTATTTCTCCCTTCAGTTTTGTCGGTGTTTGCCCCATGTAATTTGGAACATCCTGGTTAAATGTGTGTATTAGCCAAAAGGGGTGCTGACGCAAAGTACCAGAAATCTGTTGGATTTTATAAAGAGTATTTATTTGGGATAAAGTCTTACAGTCACAAGGTCATAAAATTTAATTTACTTCCTTCAGCAAAGTCTATTGCCTTGTTTTGGAGCAAGATGGCTGCAGGTCTCTGTGATGGTTCAGTCTTCCTCTTCCTACTAAGTTTCCATGGTTCTGGCTCCTTCCTTTCTCAGCTGTAGGTTAGCATACAGCTTGTCTCTGTCTCTGGTTAATTGTTAATTGAAAGAATTAACAATTCTTCCTCTCTTCTCTACCCACGAGACCAGCTATAAATTATGATTATTAGCTTTAGCATTTATTAGCTCTGGTCTCTTCATAAGGTCGGCTGTAAACTATCAGGTGAATGGCTTGTCTCTCTTCCTCAGCCTCTGCTGTGTCTAATGGAGACTTCTCTCTTTCCTGCCTGCTTCTCTGTGTGTTTACTTCCCAGGATCCATCATCAAAAAACAAGCACAAAAAACCCTCCAACTATCTCCTCTGCTATGTGTTTTCTCTGTGAGCCCCTGCCCATCAAGAGATGGGGCAGGGACTCAGTGTCCTACTGACATGGTGGAATCAAAGCCTTAAACAATAATTTAATCAAGTAAAAGTAAAACTTCTGAATTTAATACAATATAATATGCCCAGAGGAACAGATATGTTTACAAACACAGTCCAATATCTATTTCTGGAATTCATAAACAATACCAAAATGCCACAATGAGTATATATTTAAGATTGTTATTTCTTCCAGGTGAATTTCCCTTTTATTGGTATACAATGTCTTTCCTTGTCTTTAATAACAGATTTGCTTTTAAAGTCTATTTCATCCAATATAAATGTATCTATTCCAGCTCTTTTTGATTGCCACATGTGTGGAATATCTTTTTCCAACCTCTCACTTTCAATCTATTGGTATTCTTGGGTCTAAAATGAGTCTCTTGCAGACAGTATATAGATGGCTTATATTTTCTTATTCATTCACCAGTCTGTGCCTTTTGATTAGGGAGTTTAATCCATTAAGCTTCAATGTTATTACTGTAAAGGCATTTCTTCACCCATTTCGACCTTTGGGTTTTATGTGTCATTTTATTTTCACTACTCTTTGTACACTTTTAGTTACTTTTACTGATTTAATCTTCATTTTTAAACTTTCTTCCAAGGCTTTCTTTCCTGTGTTTTCTTTTAGACTGTAGCACTACCTTTAGTGTTTATTGCAGAGCTTGTCTCTTGGTTACAAACTCCCTCAGTTTCTGTTTATCTGTGAATATTTGAAACTCTCCCTCATATTTGAAAGTCGGTCTTGTCAGATATAAGTGTCTTAAATATATCATATTACTGCTTTCTTGCCTCCATGGTTTCTGACTGAGAAATCAGCAATTAATATTATTGGGTATTGTATATGATCTATTGTTTTTCTTTTGCTGCTCTCAGAATTCTCTGTCTTTGGCATTTGAAATTCTGATCAGTAAGGGTCTCAGAGTTGGCTTAGTAGGATTTATTTGGATAGGAGTACATTGTGCTTCTTAGATGTAGATACCTATTTCCTTCAATAGAGTTAGGTGATTTTCAACCATTTTTTCTTCAAATATTCCTTCTGCCCCTTTTCCCTTCTCTTCTCCTTGTGGGACACCAATGACAATTATGTTTGCATGTCTCTTACCATCATTTATTTCCCTGAGACCCTGTTAAGTTTTTTCTATTCTTTTCTTTATCTTTTCACTTACATGTTCACGTATGTAGCCCATGTCTTCAAGCTCACTGATACTTTCTTCTGTCTCCTCAAATCTGCTGTTATGTTCTTCCAGTGTATTTTTCTATTTCATTTATTGTGCCTTTAATTCCCATGAGCTCTGCTATTTTTCTATGTACTCTTTCAAGTTCTTCTTTGTACTGACCCCATGTCTTCTTATTATCATTAATCTCTTCAGCCATCTCATTGAATTTATTAAGGAGATTTGTTTGAACATCTGTGATTAGTTGTCTCAGCTGCTTTATGTCATCTGGAGGCTTATCTTGATCCTTTGGCTGGGCATATCTTCCTGTTTCTTGGTGTGTTAGATGGAAAGTGGTGAGTATATTTGCTGACTTTTGCTTACAAAGAGTCCACATTTGAGTAACATGGAGGTTTTTTAGGAGGTCGCTCTTAGGCATTAATTACAATTAGGGTAAGTTTAATTTTTATAGGAATAGGAGTTCTTAAGTATAGGCACTATGTTTGAAGGCTGGGCATATTGCCCTGTTTTTTTATTAGGCATTACTTATATGTTCCTGAGATTTTGCCATTTTATTTGAGAAAGTATTAGTACTCCCCAGGATGAGAGTTTAGTATTTTGTTATCTATTGTTTGGGTCTCTAAGTATAAAGGAAACATGCTTTTGACAGCATGAATGTATTCATAACCCATGGAAGTATGCTTAAAGTGATTTCCTATATATTATCCCCCATTGACACTCAGTAGTAGTAATGCACTTTTGTTATAGATGCTGGAAGAACATTCTTATAATTGTATACTTAACCACAACCTCTAGCCATCCCAGATTTCATTGAGTTGCACTGTCATCCAATTTATCCTCCTTTTTTTCTAGCATCATGTATGAACCAAACCTTCCTTTTTTAAGGCAATTCACCCTCATACTTCAGCACCATTAATTACTCATATCACTGTGCCACCATCACCTTCATCCATTGCCAAATCGTTGTCATCAACCTTATTATAAAAATATACCCAGATTAGGCATCTGCTTTTCAATCTCCACTACCCTTTTATCTCCTGGTTACCTATCTTCCTTACTTTACCTCTGAGTCTGCTCAATATCACTGGTCCTCATCAGTGAGATTATGCAATATTTGTCCTGCAGTGACTGGCTTACTTCAATCAACATAAGGTCCTCAAGGTTCATCCATGTTGTCACATGTGTCAGTACTTCATTCCTTACAACTGAATGCTATTCCTTCATATATATACTCCACATTTTGTTTATCCATTCATCTGTTGATGGACACTTGGGTTGCTTCCATCTTTTGGAAATTGTGAAAAATTCTGCTTTGAATATTGGTGCACATATATCTGTTAATGTCCCTGTTTTCAAATCTTCTGGGTATATACCTAGTAGTGGGATTTCCTGGTCATATGGTAATTCTATACTTAGCTCCCTAAGGAATCACCAAGCTGTCCTCCACATGGCTATACCATTCTACATTTCCACCAACAGTTCATAAGTGTTAAAAAAAAAAATGTCTCCACATCCTCTCCAAACCTTGTATTAATTTTCTGGTTTTTTTAAAAATAGCATCCTGTCTAGTAGGTTGAAATGGTATCTCACTGGAAGTTTAATTTGCATTTCCCTAATAACTACTGATGTTGAGCATCTTTTCATGTGCTTTTTAGCCATTTGTATGTCCTCTTAGGAAAAGTGTCTATTCAAGTCACTTGCCTGATTTTTTTTTCTTTTTTTAAAATTTTATTTTGTTTACAAATTGATTTTATGATACATATTAATAAAGCTTAAACCCAAAGTGTACAATGATATTTTGCATAATCACATTGCTGTGCATTCATCACTTCAGTCATTTTAGAGCACTTTCATTGTTCCAATAGTAATAGTAATAACAACAAACAAAAATCAAATATCATCTTTCAATCTCTCTTTGCCTCCCCTGCTGTACATGTCTTGTTATTCTGTTTCCCTCTCTCTAGTTTATTTGTGTTTATATCTTTTGAAAACAGTCTTATATATGCAATATCACCATATTCATATTTTACATGAGTTTTCACCATGTCATATGGTCCCATGGTACATTTTTTATCTTTCCTTCTAGTAATATACATAACCTTAGACTTTCCCTTTCAACCACTGTCATACCCATATAATAGCTCTGCTTATTACAAACAATATGATATGCTTTCACCATTTCTATTCATTTCCAAAGATTTATAAACTTTTTAAAAACCAATTCTGTACAGATTAACCCTCAGCTTTCCATTCCCTGCCCACCTATTATTTGGTGACGTATATTCTAATTATTAACTCCATGAGTTTACACAATGTATTTAGTTCATAATAGCTCAATCATACAGTATTTGTCCTTTTGTGTCTGGCTTGCTTCACTCAACATAATGTCCCACGGGTTCATCCATGCTGTCATATGCTTCACAACTCCATTTCTTCTTACTGCTACATAATATTTCATCTTGTGTGTATACCACAGTTTGTTTATCCATCATTGGTTGATGGACACCTGGGTTGTTGCCAACTTTTGGCAGTCGTGAATAATGCTGCTATTAACATCTGTGTGTGGATGTCTGTTTATGTCACTGCTCTCAGTTCTTCTGGGTGTAAATCTAGTAATGATATTGCCAGGTCCCATGGCAAGTCTATATTTAACTTCCTTAGGAGCTGTCAAAGAGTTCACCACAGTTGCTGTACCATTCTACATTCCCACCAACAGTGAATAAGCATTCCTATCTTTCCACATCCTCTCCAGCACTTAGTTTCTGACTTTTTAATAGCATCCATTCTAATAGTGTGAAATGATATATTATTGTAGTTTTGATTTGCATTTCCCTAATTGCTATTGATGTTGAACATTTTTTTCATGTGTTTCTTAACCATTTGTATTTCTTCTTTTGACAATTGTCTTTTCAAGTCTTCCCCTCTTTTTTTTTTTTTTTTTAGGTATCAGGGCCAGGGATTGAACCTGGGACCTTGTATGTAGGAAGCCAGAGCTCAACCACTGAGCCATATCAGCTCCCTGGGGTTGGTTTTTTCATTTGTTTATTGTTTGTTTTTGTTTGTTTGTTTTAAGGAGGCACTGGTAACCAAACCTGGGACCTCCCATGTGGGAAGCAGGAGCTCAACTGCTTGATCCAGATCTACTCCCCATTGCCATTTTTTAGATTGGTAGTTTGTCTTTTTATTGTTGAGTTGTACGATCTCTTTATAGATCATGGATATTAAACCCTTATTGGATACATGATTGCCAAATATATTCTGCATTGAGTTGGTTGCCTTTTCACCCTTTTGACAAAGTCTTTTGAGGTGCAAAAGAGTTTAATTTGGAGAGATCCCATTTATCTTTTTTTCTTTTGTTGCTTGTACTTTGGTTGTAAGGTTTAAGAAACTACCACCTACCACAAGATCTTGAAGATATTTTCTTACATTTTTTTCTAGGAGTTTTGTAGTTGTCACTTTTATAGTTAGGTCCTTCATCCATTTTGAGTTAATTTTTTTATAAGGTATGAGATAGGGGTCCTCTTTCTTTCTTTTGAATATGGCTATTCAGTGCTCCGAGCAGCATTTGTTGAAGAGATTGTTCTAGCCCAGCTCAGTGGGCTTAACATCCTTGTCAAAAATCACTTAGCTGTAGATTTGATGGTCTATTTCTGAGTTCTAAGTTTGGTTCCATTGATCAGCCTGTCTGTCATTATGCCAGTACAATGCTGTGGGTTTTTGTTTGTTTGTTTTTTTTACCACTGTAGCTAAGTAATATGCTTTAATGTCAAGAAGTGAGAGCCCCTGAACTTTGTTCTTTTTTAAGACATTCTGGCTATTTGGGGCACCTTACTCTTCCAAATGAATTTGATTATTGGCTTTTATATTGCTTTAAAATAGGCTATTTGGATTTTTATTGGGATTGCATTGAATATGTAAATCAGTTTGGGTAGAATTGACATCTTAATGATTTTAGTCTTCCAATCCATGAACATGGAATGTCCTTCCATTTACTTAAGGCTTTCTTGGTTTCTTTTAGCAATGTTTTGTAGTTTTCTGAATACAGGTCCTTTATTTCCTAGGTTAAGTTAATTCCTAAATATTTGATTGTTTTAGTCACTATTATAAACAGAATTTTTTTCCTGATTCCTCATCAGATTGCACATCAGTAGTGTATAGTAATGCTATCAGTTGTTACATATTAACCTTGTATCCTGCCACTTTGCTGAACTCATTTGTTCTACCAGCTTTTTTTGTGGATTTTTCAGGATTTTCTAGATATAGGATCATGTCATTTGTGAATAGTAAAAGTTTTCCTTCTCCTTTCCCATTTGGGTGCCTTTTATTTCTTTGTCTAGCCTAATTGCTCTAGCTATTAGAGTTTCTAAACTCTAGCACAATATTGAACAGCAATGGCAACAGTGAACATCCTTGTTTTGTTCCTGATCTCAGCAGGAAAGCTTTCAGTCTTTCAAATTGTGTACAGTGCTAATTGTAGGTTTCTCATATATGTACTTTACCATATTGAGAAAGCTTTTTTCTATCCTTATCTTTGGAGTGTTTTTATCAAGAAAGGATGCTATATTTTGTCAAATGCCTTTTCTGCATCAATCAAGAGGATTATGTGATTTTTCTTCTTCAATTTATTCATAGGATTTATTACACTAATTGATTTTCTTTTGTTGAGCCATCCTTACATGCCTGGGATAAAACCCACTGTATTGTGGTGTATAATTCTTTTATTGTGTTTCTGGATTCTGTTTACAAGTATTTTGTTGAGGATTTTAAAATCTATATTCATTAGAGATATTGGTCTGAAATTTTCCTTTTTCATAGTATCTTTATCTGGTTTTGGTATTAGGGTTATGTTGGCTTCCTAAAATTAGTTTGGTAGCATTTCTTCCTCTTCAGTTTTTTGGAAGAGCTTGAGTAAGATTGGTATTAGTTTATCTTTGAATGATTGGTGGAATTCACCTGTGAAGCCATCTGGTCCTAGGCTTTTCCTCTTTGGGAAGTATTTGATGACTGTTTCAGTCTCTTCACTTGTGATTGGTTTGTTGAGGTGTTCTATTTCTTGTAAAGTCAATGTAGGTGGTACATGTGTTTCCAGGAATTTGTCCATCTCATCTAAATTTTCAAAATTTTTGGCATACAATTGTTCGTAGTATCCTCTTATGATCTCTCTTATTTCTACAGGGTCAGTTGTAGTGTCCTCTCTCTCATTTCTGATTTTATTTATTTTTGTCTTCTCTCTTTTATACTTGTCAGGCTAGCTAAGGGTTTGTTGATTTTGTTGGTGTTCTCAGAGAACCAACTTTTGGTTTCGTTGATTCTTTCTATTGTGTTTTTGTTCTCAATTTCATTTATATCTTCTCTGATCTTTATGATTTCTTTTCTTCAGCTTGGTTTGGGATTATTTTGCTGTTCTTTTCTAGTTCTTTCAAGTGTGCAGTTAGATCATCAATTTTAGCTCTTTTTTAAATGTAAGTATTAAGGGCTATAAATTCCCCTCTTGGCACTGCCTTTTCAGTGTCCCATAAGTTTTGATATGTTGTGTTCTTATTTTCATCCATCTCAAGATATTTGTTGAATTCTCTTGCAATTTCTTCTTTGATACACTGGTTGTTTAAGAGTGTGTTGTTTAATCTCCATGTAGTTATAATTTTCCCTTTTTCTGACCATTATTGATTTCTATCTCCATTCCACTGTGATCAGAAAAAGTGTTTTGTATAATTTCAGTTTTTAAAAATTTATTGAGAATTGTCTTGTGACCCAACATATGGTCTATCTTGGAGAAGGATTCATGAGCACTTGAAAAGAATGTTTACCTGCTCTTTTTGGATGCAATGCTCTTTAGGTGTCTGTTAGGTCTAGTTCATTATTATTCAAGTTCTCTGTTTCTTTATGTATCCTCTCTCCAGATGTTCTATCCAATACTGAGAATGTTGTATTGAAGTGTCCAACTATTATTGTAGAGACATCTATTTCTCCCTTCAGTTTTGTCAGTGTGTTCTTCATGCATCTTGGGGCCCTGAGGTTAGGTGCATAAATATTTAGAATAGTTATTTCTTCTTGTTGAATTGCCCCTTTAATTAACATATAATGACTGTCCTCATCCCTTATAACAGTTCTGTATTTAAAATCTGTTTTGTCTGATATTATTATCACTACTCCAGCTCTTTTTTGGTTACTATTTATATAGGATATCTTTTTCCAATCTTTCACTTTTAACGTGGTTGTGTCCTTATTTCTGAGGTGAGTCTCTTGTAGACAAATATAGAAGGGTCATATTTTAAATCCATTCTATATGTCTATGTCTTTTGATTGGGTATTTCAAGCCATTAACATTCAATGTTATTAATATTATTGTAAAGGCATACCTTACGTCAACTATTTTGACCTTTGTCTTTCTGATGTATCATACTATAGTTATCTTTTTACCCTTTATAATATTCTTCATTTCTACACTCATTTCCAAGTCTCACACCCTTGTTTTTTCCTTTTAGACTGCAGCACTACCTTTAGTATCTCTTGTAATTCTGGTCTTTTTTATAACAAGTTCTATCAGTTTTTGTTTGTCTGTGGAGGTTTTGAAATCCCCTTAATTTTTGAAGGACACCTTTGTTGGATATAGAATTCTTGGCTGGCAGTTTTTCTTTTTCAACACCTTAAATAGATCATACCACTTTCTTCTGTACTCCATGTTTCTGATGAGAGGTCTGCACTTAATCTTATTGAGTTTCCCTTGTATTTGATACTTTGCTTTTCTCTTGCTGCTTTCAAAATCTTCTATATCTGATATTTTTCATTCTAAATAGCAGGTGTCTTAGGGCATGTCTCTTCATGTTTATTCTGTTTGGCTTGTATTGTCCTTCTTGGATATTGATATTTGTCTTTCAGAAGGTAGGGAAGTTCATTCCTTTGGCTGAGCCTTCTCTTCGTGTTTCCTAGTATGGCTGGTAATTTTTTGCTAATGTCTAGGCATCTGATATTTTGGTGAGTTTACTCTCAGTTGATTTGTCTCTCTTGCCTATTGTTATTATTTTTTCAGTTTTTCAGTATTTGGTTCAACTTACACATTTGTCTTTAAAATGGCCTGGCTTAAGTTACCAAAATCTTGTAAGGGACTCACTAATGGGATGCAGACTCTCTCCCATGTTTGGGATAAAGAGAGCTCTAAAAGCAGTTTTGTCCATGTAATTTCCAGACCAGCCAGCAGATAGTGCTTGTTGGCTCACCTTTTCACTGAGGTTTATCTCTCAGTTTTCCTTTGTTTTTATCTGGCCAGAGCCAAGATTCAAAGTGTGCTCTGTTGGCCAAATTCACTGAAGAAATGCCCTCCTACTCCCCCTCTTTTTCCCTTTGTAACATCTAGCAGGGAGGATGATGTCTGCCCTCCTTTCAGTCAGCTGCAATATGCCAGGTGTTTTTCCCCCACTGAATATCTCAGGAGAGTGGGAGGGTAGCCATTCCCAATGGCCAGGTAGTTTATTAACTCACAGTTTGTTTTGTCTTCTGTTTCTCTCCTGTCCCTCACCCTCCTGGGAGTTGTGAAACATTGTTCTGGTTCACTGACCCCCAAAGTAGGACCCCCAGGCAGCTTTTGTTTCTTTGTCCATTGTTTTTGTGGGAGCACTGGGCCTTATCTGCCTAATCTGATGCCATGTTCCCACAATCCTACTGAACTCACCCTCATTTTTGAAAGATAGCTTTGCAGATATAGAATTCTTGGCCAGCAGGTTTTTTCTTTCAGTATCTGTAGTACATCAATCCACTTTCTTTTCACCTCCAACCTTACACTTTTTTTTGAGTTCTTTTTTTTAAAGATTTATTTATTTTTTTATTTACTTCTCTCCCCTTCCCCCTCCCCCCCAGTTGTCTGTTCTCTATGTCCATTTGCTGTGTGTTTTGTCCTTCCATCTGATGTGGGTCTCTTATAGACAACATATAGGCAGGTCATCTTTATCTATTCTATCAGTCTATATCTTTTGATTGAGGAATTCAATCCATTAACATTCAAAGTTATTACTGAAAAGGCATTATTTACTTCATCCATTTAGCCCTAGGCCCTCTGTTGTCCTATCATTCTTTTGTCTGTCTTCTTACCCTCTAGTTTATCCTTCCTAATATTCTTCACTTCTAAACTCTTTTCCAAATCTCTCACCCTTGTTTTTTCCTTTCAGGCTGAAGCACTCCCTTTCATATCTCTTATAATTCTGGTCTTTTGGTAATATATTCTATCAATTTTTATTTTCCTGGGAAGACTTTGAAGTCACACTCACTTCTGAAGGATGGCTTTGCTGAATACAGAATTCTTGGCTGTCAGTTTTTCTCTTTCAGTACTATAAGTACATCATAACACTTTCTTCTCTCTTCCATGGTTTCTGATGAGAGGTTAGCATTTAATCTTATTGAGTTTCCCTTGTATTTGATGTTTTACTTTTCTCTTGCTGCTTTCAGAATCCTCCCTTTATCACTGATATTAGTTATTCTGAGTAGCAGGTTTCTCAGGGTAAGTCTATTCAACTTTATTCTGTTTGGGGTGCATTGTCCTTGGATAGTGACTTTTATGTCTTTCATAAGGGTTGGAAAGTTTTCGGTCATCATTTCCTCAAATATTTTTTTCTGCCCATTTTCCATTCTCTTCTCCTTCTGGCAGATCAGTAATGCATATTTAGTGGGTTTTGTGTTGGTATTCAGTTCCCTGTGATACTGTTTCTTTTTCCCATTCTTTTCTCTTTCTGTTTTCCTGTCTTTTCTAGTTCAGATGTTCTGTCTTCAAAATCACTAATTATGTCTCCTAGCAATTAAAATCTTCTCTAAGGGCCTCTAAGGTATTTTTAATTTCATCCATACTGTCATTCCATAAAGTTTTACTTTTATTTCAGGCTTTCAAATTCTTCTTTATGCTCACCTAGTGTCTTCTTAATAGACTTTATTTCTTTATTCATATTTTCTTTCAATTCTTTGAATATATTTTAGAGACTTGTGTGATTATCATTGATTAATTGTCTTAAATCCTGTATGTCTTCAGGATATTTGGTTTTTCTTTTGGCTGGGCCATCTCTTCCTGTTTTCTAGTATGGCTTGTAATATTTTGCTTATGTCTAGGCATCTGAGTATGCTGGTAAATTTACTCTGATGGCCAATTTCTCTCCCTTACCTTTTTTTTTTTTCACAGCTCTTCTTTGATATTTTGGTTTAACTTATTCTAAGTCTTTAAAATTATCTAGTTTAAACTCTTAAAATCTTGCCAGGGACTCACTAATGGGGCACAGATTTTCTCTCAGGAGTTATTAGGATATAGAGAGAAAACAAAAAGCAGTTTTTGTCCATGTAGTTTCCAGATCTCCTAGCAGATGGTGATCATTGGTGCACCTTTCCACAGAGTTGTTTAACTCTCTGCTTTCCTGTGTTTTGGTCTGGCTAGAGCCAAGATTCAAAGCAGGCTTTGCTGGCTGAATTCACTGAAAAGAACCCTCCCAACTTCCTGCATTTTCCCTTGTAACAGCAGTCATGTAGGAAGATGTCTGTTTCTCTCTGAGTCAGCTGCAGTGAGCCAGGGATTTAACCTTGGCTTAAAATCTTGGGTGTGGGGGAGGGGAGCCCTTCCCAGCCACTATAGGGCTTTTACAATTTATGTTTGTTGTTTCAGGTTCTTCATCTCTCTGCCCCTCTCCCTCCTGGGAGTTGTATAGCACTATCCTGATCTGCTGACCCCCAAAGTAGCTTCTTCAGACTCGTTTTGCTCTTTTTCCATTGCTTTTGTAAGACAGTTAATCTCTGCCTAGTCTGATGCCATCTTCTCACAATTCCCTAAACTATATCTTGCCTGTTTTTAAATGTTTTTTTTTTTTTGTCTCTCTATTACTGAGTTGTAGCATTTCTTTATATATGTTGGATATTTGAACCTTATCAGATTAAGTGATTTCTGAATATTTTCTCTCACTGAGTAGGCTGCCTTTTCACTTTCTTGTCAAACTCCTTTGAAGCATATAAATTATTAATTTTGAGGAGGTCACACTTATCAATTTTTCTTTCATTTCTCATGCTTTGGGCATAAAGTTTAGGAAAAGGAGAGTTTTATTGGATATAAAATTCTCTGTTGATAGCCTTTACCATTCCACATTTTAAAAAATGTCTAAGTTTTTCTGGCCTGTAAGTTGTCCAATGAGAAATCAGCTGTCAGTCTTATTGAAGATCCCTGTACATTATAAGAGTCCTTTTTTTCTTTAAGATTTTATCTTTGTATCTGAATTTCTTCAGTTAGACTGTGATGTGTCTTAGTTTGGATCTTTTTGGGTTTATTCTTCTTGAAAGTCACTGAGATTTTTTGATGTGTATAATAATAATTCTTACCAAGTTTGGAAGGTTTTTAGCCATTATTTTTCCTTTTCTTTCTCTCCCTTTATGTACATATTGGTATGCTTGATAGTATTCATAGATCTCTGATGCTTTGTTTATTTTTGTTCATTACTTTTTTTCTTTTCTCTCCTCAGGCAGGATAATTTCTGTTGGCCTAGTTTCAAGTTAGCTGCTTATTTTTCTATCAGCTTAAATATTTTATTAACTCCCGTGGTACACTGAATTGTGTGCCTCAACAAAGACATGTTCTTAATCTTAATCCATATTCCTGTACATGTGAACCTATTTGTAAATAAGACCTTTTAAAGATGTTATTTTTAGTTAAGGTGTGGCTAACTGAATCAGAATGAGTCTTAATCCATATTATTGGGGGCCATATAAAGAGAAGAATCTAGAAGTCATAAGACAGAGAAAGCCATATGGAGGGGCTAGAAGCCAGATGTCAACAGAAACCATAAGAGCATACACAAGGAGAAAGAGATTGTCATATGCAAGCCAAGGAGCCCCAAGGATTGCAGCAAGCCAGTACCAGAACACTACAGACTGCAGGGAAAATACATGGTCTTGCCAAAACTTGGTTTGGGAATTCTGGCCTTTGAGCTAATAAATGCTTGTTGTTTAAGCCAACCCTTTGCAAGGCATTTCTTATAGCAATTTTGGCAAACTTCAACAGCTCCTCTAGTGAATTTTTCATTTGTTATTAATAGTTTCAACTCTAGAATATCTATTTGCTTCTTTTACATACTTTTTACATCTTTATTCATCCTCCTTACCTGGCACAATATCATTGCTATACTTTCCATTAATTCTTTAGATATGGTTTCCTTTAGTACTTTTAGTAAATTTAAAATAGCATGATTTAAGCCTTTGTCTAATAAGCCCCAAATCTCAGACTCTCAGTATATTGCATTCAACGTTGGCATTATGTCTCTTCTCCCCATTGTGTTTGCTTTTATTGTTGTTGCTTATTTATTTATGGACTTTCCTGGACTAATTCTATATATTATATATTCCCTGAAATGTGCAATGGTGAGTTTTCTGTTAATTTTTTTCCATTTACATTCTCACTTTTATTTTAGGCCTGACTTCCTAGCCCTTGTATCAGTTCCTTAGGGTTTTTCTTCATTGCCTTGCCCGTATGTCTTCTGCACGTTTCCAAGGTGTTCTGCATGAGAAGGCACTCCTTCAAACTTCAGGAAGTTTACAGGAGCTGTTAGCTCTAATTTCCTGATTGTGCAGGACCTCAAGGTTAGCCATAGGTGAGTGGGGTTTTCTCTTTCCCCAGGTTTTTCCTGGGGAAGTACACAGCCTTGCAAATCTGGACAGACTTTTAGATCCCAAGGAATATGCTGGAGTTGTTCATCATGACCTATGCTCATCTTGTGTTCTAGAAGTTCCTTTTAAGTTCCTAGACAAGCTCATGTGTACATCAACTGAAGTCAGAGTCTTAAGTAGCTGTGATGTTGCCAGTAGAGTGCTCTTTTAGTGTGCTGGGAATAGGGCTTTTCTTTTTCTGCTGAGGTAAGCTCTGACATAAACCACATAGTCAGAACGACCTGGGAATAGAGATTTTTGAAGGAGCTGGAAGTTTGGACAAAATATGGAATGTACTCTGGAACTGATGCATTTCCTGGAGCTCCAAGAGAGGACAGTCCTATCTGTTGGATGCAGACATGTTGGCTTTTCATGAGCCTACTCTGCCACCAATCTGGGACAGGAGAGGAGATGGGAATAGCCCCATGCTAAGATGTCAAAGAATCCCACTGGCTTGCTGAGGTTCAGTAGAGTCCCTTGGATAGATGATTTTCAGGTTGTTCTGTGGCTTCGGTTAATTTCCACATTTCTAAAATGGATAATTTTAGGTTTTAGTAGTTTTGCTAGTACTTTCATTGTTTTTGTGAGACAGTGGTTCACTGAGGTCCTCACCTCTCTGTTCTGGAAGTTGATTTTTTCTATGATGATTGACATGAATAGACATAACTGATATTATGAGATTAGTCCTGGTAGTCCAAAGGAGAAAAATGGTAGAGAACTTGCAAGGATCAAGGGCAGGAAGTTCTGGGGCCTCCACTTCCTGATAGAAGATGTAGAGTCTTGCAGATGAAGCAATCTCTGCGATGACTCTGAAAGGAGGAGTGATAGTTATCTACGTGGTTATAGGGTGTGTGGATGGCGTGGGCCTCTAGGTCAATCTTTGAAACCCACATTACCTTTATTTGTTTAAAATTTGTGGTTGTGGGGAGATGAAATAGACAAATGCTTATAGTAGAACTCCACTTGTTATAATCATACTCCCAATTTTTAATATATAGGATGCTATTGTGCTTGGGAAGAAAATGACCAAGTGTCAGAGATTGGTGTCCCTGATTGATTGATAGAGGCCCTCTCTGTTTTCATCTCCAGTCACAAGAGTGACTGAAGCTAGTGTTGGTAGCCAGGAGTTATGTTTGTGATGGAGATAGGATGTCAAAAACTAACGAGTGATCAGTGATATTGTATTGGCTAAGGATAGAGATTTCCTATTATCAGGGAAGCTCTCCTAGGGACATTTGATTTCAGTCAACTATATTTCATATGGGTGGAGTCCCACACAGAAAGGTCAGATAGCCTCCTTAGCGCTAGAGAAACCTCCCTTAAAGCATAAAGTGGGTAAATACAGGGTCTTCAGACACTGATGGGTTCTATAGATTGATGGTGCCAAAGTAGGCTCCTCTTTGTCTTGTGAGCTGCATACAAAACTAAGGCATCCCCTGACTGCTATATTTCCCCTCCTCCATCCCAGAATTTGAATTTGGATTAGGTTCTAATTATACTTTGGAATTTCTAGTCATAGATCAAGTTCATCACAGTGATATAAAATATATTAATGCACACATACTTAAAATGTATAATTATAGGACATTTTTCATCTTCTTGGAAAAATCTTAATGAAATTGTGAAATTTGGAGCTAATGAGATTGGAAAGTATTATTGCTCTGTCAACTTAGCTTTGGAGATCAACTTTGCTCAGAGGCAGAGGGAGAAGCAAAGAGAACCTCAGAGTCTGATTTAAGGAAAGCATTAGAGGAAAACACAGTCTCAGGAAGAAAGGGCCTTACTCTTGCAGACCAGCCCATAATGATGAGAGACAAAAAGGAAAGGCTAGTATGTCAATAAGAAGAACAAATTTGACTTTCTTGTGATAGAGTAGAATCTACTTGAAAGGGGCAGAGAAATCATTATTGTAAATACTGAAGGCAGATCCCTTGAATAAAGAAGTACAGATGGTAGAAAGGCATGTTTCTGCTCTTATTGAAATAGCAAAAATTGCCCAAGTTCTGGAAAATTAAAAGATGAAGGGAAGATAGGACAAGAAAGCACACAATAACATATATATTTGCCTTCACTGGGCCCTGAGGGGAACACCTTCTGACGCATCAGCTCCTGCAGTTTAGTTCAAATATGCATTGAAGATGACTCTCCAACTGGATAGAATTTGAGGACTGAGGAGAAATTTCCCTTAGGATGCAGCATTCCTAGACCCATGGAAAATCAGAACAGAAGGCAAGGGCAGCAGGAAAAAATATGCCTTGGTTAGAATCCTGCTTGGAATGTAGACACAGAGAAAAGGGAGGATATGAGAGTCCTGGGGTACTTTCCTCACAATCTAAGTAGACCTCTGGACCATCTGGCTTTGCAGAGCCAGGGACTCAGGGGTTAAGATGAAAGAGAAATGAAGATAATTTAAGCATATAGATTTTATATGAGGTTGGAACATGGGATTAGCTTGGTGACTGTAGGACATTCCATTTCATATTGATAGGTATTTGTATTTCAGAAGACAAGAGTACTTTAAATGCCATTCTTTTATGAAGAAACCATGCCTAGTTGGATATGTTTTCCCTATAGATACAGAGAGCAAATATCATAATTAATCTCTTGACGCAAGGTTTCTTTCATTTGAATTTAAATTCACAGGTTGTAGACATTGGCACAGATGGATTAGTACCTGCTGAAATATTAGCCAAGAATAACTTTTTTTATTTCTTTGTTTTTCTTGTTCTTCCAGATTATACAAAATTTGTATTATGTTTTTAGCTGGAAATAATGTCTCTAGATTATGAAGTATATTGATTTATCAGTAAGGATGATTTTGTCTGAAAATAAAAGAAGACCAACCTTAAAATGCCTATAAATTTGGAGGTAGGGGGTAGGCCTTGAAGTAGGTTAATTCAGCAGCTCAACAATGTTGCTATTTTTCTATTATATCATTGCTGTGGTTTTGTACTGCGGTAACTTAGTAAAGCCAGAAATTAGTTTCTGAGAATTCCTAGTTACAAGTGAGGCCTGGCCCCCAGGTAGATTTACATGAAATTTGGTACCTACAGCCACTATGCTTGGAAGGTGCTAATGTTGTGTGGGTCTGTTGTCTTCAATTGGCTGGTCATGTCATTGGCATGGGGCAGCAGATTGGTCTGCAGCTTTTTCCAACCCTAATACGATCTTTCCTTTCACTTGCCTGAATCCTGGGACAGGTGTGTGAACTTCGCTGTGGTAAAGGGCAGTCGCTTCTTCTATAGGTCACTGCGTCATCAGGTTTGGACATGATGAGGTTCCATTTGTCTTTGTTTTTCCTCATTTTGTATCCAGATTTTCTTCCTAACTGCCTGTCTTCACCTCTACCACTAGACACAGAGCCAACGGCCTTCTAGGAATGTCTTTACCAGCTGCCATTTTTGTTACAAAATTCTAAGTGATGGATGTTGAGATTTTACAGTAGGGCACTGCTAGTGCTGCTAAGAAGTGGGAAGGGTCTGACTAATGGTCTTGATCCTGGTGCACATTAGAACATCTTGGAAACTCAAAAATATACCAGCATCTGGGACCCGCCCCAGAGATTCCACTTCAAGATCTTTCCTGTCACGGATCCTGGGCATTATTTTTTAAAAAGCTTACCAGAGGATTCCAGTAGGATTGAAGTACCCTTGTGTGAAGGAGACAAATTTAAAAGAGCCTGCTGGGCAATTAAATATGACTGAGAGCAAAAGTAAGGAACCTACAGTGGCTTCAGGCTTTTATATCGTTGGAGGAGGGATTCATGTGGGGTGGTGATGACCTTCCAAGACTGAGATAACTTCAGGGTATTTGAGAGTGGCTCCCTAACAGGAGGTTAGGCAGGAGTTTAGAGCCCAGAAGAGGCTGGAGATGAATGGCAAGTGATATAGGCATATAGCGGCCCTGAAAGTTGAACATGAATGGGTGATTTCAAGTAAGAAACGTGAATAGAGTGAAGAGAAGGCCAAGGTGATAAATTTGAAAACACTTCAAAAAAGAGTGTGGTGGTTGAGAAAGAGACAGCATAATGCTCCAGAATTTCAATGTAAAGCAAAGTTTTTTGATGGCAGTTTTCAAGATTGTGAGATGGGGCAGCAGACTTGGCCCAGTGGTTAGGGAGTCTGTCTATCACATGGGAGGTCCGCGGTTCAAACCCTGGGCCTCCTTGACCCGTGTGGAGCTGGCCCATACGCAGTGCTGATGCGCACAAGGAGAGCCCTGCCACACAGGGATGTCTCCCACATAGGGGAGCCCCACGCGCAAGGAGTGCACCCTGTAAGGAGAGCTGCCCAGCGCGAAAGAAAGTGCAGGCTTCCCAGGAATGGTGCCGCATACACAGGGAGCTGACACAACAAGATGATGCAACAAAAAGAAACACAGATTCCCATGCCGCTGACAACAACAGAAGCGGACAAAAAAAAGACACAGCAAATAGACACACCGAACAGACAACCGGGGTGGGGAAGGGGAAGGGGAGAGAAATAAATAAATAAATAAATCTTTAAAAAAAAAGATTATGAGATGGGGATATTTTGAGATATACTATGTTATTATTTAAAGGAAGGGGATGGTGATGGAATAATAAAAAGCATGATCATTTGGTAAAGATTTTCTTTGATAGCATAAGTTCTGTACTTTATAGATATGGTTAAAAGAAGGAAGGGGAAAAACTAATAAAAAATGTAAAGGACACATAGAAAAGAGTAATAATACTTTTAGGTTTTATGGTTTTATGTTGTATGTCTATATATATAGCACACACTAGACCTGTCCATGCTTACTTCATGATGCTTAAAGTACAATATCTTTGTGGTTGCATAAATATTATAGCTATGAGCACCTGTTTTAGTCAGGGCCAGAAAACTCAAAATCTCGGTGGCTTTAAGCATAAGGGTTTATTTTTAGTTAATGCACCGTCCAGTGTATATCAGTAGGGAGTGGTGACTGTCACCTCTTAAAGCAAACTCTGCTGGATCTAGTTCATGTAGAAAAGAGTGAACTTGGAGGATGGCATGGAAGATTGCTTGGATTATATGTGCCTTGGTGGAGGATCACAGGTCATTTCTGCCCATTCTATTGCCTGAACGCAGTCTCTGTCTGCAAGCAAGCCTAGAAAATCTAGTGTAAGTATGAAAGAAAGAAGAAGAAACTGGTTTGAGGAACGTTTAGCCAAGCACCATGGCAATGCATTTTGCTTTTCCTTTGTCAAATGTGCCCAGAGCTATTTAAACATAGGTCAGAGTTTACATTGTTTGGAACTAGTAAGACTGAGATGTAAGTAGATAAGTACTGAAGAGAAGCCTCCCATCCCCACCTCCCAGACACATGCACACCCTGTCTTACATGGTCTAACGTTGTATACTGCTCCATTAAGGGCTTGTATGACCCAAGTAAGGTGCATCTGTGATACACCTGCTCTCCAAGTTCACAGCCATGGATAACTCTACATGTGGAGAATTATGGAATTTTGAGAAGAGATGATGTAACCTCTCCATACCCTATGCAAATACAATAAAACAAAAATAGAAACAAAGCTCCATAATACCCTGTAAAGTCCTCCTGAGAGTCACTGCTCCTGAGTGTCACTACAGTGAAGGAGGCACACACAAGCTCTTTGCATATTGTGAAGATAATTAGAAAGATAAATCTCTATTCAAATGGAAAGCATAATAAGTAACCACAACCATAAAATGCAAAGTGACTCTGAATAGCTCTCTCGGTTTTACTGTCTTTATGACAAAAGAAAACAGTGGATCCCTCCACACTTTTAAGAAATATATATTTATTTGAAAATTTAAAATCTTAAGATTGTTTAATGATTGATGTATGGTTCACTCTCTAAAAATGCATACATGATTTTGGCCAACATTCTTATAAAATGAAGAATCTCATAGTGACATTTAGTGACTACTGGATATTAGTCTACATTAATAATGAAATTGTTAATGAGTTAGTCTCTCCTAGGAAACTCTTTGCAACACTGTGTAATTTTGATGATAATAACAGTTTGGTACTACAAAATTCAATACTTCTATTATTGAGAAACAATAGGTTTTTAGTGAAATGCATTTAACTCTGGAGGTATTTTTTTCTCTAATGGAATATTCTATACAGAAAACAAAAGCCACTTCTGTAGACAACTTTCTTCATTTCTGAGAGTCATCTGATTATTTAGTGTGATTTGTAAAATGAGATCTAATTTTAGTATTAGAAGTAATGTAATGCTAGATGAATAAAGAAAAAGATAGAAGAACTAATCAGCCTTTTTATTTGTAAGTATCCAGATGTGAGTTTGGATTCTTAATACTTCCTTTAAATACTACAATAATTCCAGTAACTCTAGAATAGAAATGGTTGCACACAAATTAACAAATACTTTCAAAGAGCCCAATCAACCATGTGGTGGGTTGTCCAGATATACTGTGTCACAGAGCTCCCTGCTTGATTCCTGCTTTTAGGGAGTAGATGTCGGTGCCAGCAGTACTTCTCCAGGGGTGGCCCACAGCTGCTTTTGTCCAATTGGCTTTGTTTTTATTGAGACATGATAAAAAATAGTTTTCCTCCTACACACTCCTTCCTGATAACTCTCCTCTTCCTCAAAGCCATGTAAGCAAGCTGGAAGAATAGAAAAGGAAAGGATTTGAAAGAACAGTTAAAGAGAAAAATTGGTCAAGAAAAAGAGGAAGCAGATCATATTATGTATAATCCTATTATTAATCCAATGAGTTCCATAATCCAATATCATTAATAAGTTCCTCCAAGTTGAATATTATTGAGTACCTTCATATAAAACGTGTTTCTAATTTATGTAAAAGATCCTGGTGTTAAAGAGCATCCTTGAGAACCTGGCATATATATATATAAATGTGTATATATGCTGCGTAGATAGTATTAAGTGACAATTTCTAGAATATATTGTCATGCTGACTTATAACAGCTCATGGGTTTTTTGTAATATTTACATTTATTTTGTCTCTGAACTTTTTTCTACTCATCTGCTCATGTAAACTGCTTTGCTTTCATCATGTCCACAAAGCACTAGGACGGAGTATTTTATATAGCCATCTCTCAACGTCTTTGCTGAATGAATGATGTGCTTGTAACATAATAGGCTTTAAATAAATGTTTGTTGAATCATATCACAGCTCTGCAGGGTTCTAGATTCTATGGAAACCAGCTTATCTCTTCTCTCCTTCCCTGGTATTGGCAGTGTGAACTAAAGTGAGTCTGTTATTAAAATCACAATGAACACTTTGTACCAGTCTTACCAACGATACCTGGAGAGAATAACCAAATGTTAATAGTCTCCCTGGAGTTTGATCTTAACCAAGCTATTTTCCATTATTTTATTATAATTTAATAGTTCTAAATATTTCCATCGATGCTCCCTAGCATGAAAGAAAATTACTCTAGGAGGCGGCTTTTCCTTGACTCTCCGTGCCGTGAGAATTTTTTTTTTTAATCTTTCCCCAAGGTCCATGGAATTTTTCTCTAGATTGTCTCAACTTGGAAAATTTGTTCTGTCTTTATATATGATAATTCAATGATGAAAAACTTCTCCTTTAATATGTCAGAGTGCATTAATTATAATGGAGATTTTGCTCTAACTAGTTCATAGTGGAGTTTTGGTTTGATAGTAAGGAAAAGCCCACCAGTACTTGTCAATGTATTCTTTGCTAGAACGGAAACCATGCTCAGTGTATGCATATGTAAGTCTTTCATCAGAAATATTATGTCTCTACAAATCATCTAACTCAAATAGCTTCAAATGAGAGAACTATGAGGTCCCTACCACAAGCAAAGCCTTTGAAAACTTTAAGGACTCCTTATGTTTCTCTTAATGTAAGAGAGTAGATTTACTAGTGAAAAAAGATTACTCTTTTGTACAACAGTAGAGGCTTAACATACAGAGAGCACGGCATTTAAAAACACCTAAAAACAGGGCAGTTTTGAGTCAGAGCATTCCTTGTTGTTCTTCCAGTCTAAGCTCCTCATTTGAGTAGATGGGAGAATATTCCTGAGCTAGAACCACTCAGCTCATGCATTCTACTCAGTTCAGTCAGCAGTGACAGGAGTAAGCCCAGGACACAAGCAACTACTTACGCTGAAGGAATAGGTGCTTCAGTGGCTTTCCTTGTGAGGAGGAAGTTTAGGGAAGAGAGTATATGTAAAACGTCTACCTAGAACCAGAGGTCTAATTCTTCCATGGATGAAGGTGCTGTGCTAGCGGCGAGGGGTGGTTTTGAAATAAAAGAAAAATGAAGGACAAGCTACACTCATAAATTGGGCAGATGGAGAAGATGTCCACTGTGAAAGAACATAGAAGACTTTGTGAGTGTCTGGGGGAGAATGAAAGAGGCTTCTGTAGCTTTTCACATTTAACCAAAATAAGAGTGAATTTTCTTAAAGAACTAAAATGATCTGCTTTTCCCTCAAAACTTCATGACTGTGTACAATGAGGTTGCTGTTCTTTAAAGGTATTTACTGCCAGGTGTGTGTATACTCTGGGTATCAAAGTCTTGACTGAAATTGTAACTTGTGGTCTGTCTGAAATATGAACAATCTGTTAAATGTTCTGGAGGTGGCACAAAATAGTGGGAGCAAGTGTGCTGTGATCCCTTGTCCCCTCTCCTATGTATTTATCACCCAAGAAAATCCTTGCACACACCCATAAAGAAACACATACAAATTGCAGAATTGTTTGGGGTATGGAATGGAGACAGGATCTCAAACACCGGTGCTCGGTGAAAGAAATGGAATGAGATCTATGGTAAAATTAGCACAAATTAAACACACACAAACTAGATGTATTTTGCACTTTGAATTGTGCACATCAAACATGTTAGGCATTTCTTTCTGTCTGGGAGAGAGGAATGAATGAAAAATAAATGAAGAAATAAAAATATAATTCTAAGGCAAGAAGTGTATCTTGCAAGAACGAATGTCTGGAGTGGACTGAGGTATACGATTTATTCCAACTTCTGTATCTGAGGTCAAAAGCAAGAACAGAAAGGAAAAAGGAAGGGGGAGGAAGGAAGTGAGGAGAAAACGAAGGAAGAAAGTTCTGTAAGGACATTAAAGGATTTTTTCGACTCTAGAGCTAGATGATTTGAGAGATGCCAAACATGCCCTATGGAATAAATTTTACAGCCTATTGAACAGTTAATAAGAAGGGCATAAATATTCATTGTCTTCTTCCCTCCCTCACCCTTCTCCTGCTTGTTCTCCTTCATGTAAAATAAACGACAAATACTGATCTTTCAATCATTATCCAGAGGGAAAGGAAAGGGTCTTAGGCAGACACCTAAGTCTACTATTGAGCCGTTCCTTTCAGAGAAGGGAGCCTTGTCGTCAGCTGATAGTCCATGTGTGCTGCTGCGTTTTCCAACTCACTAAGAATTCTGTAGAAAATTTGTCATTTGTGTTTGGAAAATATGTTTATCCTATTAGATAACATCATTCTATGCAGCTCAGAAGTAAGGTACTAAAAAGTAGACCTCAGATTATTTAGAAAAATTAAAAATGCAAAACTGTCTGCTTGCAATTTCTGACTACCCAAAATGAAATGCTGTTGAGGAAATTATTTGGAAAATTCAGATAGAAAATGTGGTGGAGGCTTGTCTCCCTGCAGGCTGGAAGTTTTCCTTCCCCAGTCGCCAGGAGAGCTGGCTGCCCAGGGACCTTAAATGAGTCCTCCTCTGGGTATTGGCTTGTCTCCCCCAAAAAAGCACCCCCCCCCTTGACCTTAGCAGCAGCCTGCACCCAAATGCCTGACCACACGAGGGCCACCCCATGCCTCAGGTAGGAAGGACTTTGAGGGCCTTCCTGGAGACACGGCTCGCTGTGGGGTCTTGATCGAAGATCTGCATTGCTGTGCAACTTCTTCCTCAGCCCCTTCCTACTTCTCTCTCTGCCCCCCTGGTGTTGATTTGAAGCCTCCAGTAAAACCCCTTCCTATTGAAGAGAAAGAAACATCTGAAATACTTGATGTCCTACATACTACACTTCTCCATTCATTTCTTTTTGTGAATTAAGAATAATAATGGTGATACTACACCTAATGGAGCACCTTCTTTGTGTCAGATACTGTATTAAACAGTGTAATTATAGAGGCTGATAGGATATGGCCCTTGGACAGGAGAAACTTGTGACAAGTGCACTTTCTACATAATTATTTCAACCTAACTTCATTTCATCTGTGTATATATGTCTTTGATATACTTGTTTTTATTTACTCATAAGAATGTTGTTAGCAAATCCTTTGAATCTACTAGTAGGTTTGCAACATTCATTTAGGTATG
This sequence comes from Dasypus novemcinctus, assembly GCF_030445035.2. Lineage (NCBI taxonomy): Eukaryota > Metazoa > Chordata > Mammalia > Cingulata > Dasypodidae > Dasypus > Dasypus novemcinctus. The sequence continues at coordinate 11,999,717 of NC_080685.1, read as the reverse complement.
TGCTCCAAGACTAGAATCAACAGAGATAGTTAAAAAAAATTATGCTTGTATTATCTAGAGTGGATAATCCAACATTTATTTTTGTTTTGTCAGCCATGATGTGCTTTCAAATTAATTTTCATTCAGTAAGTCCCCATCAGCTTAGGCTGCTAGGAAACTGGAAAAATCTTCCAGGGAGAAAAATATTTATCAGAGATGAATAATACAGAGGGAATCAAGGCTAAAATGTTTGCATCAGGATTTCTTCCTGAAATGTGGTAATTCAGTGTGCTCAATTATATAAACACAGAGAGTACACATGACTTTTCAAAGATCACTAAAGAGGTATTTGTTAAAGTATCTCTCTAGGAGGTAAAGAGGGAGAGACTACAAGGAACCAAAAATCTGGTTGGAAAAAAAGATGTACCCTAGAAAACCTAGAATGCAACTAGGAAAGAGTATGTTGAAAACCTTACCTTCATCCAAGATACATAATGCCAAAAATAGAACCAAGATAGGTTATCAGTATAGTAGATGACAAATCAGTGAATCTCAGAAACATCTGGAAAAGGAAGTGGGCATTGAATTGGTCTTACTGCTGACCCAGCAGGTGGTGGAGGAGATGGCACAATTGGTTGAGCTGCTTTGCCCTCACTGTTGAGAAACTGGGAACTTGGCTGTGTTATGGCTGTGGAAGAGATCTTGAAATTCTGGAGATTTGCTGAGTGCTTCACAGCACTCGCTTGTCCTATGGCAACAGGTAATGTGGAAACTTTAACAGCCCCAAACCAAGCTAACAACACAGGTCCTTCAGGAATGAAGGTTTTTGTCACCCCATTGGGCAGGGAACCAAGACTAGCTGAAGTGCCTACTGAGAGCAATGGGAATACCAATAGGTAGAAAAAAAAAGTTGCCACCGTATAAATGCTATGACTGCATGGTGAGTTTCAGAAACGAGGACTAGAGTAGCTATGAGTATTCCTTCCTTTGACCTGAATACATTTATTTATTAACCAGTTTCTTTCCTTTTCTCCTCATCCCACTTCCTCACTATCTAATATAAGATGTACGCAGTGGGTTCAGTGTTATCCTCCCAGAAATGCATGTTTACCTGGAACCTCAGAATGTGACCTTATTTGGAAATAGGGGTTTTTGCTGATGTAATTAGTTGAGGCTGTTAAGATGAGATCAACCTGGAATTCAGGTGAGTCCTAAATCCAATGGCTGGTGTCCTCATAAGAAGAGAAGATGATGGAGACCTGGAGAAGAAGTTCATCTGAAGATAGGGGCAGTGTTTGGAGTTATGCTACCAGCAGCCCAGGAATACTTGCAGTGACCAGAAACTGGAGAGGCAGGAAGCATTCTCTTCTAGAGCATTGAGAGGAGCACGGTCCTACCAACACCTTGATTCAGCCTTCCGGTCTCTAGAAATGTCAGAGAAGAAATTTCTGTTGTTTTAATCCAGGAGGTTTGTGGTCATTTGTTACTGCAGCCCTAGCAAACAAGTTCAATGTGTTAATGGTGGGTGACTTTGTATCTCACTATGTAAGTATCAAAGAGGGAGTAATAAGCACAATAAACATTAACCATTGAGGGATAAAGTACATGTTTGTGTATCCTCTTTTGGAGGGGGGTGATTAGCATGTGTTTGGTTATAGGAGGTACGATTGCATCATGTTAGGTGGAAGAATAATTTTGCTGATGTTTTTATTTGGAAGGTAGAATGGCTGAAGGAGGTGTGGGTAGATGCCACATTTACAAAGAGTGGACTCTGCAGTGGTTACGACTGGGAACTACTTTTTCCAGAATCCCCTTTCCTATAGTTCCTAGGTTAGAAAGGCAAAAACAAGAACAACTAGAAGACCTTTCATATAATTGGGAAGGTGGAGGCAAGAAGTAGTCATTCCTTTCAGAAAGGATGGCCAGATTCAGCAGGGCGGGCGCCCTAACACTGCCTCTCCTCACCCCACGTCTACCTGGCTTCCCGATGCCTCTCTCTGCTCACCAGGAGCAGTACCCAGGCCCACCCCCAGTCTCTTGCAGTGGACCCACGGGCACAGCAGCTGCCTGGGGCAGCAGCTCTCCCTACGTCTCTCCGTGAGCTCCCCTCTCCAGTCCCACTTTGGCAGTCGGGCAGGCTCGGCTTCTTGGCATTCCTGGCAAGCCAAATTGTGCCTAACAGCCAGGGCTTCTGATGGACAGGTCAGTGAGCATTTCTTAAATGACCTGACTACACCTGCAGACCTCCCCGTCCCCAGTGCCTTCCATAATTGTGTAATTGTGTCCAGTTCCTGCAACAAATCTCTTTTTCCCATAACCTTCATTGGGGTGATGCTTCCCTGGCTGAACACTAAGTGATGCAGGTGGGATGGGGAAAATAATGGATAAGGCATAGCAATGGGAATAAATGTGCTTATTTTTAGAAAAGGCAGGAGCTGACTGGACAGGAGAGTGGGATTGAATCAGGAAATGGTAGGAAATGTGTTTCCATCCACAGTACAGTGTGGCCAGATGATAGAGAACCTAGAAAGAAGTGATAGAAATTATGTGTGATGCAAGAGGTGAATCAAAGGCCACCATTGGTTCTCCACAAAGAAAAGAGGGAATCTGTAAAATTGTAGGCCAGGGTACTTCACTTCCCTGTTAGAGAAACTGGTAAAATTTATCATAAAAGTTAAGATAAGGCATATCTAGAAAAATAATTTAAAAATTTGGAAGGGTAAAATCATACATACCTCACTTAATCTGTGAAATTGATATGGTTGTTAAAAATTTTATGGAAAGTTCTCACACTAAAGATGGAACATACTCTTTTCCATGTAAAATGAAAAAAAAAAAACCCCATAGAAACATAAAGCCAAGTCTTGATAAATGGGCAGTTCTCTAGACAGAAAAATCAGAGTTGGTTTCCCCCAAAATAAGTGCTGAAATAAGTCATTTTGCAAATTTATAAATGATAAGTAATAAAGTATGCCCAAGAACGACACTATCACAGTGTTTCCTAAGTGTGTTCACAGAGTGTGTCCTGTGAGAGTCTGTTAAGAAATGGTGTGAGGAAATACTATACACTATATCCCACTTTTGGAAATTCACAATGCACATTAGAAAACAATGGATAAAGGGCTCTGAGAAGCGTGCATAGTATAAGCCTGTTAATTTTGTCTAAACCAGTGTTTTGAAAACATTTTGAAAATAGTTTCATTGGAATTTTCCAAATTGTTTCAATAGTCTCCCAAAGACCAAGCTGAGAAAAGATAGAGGAGGAAAGAAGGTGGTAAATCTGTAGGAACAAATATAAAACTTGATATTTAAATTTTACTGAGGCCCTGATGAAACGAATGTGCTTAGAGATGGAAATAATCCAATATACGTAGTATTTTATGTATGTAGTCTGTTTGTTGTATTATTGTGTGTATGTACACATATACATATATAAACTATACATATATGTACACACACACACATATATACACACGCGTACAAACAGAAAATGAAGGGTTCTGGGTACTAACGGAGGAAGGAAATTCAATTGTTTTCAGAAAATATAATTTCATCTCGATATAATTCTACAGTAAATAAGCCCAAAAAAAAATGTGTGGCATCAATAAAGCCACTGAAAACAACACAAAACAGAAAGAAATACTTCTAAAAGCAAAGTTTATAAAACCTAGAAAGCACTGTACTTTCAATATTAATTGCACAAATGCTATATGCCAAGTGTTCTCCTAGGTGCTGTGGTAAAGCAGTAAGCCAGGCAGTTGAGATCCCCGCTTTCCTGGAGTTTCTATCCTAGTGAGAAGAAAGAGGAAACAAGCAGAGTATATACTATGTACGTAGTGATATTGGAGTGAAAGGGGAAAGGGAGTTTGGTGGGTTGGGGGGTGTGTGTTTGTAGAAGGTCCACATGTTTGTATGAAGCACAGGGCTGAAGCCATCTTGGAAGGAATGGGACAAAAGAGGACAATGGTCATAGTTGCTGATGTTCTAGAGGTGGTAAGGAGCCCATTCCTGTAGGACCTCGTAAGCCATTGTGACGACGTGAGCTTCTACCATGAATGACGTGGAAAGCTTCCAGAGGATGGTTTTAGGTCGAGGAGTTAAATGATCTGACTTATGCTTAAAAATAGCTGCTGTTTTGAGGGGGAAACAAATTGTCTTTAGGGAAGGAAGGGTAGAAGCAAGGAGACCCATTTGGAGGTTTCGTAGTAATCTAGGGAGACAACATGGTGCCTCAGACCAGGGCGGGAGCTGTGGGATACTGAGTATATTCGGGAGGTTGGGATGAGAGAATTTGCTGAAGAATGCCATGTGGAGTGTGAGAGAGAGAGATGGAATTGCTCCCAGGTGTTTGGCCTCTGCTGGTGGAAGGATGGCATTATCCAAATGGAGACATGAATGGACCACCTGGGGTGGGCGAGGCACCTCCACGTGTGTCACCTCCTCTAATCCTTACAATGCTCCTGTGATGTTGCAGGATTATTCTCACTTTGGGGTGAGAAAACTGAATTTGAGTGAATATGAATATGACTAAACTTTCCTGGGATCACACAGTAAATGGTTGTCTCAGTTTGGGCTCCCCAGAAAACAGAGCCTGAGATAAGGACTTGTGTGCACCTGGGTTATTTGTGAAATGAGCCCAGGAGCAGGCATGAGGGACTGAGAAGAAATGAAAGAGGAACAATCTACAAGAGGGAATTCCTGAGTTTGTGGACAGTGAGGGCTGCCTTGGGGACCACAGAAGGCCTCCCAGAATTGTCTGCAGAAGAGAAGGGGTGGGGGGCCTTCAGCCATCTGCTCTGTTCCCCATCCCCATTCTCTGGTAGCTGCCCCTGGAGGCTAGCTCCCTCACTTCTGAGTTTCTCATGTACCGTGGTCTCCGAGCTGCTAGTCAAGCTCTTTTGTGTTTGGAGAATCCCCAGGCAGAAAATGAAGATGCTCAGCAACCTGCTAGTAACTTCCCACGGGTCACCTCATTTAATCCTCACCAGACCCAGGGAGATAGCAATCTCCTCATTTCATGTAGAGGAGCCGAGACCAGTGATGGTAGGTGGAGCTTGTCTGTGGAAGAACTAGGCTTCGAACCCAGAATGGGTCTGAGATGCCAACGCTGCCATAACCCTGTTCCTGGGCACACTCCCACCATCAGACTGTGCTGGAAGCCTCCTTTTCTACCCCTGTTCCTACTGTAATAAAGGAGTCTGGTGGGTGATATCAAGTCACGTCGGAGAGTGTTGCTTTAGTGTGTTTAGCTCATTTCCAACCTGAATATGGGAGTTGAGGAGGAGGCACGCAAACTTGGGCATGAGGAGGGTGACGTGAAGGAATGGCGTATTGGAAAGAGCCATGGACCTCCAGCTAGACAAAATGAGTCCTGCTGATTCTCCCTGGGTGTTGCAGTCACAGCTCTCGCATCTTTGGGTCTCAGCTTCCCTGTGAGCAAACGAAGATCTTGGGGATGATCTGCAGGGTTCCTTCTGCCCAATACTTCAGCCTGTGTGGCTTCTGATGGGTATAAATTCCTAAACATGCATTTTTGTGTGGCAAAGTTAACTCCCGAGGTGTAACCGTAGGTGGCATTTTCTGAGAACTCCTCCCCACGAGGGGAATATGTTCATGGGAAACTCCACGCACAATCATGCAAATTATTTCCTATTGTTTCTGCAAGTTCACCTTGTTGAAATAGAAGGCTGTAATAGCTTCAGCTTGTGAAAGTAACAAAAGCAATTGGGATGATGTCAGAATTTTAAAATGCTGATGATAATTAGTATTTGTGTACACACTTGCTTTCACTGGGGCCAACATTTTGCCTTAAGAAAAAGACTCAAAGCTCTAGCCAGGAAACAAAAGCACAGAAAAAATTTTCCGTCTTCTCCCATTTTACTCAACTATTAATCTCCATAATTATTTGCATGATTCTGAACATTAATCTGTTTTATCTGAGACTAGAGGTCAGGATGGCAGCACAGGATTAATATTCCATAAAGGCTACATAAAGGCTATCATGCGGTCTACTCATTACATTCCGGGAAGCACCACCATGCATTCACCAATATGGCTTTTAGTATGTTGTCACAGTAGTGATTATAATACATTGTTCCCAGTCAGTCCTGCAAGCCAGGCCATTGTTGTTAGGCTAACAGGTTAAATATCTGAGCTACTGAGTGTGAATTATGTTACATGAAATCTTTGAAGAATGTGAATTTCTTTGGTTTAATTTCTAATAGACAGTTGAGACATTTACTTGACAGGAAAGATAGCTAACCTCAGTCAACCAAGAAACAATTGTGTGTGTTTTAAAATGCAGAGGAAAGATGCATCAGTTCTTTCTGACTCCTCATGGCTTTGCATTGAGTACCACTCAGGTCTGAGAAATTAATTCCTATTGCATGAAGAGGGCAAAAATCTATCTTTGTAATTGATGCCTTTGGTCCTTTACTTTTTCCATCAAGATTTTGTGTGCAAACCTGCTCAACAATGCGACCTGTCAGGGCCAACATAAAATTGTAATTAGCTGTCATGTATTTGTGGTAAGATGAAGGGAGAAAATGCATGTTTCCCTTAAAGTATTTGGAGCTTTCAAAAGGAAAGCAATGTGACTTCCAATGTAAAGAAGATGAGGCTGCGTCATGATCAGACCAGGCTTTTGGTCCCTGATGCCAACTGGCTGGCCCTTTGGAGAAAAGTTGCAGAGGGAGCCTCTGTGGAGCTGGCCCTAAAATGGTTGGGACTGAGTCCATTATCTCCTCTTCATATCTGCAATATTGGAGAGAGCTCTTTTGGTAAAAGATAAGGTTTTGCTAAATGCAAAATTTCTTTCTCTTTCCTCTATTCCTTTTCCCAAACAATAGAATAGTGTTACTATGTATGGAAACTGATTTAGATTAAACTCACTGGAAATACAAGAGTGGAGATTTTTATTACTTAGGTTTCCAATTTACTAGTCATTATGGAAAATCTGACTTTTATTGGGGACTAAATTCTCTTTCAATATTATGCTGCACTTTATTATAAAGATTAAAATTTCAACCAACATTTTTTTCAGAGAGGAGCTTAAAATGAATACCCTTATTTCTTGCAAAGAAGGAAAGCAATTGAGAAATGCTTTCTTCTTTTCCTAATTCTCACCACTATGAAGCAGGAATGGGCTGTGGGGTGGGGCAAAATAAACCAAGGTTAAAATCCTGGTAGGCTCATGAACTCTAGGGAATAATAATATATTATCTTCAAGGAGTGTAGTGTTTCAGATACTGGTTAAGTTATTGAAGGCACAGGGTCAAGGATTATGTATGGATTTAAACATATTGTTGATATTTTAAAATTATAATAATATGTCAGTGTTTATAGGCATTGCTGCAATATTTTTTATTTGTGTAGAGGAAAAGACTGAAATGTATTTGCTAATATTAAAATATTTCCCATATGTGTTTTCTTGGTTCTTTTAGTTCTTGGCAACCCAAGGCAAAAATGCTTCTTGAAACTCGAGGAGAGAGAACAAATGCTTTTCCCCAGCCCCCAGAATCTAATGACCCTACCCATGGTTGAACTGTTTTCACATTAAACTTTATGTTCTTTTATTTTTGAAGTTTGCACAAAACTCTATCCTGTCTTTTCAGTAGACTGTCTTCTTCAGGAAATCTTGTCTTCTCTGGGAAACGTATTCCCTTCCAGTTTATTGACGATGGCCATGATCTAAACATGCGTAATCCTTCAACCACAATGGATTGGTCCAGAAGGAGATGTCTGCACAGGTTTTGGCCAATCACAGCACCCAATCCCTGGAGCTCCAGCTCATTGGTTCATGGGAGGCAATTTATCCAGGAGTCTTCCTTTGGGGTTAGGAAAGAGGATCCATTTTCTTGTGGCTGGAAGGCCATGACATGTGTTAGAGGCCATGTTTCTGTTCTTTGCAGAAGGAGAGAATGGTGCCTAGAAGTCAGGAGAATCAGACAATAAATGGAGGTACAGGGTGTGTGTTGGTGGCCTGCGCATCACTAGTTCCAGCTGCCCTGAGGCATCAGTCTTTCACCTCATGTGGCTGCTGAAGTATTGTTTTGATTACATGCTATAACCCAGGTTCCTGCCATCAAGTTCCTCTTTTGACTTAAGCTGTAGTTGATTTATTTCTGAGCACTTGCATCTAAAAGTCTTGAATGATACAAAGGTGAACCCTCCTCAGACAGTTAGGTAAATTCTTGAATGCAACTCCTCCTTCCGTTTGGTACCACAAAGGGCCATCATTAGAAAATCTAAACTTTCCTGATTTGTATGTTCTTGGACCAGATTTCCAAGCTCATAGTGGTATCATGCATAATAGTTTTGTAAAATTAGTTCCCCAAATATGCAGCAAAGTAGCTTAATATTTTAGCACACATAGCTCAGAATCTGTTAAAAACTAGCAACTTTCTTTTTCTTTCAAGATTTACCTTTATGTTTAATCACCCCAGCATGTTGAAAAATGTTCAAATTTTTGAAGCAATAAAAGGCAACTAAGTCATCTATATTTCTCAACCTCTTACAATAATAGAGTTTCTAACCCCAGAAAGAAAAGACCTCTTTTCCCTTCAAACAATTTTTTATGGGTATTCTTCAGTCTGTAATATGGAAGTGATATGCTGTAACATCTGTAAGCTGCCTTTCAAGGCAGGACATAAGCTCAGTCCAGGATTCTTAACAGAAGGCGAATCTTCCAGTATTGCTCTCCACCTGTAAGCCTCTTCTTTGTTGACAGTATGTTTCATCTCCAGACCAACTGAGATCTTTCAAAATAGTAGTTTCCTAGTGGCTGATATTGTGACCCAATGAGCTACTGAATTGAACCGGATTGGCAAATAGTTGGGAAGAAAACCACAACTTTTAATAAGAGGACCTGGGACCAACATCTCAAGGTGCCTGCCAGCTACATGGCTTTCTTCTGATAAAAAGCACAGTAGGAGGGGTCCATTACTCTAAATATGCTCAGCTTTATGACCTGACCTGCTTGGCCAGGGTGACTTAGACCAGGGACTCAGCCTGCCATGGGGCAGGCACGATAAAATGAAGTGCGAGGATGTCTAGTGTGAGAAACCTGCTGTCAAGTGCTCTGTATTGGAGAGTGACTGAAGATTCCGATTGGGATTTGGAACGTGACACCCAGGGGAGAGTAAAGCAGCTCAGACTGGCGAACCTGAAGTTGAAGCGGTGAGAGTGACGGAAGACGTAGGGCAGATGCGTAGGAACCTACTGTCGGGGGCCCTGGCCCTGGCTGTCACCTGGGTAGCTTTCCTATTGTGCACGATACTAGATACTAGGCAGCCCAATGTATGAGAAGGTGTCCTGTGTTTCTTTCTCCCCTGCATATTTGTATATTATACTGTAAAAGATACCTTAAGAGAGTAAATTATTCTTTAGAATCTGGAAAGGGCTGGGCCACAAAATAAATCAGACAATTTATAACCAACCATTTTCTAACAAACTTCTAGAGGGAAGATAAATGAAAAAAGTAAAGTAAGGGAACTCTGCTATCTTCAATGCAAAATAACCATAAATAGAAAATGCCAATATAGCACTTTATGCCTGGCACTCTTCTACAAATGTAACTTTAATCCTAATAACAAACCCCCAAGAGGAAGGTACTATGATTTTCCTCATTTCACAGAGGGAGAAACTGAAAACAGAGAGGTTAAGTAACTTGGCCAAGGTTGTACAGCTGGTAAATGGCAGAGCTGTTTCCAGGATGCTTGCTCTTTAACTGCTATATTATATCACCTTCATATATTTCCCTAGTTCTTTGACTTTGTCAGAAAATGAGAATAAACTTTTTTTTTGACCTTGGGTAAATTGCTTCATCAGTCAATGTTTGCTGCATTTCATAAAACTGTAAAATGGAGTAAAAGTATTTTCTTTGTCACTTTCAAATTGTTTTCGTGTAAACAGAGTGAGATCACAGATATTGAGAACAAAAAAGCACCAAATAAATATAAGACATTATCGGGACGGTGCTGGTAAAAAACCAATTTATAAGCCAAGGCCTAAATCAGAATCTGGAAACACACTGCAGCAGAACCCCATTTAGAGTGAGACTCCCCTTTAAGTAGCGCACACCACCTGAGAAAAGCTGTTCAATCAGAGAAAGAAAAATAATTTGTTCCAAATTTCTAAAATTTTCCTGCACTGATGTTGTCAGGTCATAGCTTCCTATATTTATAGATGAAAGGAATATTGGAGATTAAATTTTAAAAAATCTAGTGGTCAGTATGAGCCTTCCTGAACTAAGGACAGGTCAGGTTCTCATGGTACGTTCTTGCTTAGCCCTTTGATTGCCCTAATTAAAGCACTTAGCACATCTTCATGTAAATACTCGTGTAATTGTACATCTCCTTGAGGGATTATGGCAACTAACCTGAGGAAAAGAGCGTACATGCATTGACTGCAATTAAGTTTATCCTTTCTGGCAGAATGGAGTTTGTGTTATTAAAAAAAAGAAGAAGAAAGGTTTCTTACACACCTGAATTTGTTTCTGAGACCTGAGTCTGCTGCAGATGGTGAGTAACAGGGGTCCTTAGAAACTGCACTGCGCTTTCTGAACTAGATTGAACATAGGCTGTGACTAGAGTTGGTGCTAAGTCACGGAAGGCAGTAACCTTGACTCTGGAGAAATGGTGTGTAATGGGGATGAGGCTTTTAGAAATGCAGCCAATCTGCCCCCCCTCCCATGGGAGACATTAAGAAGCTCTGTGCTGGCCTGGGCTGTGGAACAGGGAAGCTTGCAGGGCCAGCCCACTCTAATAGCTCTGCTTTTACCTTTATGGGCCTAGGGGAAATCTGAGGTCTTGCTAGCTCCTTGGAGGGAATATCTATTCTCTTTGCTCCAATTCTCTCAGGTCTTCTTTTTTCATTCCACCATGCTGGGGAATATAGACAAAAGTCAGAAAGAGAGATTACCTACCTGCAGTGGTTTGATTCTATATAGACTCTAGAATAAAGTATTTTTTTCTTAAAAGTTAATCCATTCCTGCGGGTGTCGACCCATTGTAAGCAGGATCTTAAGTTTAGATGGACCCACTTCATTCAAGGTGGGTCTTCAACCTCATACTGGAATCCTTTGTGTAAGAATGAAATTCATACAAAAAGAGCCATGGAAACAAGCTGAAATCTATGAAACCTGGAAGAAAAGGGAGAAACCAACATATGTACTGTGTGCCTTGCCATGTGACAGAGGAGTCTAGGGTCACTGGCAGCGTGTTTTCAGGAAGAAAGCATCATCTTGATGATTGCCTCCGTTTGGACATTTTCACAGTCTCAGAACTCTAAGTTTGTAACTTAATAAATTCCCACTTTTAAAAGCCATCTATTTTATGGCATCTATCGGCAGCTTAACAAACTAAAATACTACCCAATGTCTATTATCTTTTCTTCCTTTTCAAAAGAATCTTAATTTGCTTCAGAAAACAATGTCACATCAGTGTTAGGCCAAGGCAGATTGAACAAAAATTTAGGAATAGCATGAGAGACTTCATTAAACGATTAATATGAGAATTGGCTGTTGGTCGTTGTATTAGTCAGCCAAAGGGGTGCTGATGCAAAGTACCTGCAATCTATTGGATTTCATAAAGGGCATTTATTTGAGTTGAAAGCTAACAGTTACAAGGCCCCTAAAGAGTCCAACTCAAGGTTACTTCCTCATCAAAGTCTGTTGCTATGTGTTGGAGCAAGATGGTGGGTGACGTCTATGAGGGTTCAGACGTCTTTTCTTTTAAAGCTCTGTGGTCCCAGCTTCTTCTAATCTCAGCTGTAGGCTGGCATACGGCTCATCTATCTTCCCAGGACACATTTCTTTCTGGGCTCAGCTGCTCTGGTCTCTTCACAAGGTCAGCTGTAAACTATCATGTGAATGGCTCCTCTCTCTTCCCAGAGTTGCAGGATTCTCTTCCATGTCTATAGAGCTCTCTCTCTTTTCTCTCTTATCTGCTTCCATGTGCCTTCTTCTATGTGTCTCCTTGACTGAATGTCTGTTTTTATAGTCCACAAAGGTGGCAGGGACTCAAACTGACTTGCCTTCGTGATATGGTAGAATCAAAGCCCTAACCTTAACATAATTTAATCAAAGTTATCTCAGTTGAATCTAATACAGTCAAAGGGTATCTTGCCCAGAGGAACAGACTAGTTTAGAAACATAATCAATGTCTCTTTTTCAAATTCATAAATAATATAAAATTGCCACAGGCATCATACATTCCTGAAGTCTAATGGCCAAGCTTCCTGCTCCCTCTCTGTCACCAGGTTGCTGGGATTGTTACTACTCATAGTGGCTCCTTCCTTTCATTTTCTCTTTACTTTTCTATCCTGTCCTCATGAACAGAAACTGAAATCTGAAAATACCTTAATGTACAAATACGTTTCTTCAGAAATCCATCCAAAGCCTCAATGGTTTTTCTATAATTTTACATCATTACTCAGAATACTTCCATTCTGGTCAGAACTATATGTATTTGGATTAATTCATGCTTGCTTGACTAACTTCTCAATGATGAAGATAGCTACATCCTTCCCCCCAAAAATACTATGCCCAACCCTAGAAAATCTAATTTTCACTCTTACTTCCCAGAAGCAAATGCTTGCTTTTAAAAAATAACTGTTTCATTTCCTTCTACCTGGCAAGACTTCAAAAATAATGAAGTACAGTCTCAGAGCACATATCCACATGAGTATCTGTGGTAGGACGGGGATCCTAGGATATTTTTATGGGGCAAAGAAGGAAAATGGAAATTTTGTGTGATTTAATTAAAACTGATTTAAGATTTTAAAATATCATAAAACATCATGTTAAAATAATCTGTGAAGAATGTAGTTATATTCCATTAAATGAGGAAGGGAAACTCCTTTAATGTGCTAAACCTATCTTCAAAGGTTTAACCCTGGCTCTGACTTCCCTGAAGCATGAAAACTAAACCACAAGTTCCTCTTCCATTGCTTTTTAAAAATGAGCTCTCTTCATACCTTTCCCTTATAAATTGTAATGCCTTCATAAAAAAAAAAAGAATATTTTCATTCTGATTTTAATCAAGATCTAAGAAAGGATAAAGAAGAAGATGCTATCAAGTAAATGATGAGCATTTCAACATTGATAATACAAAGGGAGTATTACGGGTTGAACTGTGTGCTCCCCAAATATTTCCCATCCTAACCCTTGCCCTCACAATGCAACCTATTTGGAAATAGGATCTTGAAAGATATGATTAGTTAAGATGAGGTCAATTTGGATTAAGGTGGTTCCTAATCCAATATGAGCAGAGTCATTATAAGAAGGGGAAAACTGGATACACACAGACCAAGGGAAGGTTATGTGAAGATGGAGACAGATGCACCACAAGTCAGGAAACCTGAAAGATTGTCAGCAAATACCGGAAGGTGGAACAGGCAAGGATGGATTCTCTCCTACAGGCTTCAGAGGGAGCCTGGCCCTGGCAACACTTGGATTTCAGTCTTCTAACTTTCAGAACTGTGTAAGAGGACATTTCTGTGGCTTTAAGACACCTAGTTGGTGGTGCATTGTTACAGCAGTCCTGGAAATCTGACAGGCAGCATGTTGTTCTAAAAACTAAGAGCATTTAAAAGAATCATCAACAAACTTGGCTCACCACTGAAATCTGCATCATATTAGAACAATAAACATAAAATCTCTTAATGTCAAGTAAAGGTAAGGAAAAAAACTGCATTGTTCTTTCTAACTTGCATTGAACACAGGAATGTCACAAGAAATAGTAGCAGTGACAAAAATAACCCATTAGCCAACGCTACTTTATCAACTTTCAAATTTAAGATGCTGCTTAATTAAATACGTATAATTATTAAATGTCTCAAAGGATGAGGAACTTACCTCAAACTTGCTTAAAACTACTAGGGAGAAAAGAAATTAATGTTCATTTTCTTTTATATGCCAAGCTTTCTCCCACCTAATTTTCTCAACAATTCTACAAAGAAGGCATTCTTACACTATGCTATTTATGAGGAAACTGAAGGTCAATTAGATTAATTTAAAAAGTTCGCATAGCTGATAAACAGGGAAGGTTTCGTGGACTCCTTAGCATAGCCCATGGTCTTATTTTTACTATGCAGTGTCATGTGTTTTCCATCATGAAGGGAACATTACTGTGTAAAATCTAATAAAGTTATATGCGAGGTGAATTCTGTTGGGCTAGTGCAAATGCATTGTCCAAGAATTGAGAGGCACCACCAGAGTCATGTTAGAGGCTTTCCTACCCTGAGGTAATTAAGCAGCTGTGTCTAGGTGGAGCACAGGCTTCCCAAAACAGATGTCAGGAACACTGTTCTCCCTGCCCCTCCTGGGTCAGCAGGCAGCCAATGTTCCCAAGCCACAGAAGTAGGGGAGGTCATAGCAGGAGCTCCAGTTTGCATAGGGACCTCTTTTTGTCAAACTGGTTATGACTTTCCCAGCTCACATCCCATGTGTTTAAATTTATGTTTGGTGGAATAGTACTAGAGAGGGCATAAGAAGGTCAGGGTTTGAGTTTCATTTCTACTAGTTACCAGTCATAGGTTTTGCCCAATTTCTTTTTTAATGAGGACACTAAATTGTGAGGATGAAATGAGCTTATGCATAAAAATGATGTGCTAAGCTATAAAGCACTCAGAAAAGTTGATGCTATTATAATCAGATTGGTTGTAGTTTGGAAGCATAAACTTTTTACCAAGATTGGACAATTGGCAATTTGTAACCTAGGCAGTGATAACAACCTACTTGTGAGTGCTGACGAAGCATTGGTCCTGAGAGACATATTAAACCACTTTCAGGGTGTCCCCTCCAGGCATCCCATGAACATCCCTGAAGCCTGAAAAGCAAAGTAGAAGAACTGCTTGCCATCTGTCAATCACTGAGCTTCTTGAGGGAAAAGCAGAACAGGTAGAAAAGCTGAAAATAGGAAGGCATAATTACTGCAAGATTCTGGCAGAATGATTGTTTTACATCATCTCAGGTAATTTCTTGGCTTCCAGATCATTTTAGGAGGCAGAGAAAATAGAAATTCCATTCATAGGAGGCAGCATATTACACATTACATGATTGGATTGTAGGAATGAGAACTTCAGCCAATAGGACTTGGCTGGCTGTGGAATGTTTTCTTGTACCTCTTCTATGCATCAAATGAATGGGTGGTAAATGTGAATGGAATATTTTTTTAATTGTTATTATGATGGAGATGCTTTGAAATACATTGATTTTTTAAAGTTTCATCCTGAAATTAGACCTAATTTCAGCACATACTGCCCCCCTGTATAGGGAGAAATTGTTCAATGCTGCATGTATCAAGGGAAGGTCATTCAGAGTACTAAAAAATATATTTTTAGAACAGCAACTTTGGAGGGAAATACTACTTATTAAATGTAAAAAATACATCAAGTCTACAATCCTCAGGAATTTTCTTAAAATTTTTTTGAATATTCAACTTCATTGAGGCCCCATTTGGATAATACAGTAGACTTTAGCCTCAGTAGATCTGGGTTTCAAGTGATTTATGTTTTGCCAGGCATAGAATGTGAAGTATGTACCCTCATTTCTACATTCCTGTGTATGGGAAGCCCTTGTAAAAGGGTTTTCAAAGGTGTAAATTTTAGTTAAGGTGTGGCCCAACTGTATGAGGGTGAGTCTTATTCCAGATTATTGGAGTCCTTTGTGAGCAGAGGAAATTCTGACATAGCAAGAGAGAGCCAGGGGCAGGAACTGCGGACTGGAAGTCAACAAACCCAGAAGAGAAGGGACATCAACATGTCATGCAAAGAAACTCCAAGGATCACTGTCGTGTCCAAACACTATCAGTCCTGAGGCGAAGCAAGCCTTCTAGACCCTGAAACTGATAAATTCCTGCTGTTTAAGCCAACCCATTGTGTGGTATTTGTCATAGCAGCAAGGAGGCTACGATACCAGGGGTGGTCAGGTTGTGGCAGTGGTGGAAGAGGTGGGGATCTGGCCAATTAGGTGCCAGCTGAGATGACCAATTCTTTGTCTGAGACCTGTGTCCCTTTCAGTTTAGCAGCTGCCTCCTCCTCGGCACCCTAAGGAATCTGTGCAGGGCCTGTTTCAGATGCGGTGATGGGAATCTCCCAAATCAACTCCTCTCTCCCTGCCTGCATAGTTTCCACAGTCATTTATTTTGGGGATCTTGCCTGATCCTGGATTCTCTCTGAGAAAATAGTTTGCCTCTATTTTCTGGGAAGCCTAGTTAAGTGATTAAAAACAACAACTACTACTACTTATTTTGAACTAATTTTAAAGATTATTTAAATTGCAAGAATAGTACAAAGAACTCCTGTATACTCTATAGCCAATTTCACTATTTAAAATATTTTTGCCACATTTGTTTTATTCTCCCTCTATAAATTCAGACTGTTATCATTTTCAGAACTATTCGAGAGTAGTTATCATGAATTATGCCATTTTACCCCATCATACCTCAGGGTATACTTCATAAGAACAAGAATTTTCTCTTAGATATTTGTAGCACAATTATCAAAGTCAGAAAATTTAATTCTGATACAGTACTTTAATCTGATCTATAGTCCGTATTCTAATTTTGTCAGTTATCTCGATTATGTTTTTTATAGCATTTTTTCCAGTCCAGAGTCTAGTCCAGGACCATATATTGCATTTAGGTGTCATGTTTCTTTAATATCATTTAAATTGGAACAATTCATTAGCTTTTCTTTGTCTCTCATGCTTTAGATATATATGAAGAATTCAATAAAATAGTGTCCTTCATTTGGTAATCTGTGACATTTCCTCATGATTTGATGGTTTATCCACGTTTGGCTGAAATACTGGGTGAATGAATTCATATCCCACTCAGCATATCACAGCCAGAAGCTCATGGAGCTTATGTTCACCTCACTGGTGATGGGAACTTCAGCACTTTAAGGTGTTGTCTGGTTTCTACACTTCATAATAGCTGCCTTCTGTAAGAAATAAACAATTTGTGCAGATATATTTTGAGATTATATACTATTCTGTTATCAAAGCTGGCCACACCACCTGTTGATGATGATGATCTAAGTCAGTTTCACTATGGCAGTTGCAAATAATGATTTTATGATGCCATCATTCCTTGTATAATTGAAATTCTAAGGTAACCCACGTCTATTTGCCTGCCTGTCTGTCCATCGGTCAGTCCATTCATTCTATCTATCTATCTATCTATCTATCTATCTATCTATCTATCTATCTATCTATCTATCTATAACTACCTACCTACCTATCTTATAAAGATATATACGATCTAGCTATAATCTTGCTCTTGCTCTCATTATACGTATAATACAGTATATATACTATACATTTATAATATCATAAGTTGGAGATCATTGATTCTTATTTTCTATAATGTTTATAACTTTATTGTGATCATTTTGATGATCAAAGAGCCTCCTCAGGCTTGGTCCTGTGCCTTTTTCACATACTCTTCTCACTTTTTGATCACTGTCTTAATTTGTGGCACAAATAAGATATTCCATGCCTAATTTGTACCTTCCTGCCCCCACTTTGTAATCAGCCATTTCTTCAAGGAGTGCTGATTAAAGTTAGGAATAGTACTTAGAAGCCTGTTTCTGGACCCTGCGTCTGCTCTTTGCTTTAGGCCCTTTCAGAGAACACACCACACACACACACACACACACACACACACACACACACACACACACGGGATCATGAATCCTCTAGGGTTTTGGCTGCCTGATCCCATGTTGTAGCTCTTTTCTGAAGTGATAATTTGGCTTCCAACACATCAATATATTTATTTATTTACTCAGTTCCACCATATATACAAAATAGTTTCAAAATTATTATTCCTACACTCCAACACACAAACCCATGAAGAAGAGTTCAATATTTGTTTGCAGCTCTTTCCTTTTTCACCCTTTTACATAAGGGTAAAAAGTCAAAGTGCATAATTTAAAAGTTACCCAGATTAGATCTTCCTTAAACTTCAGTGTGTTTATTCTTTTGAAATTCTGTTGGGTCCATTTACACACAGTTTTAGGGTCTCCCCCCTACTCTCGTTGATCTAATTTAATTTTCTAATATGTTGATCATTAACATGAGTCAAACAAGCAAAACTATACAGAAAGATACACTCAGGCAAGCGTTCTTCCCATATAAGTATTATACTCATACATTATAATCTTCAAGCAGTGAGTCTACTTATTAAAAGCTCCTAGCAGGAGGCAGTGTGCTCTTTTCAACTTAATGTACCAATATATCCTAGAAATAAATGTCAGACATGGAGCAGGGAAGGTATGTGATAACCTTAAAATCTTGTTGTGACAGAAAGTAAGAAAGTGTTCCAAAAGTTATGGAGACTTATTTAGACGATACAGGAGCATACTTGATCAAGTTCCTACTGGCCAGATTAAACAGAATAATTAAGAGTCCAGGGTGAAATGCAAAAGGGGTTTTGTAAGATCTGGACAAGTTCCCTTGCATAGAGACTATATTTTTTGTACATTGTAGTCCCATCCAGCAAGGAATGGGAAATGCTGTTTCTCCACTCTTTGATAGCAGAGACAGTTGTCAAGATTTTGAAATTTAGCCAATCTTCTAGTGAGAAATAGTATTGTAGTGTAGCTTTAACTTGTATTTATCCTACTATGAATGAATCTGAAAACTTTTCATATGCTTCAGGGGCATTATATGTGTGTGTTTGTATACATATATATATATATATATGCACATATATATTTATTTATTTCAGTCTGTTTCCTATTTTTCCCTAGAATTGTGGCCTTTTTCTTAATTTTATATTTCCTTATATATAAATATTAGTGACATTAGTCACTTGCCTGTCATGTATGTTGCAAATATTTTCTTATAATTTGTCACTTGTTTTTTTGACCTTGCTTATGTATTTATATCTGGATTTTGTGTTATAATTAAAAAAAAAAAACTTATGTACTCAGGTTTTAAAAGAATTCATTTATGTTTTATTCTAGTACTTATGTAGTTTATCACATTCTGATTGCTCGGGCTTTTGGTTTAAGAAGGGATTTCCCTTTCCTTCCTTGCATTTCACTGGTTTAGTTTATCTTCCTCTTCTACCTTGCTTTCTCATACCCTGCGTTTGTGGTGGCATCCTTCATATTCCTTTATCCTGGCTTGTTTTAATGTCTCCTTTTGGTGCTGATGAGGGGTATAGTTTCTAGACAGAGCTTGACGTGTTTGCCTTCTCTTACTTGCTCTTTAGGATCTTGACCTTGGCAGTCAGCACTATCTGATAGAAATAAACAGTGAGACATTAAAAAAAGTCAAAAGAAACAGGTGAAATTGATCTTAATAATATACTTTTTAACCTAATATATCAAAATGATTATCATTTCATTAAGGAATTAATACAAAATTGTATAAAATATTTTATTTATTTTTTTCATATCCAGTCTTCAAAATGGTGTCTAATTTATACTCATAACACATCTCAATTCAAACTAGCTGCATTTCACATACCCTACTATACTGAACAGCACAGGTCTAGATAATCCTGCTTGTCTTCATGGAGGATACTTCTGGACCAGAGCAGTATATCTAGCATCAGGAATTTGGAAAACGTGTTCCTGCAGGAGGATTTTAAATGATGGTCAGTTCTTGGAACCTTTAGAAATGTTGGATGAGGCTCCTAAGGACAAAAAATCTTCAAATAGGGAGCAAGGCTTGTATATGTCAATTCCTTTCTTTGTATCCCATAATAAATGTTCCTAGGATTCTTATGAGGCTGTGAGAAGTATGTTGAACTGGAAGAAATTGTTGGAATTTTTTTCCATGTAGTAGAGGCTTAATCAAGTTTGTAATGGTGAATACTTACTTCTTTTGCTTTGGCTAACTGGCAGCATTGTTGGTAAAATATCAAGATTCTGAAAACTGAATTTGAGTTATGTTAAACTGATGACCTTAGGGAGGCCATGACCAATAGAGAGAAATCCCACTGTTGGGAAAATGTGGATTCATGTTTAAAGCATGTATAAAGCAATCCCTAAGATTTTGGAGAGATTACTGGCTATCACGTTCTGTGACTAGTCATTCTTTTTTATTTATTTATTTTCCTTTATAAGAGAAGTTGTGGGTTCACAGAACAATCATGCATAAAATAAAGGATTCCCATGTGACTAGTCATTCTTTACTGAAATATCAATATATGTGTCTCAAAAAGACTCTAGAATGAAGATTATTTGGTGGCATTGAGAAATGTCTATGCCATGACCACTCTATTTTCCTGGACACACTTGGAAAATAAACCATGTGTAATAAAACTATTCCAAGATCAGTTGTCACCATTCAGAGGGTAGAAGAAACATTGTAAAGACTCATGTAAAGCCTCTCAAGGAAGTTCTCAGGCCCACAGAATGTTCTGTACCTTGTATCCAAAACTTTTGAAAATTGATAGAAGCTAAGTGTTCTGGAAAAGCTGCACAAAAGCACATGTGTGAGTTTCAGAGGAAGCTACGGAAGCCCATCAACATACTTCCAAAGTATGCGTGAACCTCAAGGGAGGGGGCTTCCCGCTAATCCTGTGCTAATATTGTATCTTGCTTCGAGCCAAGTGTAGTTATTGTGTAGTCTATTAGATGAGGAGTTGGAGACAGAGAAAACAAATTCTATGGCCATAAAGCCAAGGATATGCAAATCAGAATCTTTCAGCTGTGAGCCACACTTATTTATTATGAGCCCTTAGTGCCCATCAGGAGCAGGCTATGAAAGAAGAGTAATAAATAATCATCCTCAAGGAAGAAAGCAGACTGTGATAACATGGCCTGTAATTGAGAGTGAACTGATATAGTGTGGATTTACAAATACACACAGATTGCAATGTCAGTTTTAAATAGTAAGGGGAGATGTTTTTCACAGAATATGTTTACATATTAAATACAATAGGGCTTACAACTGTCCGACTTGTGATTTTTCATAAATCAAAGGATTACTAATAGGGGATCATAAATTCCTCATGGCACTTTGCTGAAGGGGCCATAGTTTAAACCTATTGGACTAGCTCATTCCTGCTGTTGCTGAAAAGTTGATTTCTTCAGAGATCAGCAGCTGCAGGCAAGCAGTCAAGCCATCAAGTTTCTAAGGCTATGTCTCAAAAAGGATGCTATATCTTTGGGCTAAGATATTCTGGGAATAAAAGCCTGTTGACTTTGGCTGAACCTCGTAAAACAATATCACTGCTGACTGTGGCAGTTACTCCACAGCACATCTAATGTGAGAGCTTGTGCTGGAAAGAAAGGCATTTTGTACCATTTTTCTGACAGCTATGAATCCTATAGAGTTAGTCTCCTGGGTCATTCATGCTGAGTACAGAGAAAAGAATTTTCTATTTTCTCTTAGTACTTTGTATAAAAATAAAAACAGCGTTTGTATCTGGGGCCCTGCCACAGAGTTCCAGGCTGCAGAATTTGAGACATCCCAAATACTAGCTAAAGTAAGCTGGCTTGGCATTTTCAAAAACTGACCATTTCCCAGTTGCAACATGAAACACACACACCTTTTGTCAGAGCATGAGATCCTAAAAACCACTGTTTTTGCAGGAAGCTTTTGTTTGGTAATATTGGGAACCAGCTAGAAGAAAAAGAATTGGAAGATGTCAGTTGATCCAGAGTCCAACAACAACTAACTGTGAGACCTTGGACAAGACTTTAATCAAGGTTTGTTGTGAGGATAAACAAGTAGATGAACATAAAAGTGAAGTGACAAACACAAATAAATATTAAACCAGAATATTAAACCAGTTAAATAAATATTAAACCAGAATATTTCTGGTAAATTCTATCTTTTCCCTCCCCTTAAGCCATTAGAGTAGAAAAGCCTCTATGAAGAATTAAGATAGGATAAGAGGTTAGGACATAGTCATCTAGAGCTGCTGGAAGGGACACTGTATTAGTCAGCCAAAGGGGTGCTGATGCAAATACCAGAACTCTGTTGGCTTTTATAAAGGGTATTTATTTTGGGGTAGGAGCTTACAGTCACAAGGACATAAAGAGTGCATTACTTCCTTCAGCAAAGTCTGTTGCCATGTGTTGGAGCAAGATGGCTGCCAGTCTCTGTGAGGGTTTGGGCTTCCTCTTCAGGCTCCATGGTCACAGCTTCTTCTTGTCCCAACTGTAGGCTTGTATAAGGCTCGTCTCTCTCTCCAGGGCTCGTTTCTTTCCAGCTCAACTGCTCTACTTCTCTGTATATTTACTTCCTGGGGCTCCAGCATCAAAACCCCAACCCTCTCCTCTGCTGTGTCATTTTCTCTGTGAGTCTCCACCCCTTGGCTCAACCAAAACCCCAATCTTAATTTAATCAAGTAAAAAGGAAACCTCTGAATCTAATACAATCTAATATGTGCAGAGGAACAGACCAGTTTACAAACGTAATCCATTATCTATTTTGGAATTCATAAACAATATTAAATTGCTGCGATGTGATAGAAGCAAACCCAGTGAGACAGTTTGCTGTGCAGTGTTGACCTTCATCTCCCACAGGGGCTCTAATTGCCAAGGTAGCAGGTACCATCAAAAGCAGCAGAAGCAAGTGACAGCAACACCGGGGATGGTGTTGTTAGGGCTCTACAGTAGAGTTATGACCTAGGGCTGATGTGAGAGTCAGGCTGAGAAAGTGACTAAGGCTGCAGGCCAAGGCTTGGGCTGTGATAAGGAGAGGGTCCAAGAAGAGTGAAACAGGAGGAAATCCAGATGCTGGTGTTATGGGTTGAATTATGCCCCCCACAAAGACATGCTCAAGTCCTAACCCCCAGCCCTGTGATGGGAACTCACCTGGAAATAGGATCTTTGAAGATACTAGTTAGGGTGAGGCCAACTGAACCAGAGTGGGCCTTAATTCTTTATGAAGGCAATCTTTATTAGCATGGGAAATTTGGACATGGTGGAGGAGATGGACAAGGAGAGAGATGGGCACATGGCAGAGACAGAGGCTGAGTTATAGATTACTGGCAAGCTGCCATCAGAATGCAGCAGACTTCAGAAAAAGTGTTGCCCTGCTAACACCCTGATTTTGGACTGTAGACCCAGAACTGTGGGTCAATAAATTCCTTTTGTTAAAACCAGCTAGTTTATGGTACTTTGTTACAGCAGCCCTGGCAAACTAAGACGCTGAATAAACTCTTCTTTGAACTCCTATCCCAAATGGAGAACTGGTCTGGAGACCTGGCTGGCAGGCGTGTCCCAAAAATAAAAGTTTTGCAATTCTGGGGTGACATTTGTGATATATTTAATGAAAGCATATAAGCCTGCTTCTGTGGAATGCAATAGAAAGAGACAGGGGTAATTGTAGAGCCTCAGGATCTCCTTCTGCATTGCATTACTCAGTGGACCTAATGCTCTCCTGCCTGGTGCTGGCATGCTTCTGTAAGGAAGTGTCGGTGATGTTGATGATGGGTAGAGAGATTTTAGTGGTATTAAGTTGAACATGTATGTCATATTATTTTAGGCTTTTTCCTTTCTGCTTTACTCTATCTTCCCTTTTCTTCTTCCCCCAAGAAATTCATATTTTTAGATCAGCTATTACCAGGAAAAGCAATAACCCTTGAATGTGGCCATTCATTAACCAAGAACCCCACATATTTTTGCACAATGTTAATAACTTCTTTGGCGCACTTAACTGTATATTAGACACTACCTTAAGTCCATGATTTACATGAAGCAGGTCATTTAATCCACATACAGCCCTATTAGTAATGATATTACCTTGGCAGTTTCTATAGATAAGGAAATGAAGGTTTAATTGTCATATAGTCTGTCAGAGTCATTTCTGGGATGAGCAGCCCTGCCTGCCTCTGTAGTTGTTATTGCTTACCACTTCCCTCACCTACTTCATTTCAGCAGTTGCTTTCTGTGGTCTCCTATATCAGCAAACTC
Source organism: Dasypus novemcinctus (assembly GCF_030445035.2). Lineage (NCBI taxonomy): Eukaryota > Metazoa > Chordata > Mammalia > Cingulata > Dasypodidae > Dasypus > Dasypus novemcinctus. Next base: position 11,975,852 of record NC_080685.1, on the reverse strand, counting down.
ATTCAAACTCCTTAGCGAAAGCCCCACCTAGCAGTGGGCCGCAGATTTCAATAACCGTCTTGCTTCTCCATCACTTTTAATCATCTCACTCCCCAAAGGTACCATGCTTCCCTGCCTTTTGTCTGTTTTTGTGCAACTTCCAGGTGCAAAACCATAGTTGGATCCTCATTCCCATACATGCTCTTTGAGCTTTCTTTTCATCTGTTTTTTTCAGGACTCCATCCCTTTGAGCCTCAATTCCAGCTCCCTCACTTGACTGCTGGTTGTCTGTCAGTAGGGTTCATCCTGATTGTTCTTTGCATGTTGTTAAGTTTGACTTGACCTCAACTCCCCGCTCCCAGAACTTGATATATTTCCTTCAAGCAAGGTTCAGACCCTTCAACTGGTCCTCATAAGTAAACTTCTTATCTATTTCCCCCATTGGATAGGGATGGCGGTTTTTTCAAGGGAACTAATGTTTCTAATGCAACCGTAGATACTACTTCATGGTTAGGAAGTTTGGGGATTGTGACAGAATTTTGTGAACCTCAAAAAGCAGATTTTATTTTAAACTAATCAACTTCTGTGGGTGTGAGACCCATTTGCCTGGATTACATCAGTGGGGTGTGATTCATGTTGAGTCTCTGCTCTCTTGCTGGGTCTGATATAAAGAGAGACACAGAGAGACAGAGAAACACAGGAAGAGGGAGCTGCCATATATGATCCTGTCATGTGAGAGAGAGGGCTGCAGGAAAACAGAAGCCCCCAAGAGACTCAAAGAGCTCAGGCCCAGAAAGAGACAAGCCCTATGCCTGTTTAGCCACTGCTGAGCTCCAAGAGACAGTAGATTCTGGAGGGGAAGGCAGAGGCTTCCACAGAGATGGGCAGCCATCTTATTTCACCACATGGCAACAACCCAGGATCAATGGTAGCTGATTTTGGTGAGAAAACATCCTGCTAATGCCTCAATTTGGACATTTCATGTCTTAGAACTGCAAGCTTTTACCACAAATAAATCCCCATTATAAAAGCCAACAGATTTCTGGTACTTTGTATCAGCAGCCCTTCGGCAAACTCAAACAGGCGTGGTTATAGAATCCATTAATGAGTGTGTGCACAGCTCTTTATTATAGAACAAAGTGTGTGTTCCTCTTACAGTTCTCCTTTTACAAGTATGGTGATGGATTCCTTGTTCTCCCTCTTAATATTTTGTATGGTCTTGGGCAAGATGCTTAACCTCTCTAAGCCTTGTCAGTGAAATGGCAGAAAAATTCCTCTCATATGAGGATCTTATAAAGATTAAATAAAGTCATGTATAAAAAGAACAGCATAGACTTTGATGACACATTATAAGTCATCAAAAAACAATAACTACTGCTACCAACTTTAATATATGCTAGAGATCTGATTTTATCTAGCTTTTTTATAATCAGCAGCTGCACAATCCTAACTTGAGTCCCTTACAAATGTATAATAAAGACAGGACCTACAAATGACCCTTGTTCTGGAAATTATGTGTTCAGCATGAACTGTGAAGTACAAATCTTTAGGATTCTGACATTGGAGAAGGTAAAAACAAAATCTAAGTAAACTTTCAGCACTATGTCTGAATATTTACATAGAGGTTAATAAAATGTCATTTTCTTCTGTTGTATGGGTTTATATGAATGGAGATGGATCTTTTCGAAATCTCATCATCTCAATTGGCTTTTGAAGAATATTTTAAAAAAATGAATCTTAAAAGATTTTAGACTAGCATATAGCTCAAGATAAAAATTTAAGAAGGGAGAGGGAAAGACCTAGAAAATGGACCTGGTGATTTAAAATCAAATTTGTTCTCTTCTTTGAATGGTTTTTGAGCAAAGTTTACTTTTTAGGGAAAGAAAGTATATTTAAAGAAAGAACATTAAGAAGTGATTCTTAATATAGACACTCTATTTTTATATGTGGGTGGATGGATGGATGGGTAGATAGATAGATAGATATACCCTACATGATAGATTCCTAGAGTAATATCCTGAGTCTAGTAAATACTACTCCATTGGATGTAATAAAGTTACATTTGACTCTGTAATGTTTATTGCATTCATTTCCTGACACTGAAGAGTATAATTCTGCTTTATCCTATGCACTGTGCAGATTGCATAGTATAATAAAAATGAGAGACGTTAAATATTCTGTTTTAATGCTAGTTGAATGCATTAAATGGCAAATTCTCTGCAGAATTTGCTTACAATTATTGTTTGTGAAAACTCTTTGAAGCAATATTACTTTGACAAATATATGTGTTACCTTTTCCTGAATCAGTCTTTTTTCCTTTTCTCCATACTGTCTAGGCATTTTCCCCTTCTTCCTGTACTGATGCCCTCAGTCATATTCTTCCTTGAATCTCCTTATCCAAATGTCTGTCTCTTCCATCTTTCAAGATGCAGTTCAAGTCCTAACTACAGTCATGTCATATCTCCCCAACCCATGGCATTTAAACCCTGAAACATATAATTCAATTCAATTTTTGAAGAACCCATGTTCATCATTCACTCTAAGATTCTTGCTTGAGTAACCCTTTATTAGGCTGCTCATGCATTATGCATCTCATTGGTTAGTATATAATAAACTTGCCATGTATTATTTTGCATTTATTAATACAGTATTTAGTTTTCCCAACTAGATTATCATTTCCTCAAAGGTAGGGACTATGATTTATATCCTTAGAACAGAGCATATTTTAGCTTCTCAGGGTTACTTTCATTTGGCAGGCTAGTAGATTTTAAGACTGGGTAGGTTTGTTTCTCTCCCTCCACCCCAAGTTAATAAAAATACGATAGGTCATCAATTGACTTTACCGTTGTTAGGTTTCCTTTTGTTATTTATATTCCAAATATCTCTGTTGACAGTCTAGTCTCTCAAAGATTGTTGGGATCTCTAGCATACCTATGAGGTAGGCCTACCACACATTATATTGGTTGTAACAGACCTGGCTAGTGTCTTAATTGGAGCTAGACAGGAAAGGGTTGATTGTACTTCTACCACTCACTATCTCTGCAGCCCTTAGCAAAGAGTTTTACCATATCAGGCCTTGTTTCTTCACTTGTAAAATAGGGCTATTAATAGTATCAATCTCATAGAGTTGGTGGTAAGCCTTATTTGAGGGTTGCTGTGAGAGTAAATGGGGTAATGCAACCAAGAATTACAGCATACTACATGCTAGGCACTGTTATAAGGGCTGAACATACATTAACTAATGTGAGATAGTAAGAGGTTAATATAAACAGTCACACCACTAGTAGATGACAGAGCTAGGACTTGACCTAGGCATCTGGCTCTATAATCTTTGCTTTTAACCACTGTGCACTTAGAAGAATAGGAATTCACACCTGTAGAGCATTAGAAATATTACTTTACTTTTTGGGGCAGAACATATAAATCCCACTAAACAAAATAAAACATAAAAATTTCATCACCTTCGAGACCACTCCAAGTGGTAGGGAAGACAGAGGATTTTTCTTTGCTCATTTTAAGTAAGAATAAGAATACAAAACCCCTTTATTGTGGAAGGCTGTGAGAGCACTGTGGGAAACTCTGTCTTGCTCTTTACTGGCAGTGATTTAGGATCACTTTGATTGGAAGTAGTTCTGTATGCCCCATATATAATAAAAACTTTGCAAAGCATGCTTCACTTTTTGCCACAGAGATAAATTTAGCTGTGGTGATCTTTGAGGCAGGGCAAGTGTTGAAGAGTTAATTCCCATTCTCTGTCAGCAATGTTCTTGACCTTACCATTTCAAAGTGTGATATCTCTAGGGTTTGCTTATGAAAGTTTAAAACTTTCTGCTAGATCATGAGTCAAGTTCAAACATAGTGTCCTTATGTGGTACATAGCATGTGTGTTCAACACAAAAGCTCTTCCTTCTTGGGAGCTGGTTGACTTACAAGCCTCCAACCACTGGTTTTAACCCATCAAATACGTTTTACTTTTATAAATTCCTTAACAATTTTGAATAAAGTTTAGAAATTTTAAAAAGTAACAGTTTCATAATTTAAGATGATTCATTTACTCATTTGCTTAAAATCCTCCAGCATACTTGTGTTAAGTTACTTCACAAACCTAAAAGGGCCTTCATTATCTGGCTCTTATCTCCTTTTCTGATATAATTTCCTGGCGATTCTCCTTGACTGGTTATACTGCAGCCACACTGACCTTCCTGTGAATCCTTAAATGCACCCAGCACTTTCCCTCCATAACACCTTTACTCTTGCTGAAAGCTTTCCCCCAAAGCTTTGTTTCTTGCTCCTTCTCATTGCTTCATGTTCCTCTCAGATGTTACCTTCTCAAACCTACCCTGACCATCTTACTCAAAGCAGCACTGGTATCCTCCATATTTAGACTCTGTTCTTTTCATCTACTTTATTTTCTTCACATTCTCTCACTATCTGAAATGATCTTATTTGTGTGTGTTTATCATCAGATCCCACACTAGAAGATATGCTCACACTAGAAGATGAGCTCTTCTCATCCCACACTAGAGGATGAGCTCACACTTGAAGATGCCTTCCTATTTCTTTATTAATATATGAATGCTCAAATGTTTAAAAAATAGTTTACCTAGGGAAGTGGCTGTGGCTCAGGCAGTTGGGCTTCCATCTACCATATGGGAAGCCTTGGGTTCATGTCCTAGAGCCTTCTTGTGAAGAAAGGCTCGCCTGCACCCTGAAGAGAGCTGCCCGGCCCGCAGGTGTCATGGAGCTCTACCAGGCCCACAAGTGCCATGGAGAGTCGACTCAGCAAGGTGACAAAACAAAAAAAGGGAAACAAGCGAAAAACACAGAAGAGCATGCAGCAAATGGACACAGAGAGCAGACAGCAAGCAAGCTGCACGGGGCGGGGGCAGGGAGGGGAAATAAATAAATACAGACACAGAAGAATGCACAGTGAATGGACACAGAGAGCAGATAGCACACAAAAAACCACAAAGGGGATGGGGGTATAAAAAAATTACTTTGTCTACTCAATCACTCCAGCTGTAAAATTTCTAACAATCTTTTATTCCTCTTCCTCTCTTCCCCATGTCTATGCCATCACTCATTCTTGTTCATCGTGTCTTCAACATCATATCAGTACTCTTATCCCTGCCTCTGTCCCCACCCTAACTTCTCCAATCCAGTCCCTCATCTTCTTATTTGAACCATAATGACAAATTAATTTTCCTAACCCATTTTTCTCTACCTTGATGTACATCTCTTTTAACTTTCTAAGATGGGACCATTAAGGCGCTGAACCCCTGCTCAGAGAAGAAACAGATAAAGTTCTGCAGTTCACTCTGGAAGCAGAGACTATTTGAATTTGAAATTCCAGTCTGCCTACTTATTTTCCTCCATCACTTTAGGAAAATCACTTGACATCTTTGAATACCTGGGTTGGGTCGCCCCAGCCTTTAGAAATCAAGAAGGGTTAGGAGGGCCTGCCAAGGAGCCTCAGAAAGAAGCAGCTAGAGAGGCAAGAGGAAAACCAGGAGGGTGCGAATTTGGTGAGAAATGTGTGAGAAAAGTGTTTCAAGAAGCTTAATTATTTCATGGCTCGGATAGCAGAATAAGTGGAAATTAAGAAATGAAGCACTGGAGAGAATGCTTTAATCTCAGGCATTAATTGATGACTCAAAGTTCAAGGCCTATGGCCTAATAGTGTGATAGCCATGGATATTATAACTGTGCTCAGAGTTACCCAGAATAGTGATGCATGGGTGAGAGGGGCTTGCTGTCTCATAGCAGATGTGTTGGTATCCCTCAGCTCACACCAAAAAGGCAAAGGCTTACTCATGTTCTACAACACTTGCCCTAGTTCATGTATATACTGTAGCTGCCAGGTGTGATCACATTCCTGGAACCTAGAAGAAATTCATGCTCTTTCTCTCTAGTGCCTTCCATGGGATTCTTCAGCAAGAGAGGAAGGGAGGGATGTGGGAAGGAGGAGGGAAGAAACAGATCTTTATCGAGCATGCCAATTATGTGCCAGGAATTATTCTATGTGCTTATGTATTTTATCTCACTTTTAGCCTTTTAACATTCCTATGAAATCAGCGTCAAGGCTAATTTAACAGATTAGGAACTCAATGCTCAGAGAGGTTAAGCAAATTATCCAAGGTTGAAAACTCGTTAGTAGCAGAACCGAGATTAATACACATTGCTTTGCCTCTTTTATTTCCACCACACCAGGTTGAGGCTTTAAAGTTCTTATCTCATAAGACCCATTTTAAAAATATTTTTGCCTTGATGTGATAGACAAAATATTTCATTTATTAGTGATGTGGTCTTTAGTTTTGTATTATCAGACAAACTGGAGCTCAGGAGACATTCACTTCCCTGGAATAGGGCCTTTGGGGCTGGGGTAATTTAGTGAGTGAGTTATATAAAAATATGCCTCGATTAGAGTAGACTTGAGTCTCAATTTAATTATTTCAGCTAAAACATTGAAGAACTTTGGAGCTGTCACTATAAAATATACTCTTTCCCACTTCAATGCTTTTCCTCGCCTCTCACCACAGCATTTTTGACAGGAATAGGTCTATTTTAAAGTAACCAACCTAAATTTTTAACAAAGCTACAGTGTTCTAAAGGAAATTATTAATTTGAAAGCTGAAGCTCATCTTGAAAAACTCTGAAAGGTACTTCATAATAATTTTTTCTCATGAAACAAAAATAGGAAGCCTCTTAAAGGACCTGTGAAATGAGATTTCCTTTTGCAACAGAATGAGTGCCAAATTGTATCAAAGATTATATTACATTGCACTCCTGTTGCTAGAGAAATAACAATATCTCTAGCCATAATAAGAATGTGGATATGCATGAACATGCTAATCAAATATATTTATGTAACCTTTTGAAATTCAGAAAGGCTAGAATGGGGGCATGATATCATCGAAATATGTTGCTTCAACTTGGAGATCATCTCAGAAAGTATAAGGATTGTTTCAGTAAGACCTGGGTGTGGGGTCCTAGAGGGTGGAAATGAAGGAGATGAATCAGAAATAGATCTGTGAAAAGATGGTATATTCAGCTCCCAGATGTCAGGAACGGTGGCAGTTTGATCTTGTTTATGAATTCCATTCCCATGGATTATGTTTGTAAACTGGTCTGTCCCTCTGGGCATATTAGATTATATTGGATTCAGAGGTTTTACTTTTACTTGATTAAATTATGATTACAGTTTTGATTGGGCCACATGAGCAGGATGTTGCATCCCCTCCCCTCCCTCTGTGGGCCAGGACTCACAGAGAAAACAACATGGCAGAAGAGTTAGTTGGGTTTGATCCTGGAGCCCAGGAAGTAAACACACAGAGAAGTAGATACATGAGGAAGGAGAGAAGTCTCCATTAAACCCATGCAGAGGCTTCAGGAAGAGAGACAATTCACTTGCCTGATAGTCTACAGCTGGCCTTGCGGATAGAGCAGAGCAGCTGAGCCCAAAAAGGAACAAGCCCTGGGAAGAGAAGAACCCAGGAAACCTGAACCCTTGCAGACATGGCAGCCATCTTGCTCCAACACATGGCAACAGACTTTGGTGAGGGAAGTAACTTATGCTTTGTGGCCTGGTAACTGTAAACTTCTACCCCAAATAAATACCTTTTATAAAAACCAACAGATTTCTGGTATTTTGCATCAGCATCCCTTTGGCCGACTAGTACAGGAACCATATCTGATTTTTTCACTGCCTATTGTGCCTGGCACAAAGCAGGAGCCCAATATATAATTGTTGAATGAATGAGAGAAGACGGCAATTATTTCGAGTAAACACTTAAGTATGTCTGAGAAATCCAATTCATATAGAGAAATAAATCCTTTTCAATATAGTAGAAGCATTGTCATACTCAATAAATGGTAAGACTAGAGTTTCAAGTTACTTAGCATGTGTCAATTAGATCCTCAAGTGAATGAGAGCACCAGTTTCTAGGTCAATTTCCAGCTTAGGAGTGCATGTCTCTGGTGAATGTGAGGACTAGAAAGGGTTAGATTAGAAGAAGAACCCAGAGATAAAGAATTATAAGGACATGAATGCAAAGGGGGGAAAGTGCCTAAAAGGGAGCCACTTTTTACTCTGACAAAAAATGTACTTTCTCAGAGATATTAAGCTACTAAAATTGTATTTAGAAACATGACAAAAACTAATGGATATTAGACAAAAACTAATGGATAGATGTTATGTGATGCCTTTTTCAACTTAGAAATCAACTTTTCCCGGTTCCATTAAATATCCATTCTTAAGATTTTCAACAATAATTTACCAAAATTAAGTGAGACTAATTCTAAATTTATACTGAACCACTCCTTACCCATTTCCCCATTCTGTGAAGATCTATATATGAATAATATTCTAAGTGGGAAATGATAACAAAAAAATGAGGCTATGAAGCATTTCAGAATTAAATTGTTCTCCAGTACAAGATCAATTTATTTAATTTCATGTTTTTCCCTAAGGGCTAGGTGTTAACTTGCCATGCCACTAATTTCATCATTGGCTTAAAAGTACTGGGGACCCTGGCTTCTCAACATCTATTGTCTGGAGTCCCATTTCCATTAGTCTTCTTCTTGCCTAGCTAATAACAGTCCAAGAGGAAGAATGGAGTAGAGTTTGTAAAAGTGGTTTACCTTCCTGGAAAAATTACATATTAGCAGGGTTCTCTTAAAACTCAGGCAAAATAATTAAAAGGTGTTATTTCCGGGATTGTGAAAGCTGAGCTCTTTTGGGTTGCATTTTAAAATTCTGTGACAGTAGGAACAAAACCCATCTTCTATGGGCTCCCTTAGTAGCACCAGAGATGGGCCAGCATTGTTTTTATAACACATCATTTCATTAATAAGGAGGTTTCAGAATAGACAGGCATAGAATTGGGGGAGATATTTTTGGGCAGGAATGCTTTCCCATAACTCCATGAGCAGCGTTTTTGGCAAAGAAATCCATAAAGATGGATATGAAAGCAAGTGATTAAATCTATATTTTCATTTTAGAGCTCACTTCACACACTGGTGACAAAAGATGACGATTCGAGTCCTGCAAGCAAATTCATCCATGGTATCAACTTGCCCTCATTTAACAAACATGCCCCATTTTAAGTCTGCTCTTGCCAGACCAAGTACTGGAATTGATGATTTTCTGAAGCCAAACATTTTAAGGTAATGTGTTTCGGGAAAGGAAGTACCAAATTCTGGCAAAGATTTGAATCTCGTTAATGCAATGAGGTATCAGGACTTTCATTACTGTACTTCAGTAGAGCCAATTCATTTCCATGATTTCCTCAAATATCACTAGAGAGACAGACAGTTTCTTTCTCCTTTACACATGGTCCTGAGTGGACTCAGCTTTGGCCAAGGTTTCAAAACCTGATCTTTTCCTCTCTCCAATACCTATTCCACGTAACTGTACCTCAAAACCCATGTTACCAGAGGGCCAGCCAGCTTCCCTGGACCTGTACCAAGAAGTCTATTGATGGGAGGCATTTCTAAGTCTATTTCTTAATCAAAAGCTATACTTCAGAAACTCTAAGGCAAACGTTATCAGTTGGTGAGAACTCTGAAACTGGGATGTTTTATAAGCAGCAGCATCTGAGATTTGAAAGAATATACCTCATTTTTAAGTGCTTCTTATGCTGTTTTTATTTCTGGGTTTGTAATGTTGATCTTAAACTGAACTTCATCCTTTTGAATTTATAATTCTGTTAGCCTGCTAAACTCAACTGCGTACATACTGCTACTATTAATACATATGAAATTGAACTTTTTAAAAACAGTCTACTTGAAAATCATGTTAACTTTCTTGGTCTGTATGCTTTTGCATCTGTGGAGGAAGTAATTTGGGCTTGTCGTGATCCCCCTATCTCAGCTCCAAAGTTCAGGAATTCCTTGATCCAATGTCCAGTGTTGGTTAGAGGTGGATGGTTAAAATTGAACAAACCTTCAGGGATTGGGGTCACCTAGCCTGCACTGTGCAGTGAAGGTTGTATGGACAATGCGAGGATGGTCTTATGGACACAAGGACTGCGCCAGGGATAAATGGGATTGTGTGCTTAGGTTAACACATATGGCACTATAAAGTGGGCTTAGAAACACCATTTATTTTCTGAATGGAGTCATACTTAAAGCGCTGAAACCAGACTGCCCTGAAAGTTTCATTTTTTATTAATAGTGTGCTACATTTTTTTCATGGAGCTTTCAAACTGAGTAGCTAACTTTCACCATCACCCATTAAATGGAGGCACATATTAGCATGCCCTGCGTCACAGAAGAGGAGATTGTCCTGTTGGAGATGCAAAGTGCACTGCCGGAGGCCAGCAGGGATGAGGCCTGCATGGTCAGGCCTGGCCCAGCACTGCTCCGGTAGCCTGGGGGCTAGATGCCCCAGGAGATGCTCAGCTGCACAGGGCCCCAGGAGCTCCCAGAACTGGCCAAAATGCATTAGCCTCTGCGAGCACAGATACTTTTCCTTTAAAGGCAAAAGCCACATTAATTTACATTGCTAGTAATCTAGATGTCATTGGATGGGGCTTTACTACAGCAGATTCCCAAGGCTTATTGCCTCTCTTAGACTTCCTGGCTTTGCATTAGGCTTTTCCCTTCCTCATTCAAAGGGAAATTGAGTTGACTTTAAAAAAAAAAATTTAATATAAGCTCTCAAGTGTGTCTCTCGGCATTCCTCTAGGGGACACCACAACAGCTGGTAGCTGGACTGTGAAAAAGGAAGGAATAGCAAAGGGATGCTAAACTAGGCATGAATATTACCAAAACTAAAACACTGTTGCTCCTCCTTCAGAACAGTTTAATATTTTGACAAAGACAAGTAGTATTGTTTTTGCCTGTCAGGAAAAAAAAAAAAGATAAAACAAAGCAAATCAATATTTATCAGGGAGGCTTGCTTCAATTTGTGGTGTTCAGCAGCTTGGAGCTTTTCAGCATCAATTTTGGTGAAGTGGGGCAAAGAAACCTTGTGCTTTTGACATATTTACTCATTGTTGTGGGTTAAATTGGGTCCCCCAAAAGATGTATTCAAGCCCTAGGACCCAGTGCTTGTGAATATGACCTCATTTGGAAAAGGATCTTTACAGATGCGATTAGCTAAGGTGCAATCCTGGCTTAGAGCAAGCCTCATTCCAATGTGACTAATGTTGGGGATTGTCACAAAAGACAGCTTCTAGTCTCAATCCACATGCCTGGGGGGCTGAACCCATTGGTAAATTGGAACTTCCTCGATGGTGTTAGTTCAGGTGGGGACTCACTTGGAAGATCCTATTTAGAGGAGGCCCAGATCGGCTTGTGCATGCTTTGGACACGCCCTGGTCTGCATTCTGGTGGACTCATTATAAACACAATATATCAGTTGAAAAACAGAGCCTCTCAGTCTTTTTATTTCTAGGCACTGATAATAAGACTTTCAAATGATGAGATTACATGCACAATGAGCATTAATAACTTCCATTAATATCAAGAGCTAATATCTACCCTCAATTTACATAGTAATTCCGGCAGGAAATAATGTGCCAATCTTTGCCCTCAGATATTCAGGTCAATTTTGTGAATAAATATCTTAAGGACAAAGTTTGAACCTTTATTTAAACTCTAATTAGAGAGTTATAATATGTAAAAATGAACAAGGAGTTAAGAAAGATATTAAAAACTTGAAAGGTTCAGGTTTTGCTAAAAGAAGTTCGATTGTAGAGCCACTGAATTAATTACACTTATGGGATTATATGCTAGCCTGTCAACTTGAAATGCTAAACAGTAAATTCATAAAGGTAGAATAATTACAATCCCAGAATCTTCCCTAAAACACCATTCCCAAAATATCACGGAATTTTTATTATTTTGAAATGATATTGTTACAGTGCAGTGATTAGGAAGTGGAAATGGAACGAGGCCAGGTGCAAGATATGAATTTAAATATGAAATCAACCTCAATTGCTCATGTTGATATGAAGCACTCTGGAAAAACGTATTTGGCCTTGAAAAATAGTTTATGTAGATTACTGGGGTTGAAAAATTCTTTCAACTATGTCTAAGTTTTAAGTATTCCTTAAATATCTGATTTTTCTATTATAAATTATTCATGACAGGATATTATGTTTATAAATATTACTCATTCTAAATTAAGAATGATTTTATTCTATCAGAATATTGCTTACATTTGATGGGTTGAAAATGAATCTAACACCTCAGTATGGCATTTTAGAATCAGAAATGTCCAACTGAAATTTCTGTCTTTTAATTATTTTGTCTACATGGCCACTTCAAAGGATGAACTAAGAAACCTGACAGATGCTCAAGCTTTTAATTGACATTATTTGTCTTTAAGTAGCATTTTTAAAAAATTTATTTACTTTATATTTTATATTTATTCCCCCCTCCCCCAGATGGTCCTCTCATTTGTCTGCTCATTGTTTGCTCACCTTCTCCAGGAGGCACTGAGAACTGAACCCAGGACCTCCTATATGGGAGGCGAGTGCCCAATGGCCTGAGCCACATCGGCTCCCTGTGGGCTGTGGTATCTGCTGGCTTGTGGCATCTGCTTCTTGTGCCAGTGTGACATCTAGCTCATTGCGCGGGTGCGGTATCTGCTCATATTCTTTAGGAGACACCAGGACACAAACCTGGGACCTCCCATGTTTGCAGGCCAGTGCCCAACTGTTTGAGCCACAATCGCTTCCTAAGGAGCTTTTTTTATTAGGTCAACTTTCATGATATTCATGTGTGCTCGTTTAATCAGTAGACATTGTCGCTCTTCTTTGCTTATTCCAAAGAAGAATGGGAGAGGCAGAACAATTTATTGGCCCATATTACTGCTGGAGTCTTGTGAGCCTGTGAAGTAGGCTTTGTAAAGTGGGAGCACTGTTTTGAGTGGGCACTGGTTCTGTTCTTTGAGAGGCATTACCTTGTTCTTTTTGTCTTTTTTTGCCATGATGCCTGGTTCTTTCATTTGGGGGTAGGATGAGTTTTTTCCCCTTATTTATTGTCATCTTTGGTCTCTTAGAGAATGTATAGATTTTAGAGTTTATTTCCCCATTTGTGGACGGTTAGGATCAGTGGCAGTTTGAGATTATTTATGAATCCCCAAAAGGAGAAAGATCATGTTTGTAAGCTAATCTATTCCTTTGGGTGTGATACCCTTTGAATGCATCAGATTCAGCTGACATGTCTTGATTACATTACCTATTAAGATTAGGGCTTTGCTTTGACCACATCAGTAAGGTGTGACTCAGGATTGAGTCCCTGCCTCCTTGGTGGGTTGATACAAATGGACACTCGCTCAAAAGGACACATGGAAGAGGAGAGAGCTCTGATCCTGAGGCCTGGGAGAGAGCTGAGCCATTGGCCTGACAGTTTGCAGCTGAGAATCCTGGAAATAAATGAGCCCTATGCCAAACTGATTAAGGAAGCCCTGAGAGATAGCCCTCTGCCAGCCTACAGCTGCGACCAGAAGAAGCTGGGCTCATAGAGCCTTTTAAAAAATTTTTTTATTTTTTTATTTCTCACTCCTCCGACCCCTGCCCAAGTTGTCTGTTCTCTGTGTCTATTTGCGGCGTCTTCTTTGTCCACTTCTGTTGTTATCAGCGGCACGGGAATCTGTGTTTCTTTTTGTTGCGTCATCTTGTTGTGTCAGCTCTCCGTGTGTGCAGCAACATTCCTGGGCAGGTTGCACTTTCTTTCACGCTGGCCGGCTCTCCTTATGGGGCGCACTCCTTGTGCGTGGGGCTCCCTTACACAGGGGACACCCCTGCATGGCACTCCTTGCTTGCATCAGCACTGCGCATGGGCCAGCTCCACACGGGTCAAGGAGGCCCGGGGTTTGAACCGCGGACCTCCCATGTGGTAGGCGGACGCCCTAACCACTGGGCCAAATTCTGCTTCCCCCATAGAGCCTTAAGAGGAAGAAGGAGGGAGAGACCAGGCAGAGATCGCCTACCACCTGGCTTCAACATGTGGCAGCTGACCCAGGTGAGAAAGCAGCCTTGAGTTGGCCTCTTTAGGGCCTTGTAACTGTAAGCTTTTACCCCACTTAAATACCCTTTATAAAAGCCAACAGATTTCTGATACTTTGCTTCAGCACCCCTTTTGCTGACTGATACAGGGCCCAAGGGTTGTTTAATTTTAAGGGGTTTTTGTTTGTTTATTTGTTTTTTTTTGTTACTTTCCTGGTTTCCTTTAAAATATAATTCCCTAAGAAAACTTAGTAGTTTCTTACTTACTTCTAGTTAGTAACATTATCAGTAACCATTACTAAAGTTCTTTCCTAGCTGCAGCTCTCTGTTCTCTTGCTCTTCTTTCCCTCCCTCCTACCTCCCTCCTTTCCTCTTTCTCTCTTTTCATCCCCCCTTCACTCCATCCACTCTCTCCTTTCTCTATTTCCTTGTTCTCATACTTCTATCTTTATTTTTTTTAATTATTTATTTATTTATTTTTAATTACATTATGAAAAATATGAGGTCCCATTCAACCCCACCGCCCCCGCCCCCCACTCCCCCCACAGCAACACTCTCTCCCATCATCATGACACATCCATTGCACCTGGTAAGTTCATCTCTGAGCATCACTGCACCCCATAGTCAATGGTCCACATCATAGCCCAGACTCTCTCACGTTCCATCCAGTGGGCCCTGGGGGGATCTATAATGTCCCGTAATTGTCCGTGAAGCACTATCCAGGACAACTCCACGTCCCGAAAACGCCTCCACATCTCATCTCTTCCTCCCGTTCCCCACACCCAGCAGCCACCATGGCTACCGTTCCCACACCCATTCCACATTTTCTCTGTGGACATTGGATTGGTTGTGTCCATTGCACATCTATGTCAAGTGAGGGCTTAGATTCCACATGGGTACTGGATGCACTCCTCCCGCTTCCAGTTGTAGACACTCTAGGCTCCATGTTGTGGTGGTTGACCTTCTTCAACTCCATGTTAGCTGAGTGGAGTAAGTCCAATAAATCAAAGTGTAGGAGCTGAAGTCTGTTGAGGCTCTGGGCCTGGGTGTCATATTATCAGTCCAGAGATTCAAATCCCCTACATATATCTTAAACCCAGCACCAACTACAATTCCAATAAAGTAGCATGCAAGTCTTGTGAAAGGAGATCCCCTCTGAGTCCAATTCCATCATGCAGAAACACCAGCTCCAAAGAAGGGCTATCTGTCATGGCAGTGAACCCCTTCTGTCATGACCATAGAACCCGTGGGTCTCTTTATCCCTCAAAAGAACCAATACCTGGGGTTGTATCTACCTTATCTGTCTCTTAGACTCTGTTCAGTTGTACATAGGGGTATTCCTTCTGACAACCTCCAGACTCTTTTTTAGAGACTCACAGCCTTATAATCTCATTTCTCCTTTCCATTTCCCCCTTACATTAGGTCAAACAGCTTCCCGAAGTCATGTTATTATATGTAGACAGATATATTCTGCTGTTCTGCATTGAATCTTTAATTCAAGGTCATTTTCTAGTTGCTTCTTCAGCTGGTATGTGGTAGTGATCCCTCGGTGCCAGGGAGGCTCATCCCCGGGTGTCGTGTCCCACGCTGGGGGGAATGCATCGCATCTACATGCTGAGTTTGGCTGTGAGAGTGGCCACATTTGAGTAACATGAAGGCTGTCAGGAGGAAACCCCCAGGCACAATGCTACTCTAGGCCTTGTTCTTATTGCAGGTGTATAGGCTCAAAAGTGTAACCATTAGTATCACGAGCCCACTGTTGGGCCCTCCTTCCTTCCTGGTTCTTGCCGTTGCACCTGGAGGATTGCCGCTGCTCTCCCAGGGCCCACAACAGTGACCCCCTGGCCAGGAGCCCAGTACCCCCCCAGCTGTTGTTTTTGTTTCCACTACGAGTATATATAGACATTACCATATACCCTGGGCATATGCCCTGTATAACTCCCTGTCAACCATATATATCCTGTCAATAACATCCCATATCAGTATTCCTCCGCTGCCATTGTTGAACCACTCTGTGATCCAAAACTTCCCGTAAAGTGAATCCCAACATAATGTCAGCTTCAGAAGAGTCTTAGATCACCGAAATTCATATATACAATATACAGTATTTCCCCAGATCCACCATAAAACCTTTTCCCTTGCACAGCAATAATCTTTTAGCTTATTCATATCATATTTCCTGAAACTGATGTACAGATTCCAAAACTATAGTTTTCAAACAAGGTGACATTTGTGCTTACTATGTGGTCCATATTTTAGGCTGTACAGTTTTCTAAATTTTTTAGTTATCCTATGTTTTGTCTTATGGTTTTCATTATTAGTCTGTCGTCCCCTATATGTTTTTGGTGTAATATTAGCTGTTTTATATTCATCCTCGTGTACTCTCACATAACTCCTCTTTTGCCCCCTTATTTACCTTTGTTCCATCCATTCCACATCCATTTTCCCCTCCCCTTAGGGCCCACAACGCCTGCCAATCTAATACCCTGGGAGCCGTCCTTTCTCACGAGAGATACAGTTCTCTCTATTCGACGGCATTAGTCTTCCCCAGGATGTGGGTCCACCCCACCCAATGGTAGAACCCATCTTGGCAAAATGAGCCTTCAGCTATTCCCTCCGGAGTCCGTCACGCATCAGACCATACCCCCTGAGCGTCCTAACCAGGTAACCCTCCTACTTATACTTTGATACGTTTTACTCAACATTTAGTTCTCAACGAACTTCTGACACTCTCCCATATTTGTATGTTGCCCCTCCCTCCCACCTATTTCTTGGACAATATTACCCCTCTTCCCATCCCCAGCCCCCCTCAAACCCAGAAAACCCCACCCGAAGGTAACCCCTTGCCCCCATTTTGTCCCTTCTTTGTGCTCATACTTACCGGCAGCTCATCACAGATTCCACCCCTGCAGACATTAACTCACATCCTTCCTCCACCCCCCGATTTCCTGTAAGCCACTTTTCCAGACTCTAGCTCTCTGAGGCAGTTAACTTATTTCATATCATTGAGGTCATATAGTATTTGTCCTTCAATGCCTGGGTTGCTTCACTCAACATAAGATTCTCAAGGTTCATCCATGTTATCACATGCGATTGTAGTGTATTGGTTCTTACAGCTGAGTAGTATTCCATTGTGTGTATATACCACATTTTATTGATCCACTCATCTGTTGATGGACATTTGGATTGATTCCAACTTTTGGCGATAGTGAACAATGCTGCTATGAACATTGGTGTACATATATCGGTTTGTGTCCTTGTTTTCAGATCTGATGGGTATATACCCAGCAGTGGTATTGCTGGGTCATATGGCAAATCTATGGATAATTTTTTGAGAAACCGCCAAACTGTCTTCCAGAATGGTTGGATCCTTCTGCATTCCCACCAGCAATGGATGAGTGTTCCCCTTTCTTCACATCCTCTCCAGCATTTGTATTCTACTGTTTTTTTCATGGCTGCCAATCTTATGGGAGTAAGATGGTATCTCATTGTAGTTTTGATTTGCATTTCCCTGATAGCTAGAGATTTGGAGCATTTTTTCATGTGCTTTTTAGCCATTTGTATTTCTTCTTTGGAGAAGTGTCTGTTTAAGTCTTTTTCCCATTTTTTAAATGGGTTGTTTATCTTTTTGTTTTCAAGATATATGAGTTCTTTATATATGCAAGTTATAAGTCTCTTATCAGATATATGGTTGCCAAATATTTTCTCCCATTGTGTGGGTTCCCTTTTTACTTTCTTGACAAACTCCTTTGAGGTGCATACTTCTGTCTTTAAAGCTCACTGCTGTTAGTCCTGGATAGGAGGTCCATACCTTAATCTAATCTCTGCTTGAGTCATTTTATTTAGCTGAGAAGTTCAGTGAGCCTTTTAAAATCTCATCTCTTACTGTTTGAAATTCAGAAGCAGCTGGATTTTCCAATTCTTCAAATACCTAAATTTTGAATGCATATTCTCTTTTACTTCTGTTTAAAAATTCCTGATTCTTTCTTGAACTTATCTATTTAATATATCTTGCAATACTTTGCAAAACACTGCCAAGAGGGAAACATGTCTTGCAGTCTCCCTTCTATGTTATCACTGATGACAGTTTTACTAAAATTTGACAGTGTAAGACATGGAAAGCACTGTTCGAGCCTCTGGTATCCATTTCTTTACAGCTTACCATCTGTTGTCTGCCACCCAACCACTAAGCCAATACCATATATTTATGTTTTAAGGCTGCACTTGCCTTCAAGTGAGGTCAAATACATGGGCATGGAATATCTCCATGGCCAATTATTTATGCCCCAGGAGAAAAAATAAATGGGATCTCAGTACCTCCCTCCTTTGAAGCAGGTGCTCAGTTGTGGGCAAACACCTTTTCTGACCCTCCCCCCCAACTGAGGTTTCCAGAAATTTATACATTTCCTAAAACAAAACACACAACTAGAGAGACAAAATCTTTGTGGTACAATCTGATTTTTTAAGAAAATATTATCTATGGTGGAAACCAAGCAGTACAAAAGGCTTTTTGACTAATCTCTTTCTCTTGGCACTTTAAATATCCTTATAAAGAAAAATAGGCCTAACCCAGGTTTTAAGGAATATAGACATATAAAGAAAGGAGTAAGTAAAAGGACAAAAAGGAGGAGGAGGAGGAAAGAAAAAAGTAAACACAATATATGAATTTCTTATCTTACATGATTCCATTCCTTAAACAAGTTGGGGTTAAAGTATTTTCGTTCACTGCGAGACTAAATTTTCTTGGCAGTAAAGGAATGATTGCCATTATTTATTTTTTAGAGCAGAATGCAGGCTGGTACCGTTGTGAGGGGAGACTGAGACCTGGAACTAAAACCTGCTCATTAGATGGCCCTGGTTACTGATCCAACTTTGGTTCTGCCAGTATCATCCAGTTGGTGGGCAAAACATGAAGAGAAACAGGATTTAATAGCAGATCCCAATTCAGGCGAGCAGCCAAGCATCCCAAAAAGTAGAATGAGACTGACAATGGCGAATCTCAGAATACCATGCAGCAGGCAGGCAGGCAGTAATACAAGCTTGTGGGGTCTGGAAGAGAACTTGTAAGAAAATCAGTAAATAAATTTCAAAGTTCCAAAGTTGGGAATCATCCTTGATATAACACTCTTACATCCTCTTCAAGCCACAAATCACAGACTCTTGTCTATCCTACTTAGGAATTTCACTTCTTTCAAATCTGTTGAAT
This sequence comes from Dasypus novemcinctus, assembly GCF_030445035.2. Classification (NCBI taxonomy): domain Eukaryota; kingdom Metazoa; phylum Chordata; class Mammalia; order Cingulata; family Dasypodidae; genus Dasypus; species Dasypus novemcinctus. Next base: position 11,956,709 of record NC_080685.1, on the reverse strand, counting down.
TTTCTTTATCCCTGTTGCTATTCTTTGAAATCTTCTTGGCCGTTAGGATAGTTGAATAGTTTCTCTGTATTTGCTTTTCTGACATCTGAGTCATTCTCCAGCCTCCAAGGTAAAATTTTAAAAGTTTAAATCTCAAATCTTGTTAGGGCTCTATAATGTCTTCTCATTTTCCTTGGCTTTAAAATTCTCAATCGCTAATTTGGCTGGCAGAAGCCTCCATGAGCTGTCCTTTGCCTTCCTTTCCAGTTTATCAGAACCACTGTCTCCCCTCCCCTCTTCGTACGTCAGTGGAATTAGACATATTTTAGTTCATCAGAGGTAGCTCTCTTCATTCAACCAATCTTCCACTCCCCTAAGAGACTTCGCACATGCTCTTGCCCTGTTTAGAACATTTTTATCTATCCCCACTCCCTTTTTTTCGTAATATTCACCTTTCTAGTTTACTAACTTGATAGTCTTCCATTACAGTTCGACTTTCTGGTCAGCAAACACTTAATGAGTTAACATTCCCTGCCAAATACTTTGCCAGCTGATTACTGGTCTAAATTTCTGGATTGCACGATGTGTCTTTCATATTTCTGACCTTCCCTTTAAAACCACTGCTAAGTGTGAAGCACCTGCCAGCTGCCTGTGAAAACCTGCCAACCCTGTCTGCAATTACTCGGTCTGACTTGTCAAACGGGACTGTGATGGTCAGGATAGCAAGGCAACTTGACAAAATTAGGGAAAGAGTTCTTGGAAAACACATGGGAGCAGGTCAAGCAGGGCAGAGCTGGAATCTTAGAACTGGAAGGCATTCTACTGGAGAGCTCATCTTATATTATGGATGAAGGCACAGAGAAGCAAGTAAGTGACTTGCAGGAGATGCTAATAGTTTAATGGTTAAGAGTATGGGCTTTGGACCCAGGCTACCTGAGTTTAAACTCTGGCTCAGCTGTTTAATAACTGTAATAGTAATTAACTAGCAAGCTGTTGAATTTCTCTTCACTTCACTTTTCCATGCATCTTATGGGGCTCATAAGAAGCACTGATTTTACAGAGTTGTATGAAGGTTAAAGAAGTTAATATTTGCAGAGTGCTTAGAAAGTAGCTTATGTTTTTCTTTCTTTTTAAATAACTAAGCTTAGTAACTGAGCCAAGACTTGAACCAAGACCTCAAGCATCTTCTGAGCATTCTCCTCTTATCACTAAAACTGCTAAATAAAACAGAATTCAGAGAAGCAACAGAAATAAATAGCCTAGACATTCCATTGCCAGCATAAATGAGAACTAAGGGAAACATGACAAATCTGTTCCTGAAACTACGGTGGCAGATTAAGCTCCTGTGGACCCAGCACTGCCTGACCTGAAGCTGTCACCTTCTCACCCTCTTGGCAGCAGGGTCTCCTACCCTTGGATCATCCTCAGAAGCCATCACAAGACGAGTTCCCATCACCAGATCTTGTACAACTGAGAAGTAAAGGCTTGGAAAAGTGAGGCTGACATCAAGGACCTCACTTTGAATATGGGAGAGGTGGAACAATTTGTTATCTGACCAAAAAGTTTGGGACGCACTACAACAAAGCTAGACGACATGAAACAGATTCCTTACTTATAGCACCTGTCAGAGCTTTGAATTTATTAATGTACATTGAAAATCTCTAGCAGGAATAAAATAAGCAGTGCTTTTCAAACATATTTGACCACAAAATCCTTTGTTAAATGTAACATATTATATTATAGAACACAAATTTTTGAAATTCTTCCATAATCATACATCCCTTATAAATATAACAATTTATTTTCAAATCCATACAGTCCTATGAAAGCATGACTTGAAAAAAAATGTGGATTTGATTTCCACAACTAAATATTAAAAGCTTAAGTAGGCCAATTTATACAGAAGGAAAGTCCCCAACCCCATTAAAATAAGAGTCACATTGCAGAAGATTTTCTATTATCTGCTAGAATTTCAACAGGATTTTTTATTTTTTCATTCCAAACAACTATTATTAAGGCTAACCAAATACCAATTTCCTTCACAAAGTTACAGATTGCTTTATTTATTTGTGCCAAAGTCTATAATGCTCTCTGTTCCAAGTATACTTTTTTAACGCCTTTTTATTGTCTTTTTTAAAAAAAGATACATAGATCACACAAAATGTTACATTAAAAAATATAAAAGGTTCCCATATACCCCACTCCCCACCCCTCCACCCTCACTGCTCCCACAGCAAAATCTTTCATCAGTGGCACATTCATTGCACTTGGTGAATACATTTTGGAGCACTGATACACCACATGGACTATAGTTTACATTGTAGTTTACACTCTCCCCCAGTCCATTCAGTGGTTATGACAGATACATATTGTCCTGCATCTGTCCCTGCAATATCATTAAGGACAACTCCAAGTCCCCAAAATGTCCCCATATCACACCTCTTTTTCCCTCTCCCTGCCCTCAGCAACTCCCGTGGCCACTGTCTCCTTTAATAGTAAAAATCTAAGAGTCTGCTTGATATTCTAACAGTATGCTAGAGAAAGTTGATCTTGTAAACAATTCTATTTTTAGGTTGATTCACTTAAAGCAGATCTATTCGACATAATCCTGAAGGAGAATTGATGCTACTACTAGAAAAAAGGAATTTAATATTCCCTTTTATGGTATGAATCTCTGTATTTTTTAATATAGCTTTATGGATTTAGCTGGAGCTTTCTCTTCACATTAATGTAACCTTACTCTGTAAAACATAAACTTAATTTCTATAGTACATTAATATTACAATATTTTTACATATTATTTACATGATTGTTTTAAAATCTTTATTTTCAATTCAGAAACTAATTATAATTTAAAACATTTCTTAACATGTGTTTATGATCAGTAATTAGAGGTATATTATTTTCACAATGCTAGGTATTTTTTCTTTTACTGGTAGTTATGCTTCATAAAAAATGATTTTGTCATCATAAATATTCACCTGCCTGTGCATTTATATTCCCTGATCATGAAATTTTCCATTTGTCCTTTATCCCACGTAATAATTTTTAAATGTCTTGACTGCAAAGTCCTTTAATAGAGAAATTGCTGCTAAAGAGGAGGTTATTGTCTCAATCTAAGAAATGCTAAGTCTTTCTTCTTAGCATTTATTCTACTGGCCTCCCAAGAATATTGATTCCTTTACACCTCCTATTTGAATTCCCAATAAGTGGAGAATGTGACATGGAAATTGGGTCCTGGCCCAGTGTAAATACTCAATAGATGTTTTGAACGATTACATGTTCTCTAGTTTCTGGGTGTATGTAGTCAAGGATTAGATTAGCCCCTGTTCAAAAGAGGGAATGCCTTTGATGGCTATGGTCTTTCTATTGACTAAAGACATCAGGGGACAGAAGATCTTTATAGGAGCTGGGAAAGAGGTATTAGTCAGGGCTCTTTCTGTTGAAACTGGTATAGCCAAATCAAAAAATCAAACTACTTTAACCAACCAACCAACCAACCAACAAAAATGGGTGTGTTGTAGGTGGGCAGAGTGGGTAGAATATATTGTCTCATTTTACTAGGAAGTCCAGTCAGGATTACCCTTAAATTATGGTTGGCTCTATTGACATAAATGACTTCACAATGTTTTTTAAAATTTAAATGCCTATCCCTGGACTTGGGTAATTTCTTTGTATAAGACTCATTTTTCTCACAAATGAGATGGACTTCTGCCAGGTGGCCAAGAGATTAACCAGCTGCCTCAGCTTAGAAAATCCAACAAAGATGGAAATCTTTCCCAGAGATATTTGTTCAATTCTAGGGTTATATTGGTCCTACCTGGTACCTTACCCTCTCCCTAACCTAGCATCTTGATAGTATTTAGGCTTTTGATCCATCAGCATGGGGTGTCTTTCCATTTATTTAAGTCATCTTTAATTTTTTCTACAATGTTTTATAGATTTCAGAATATAAATTTTGTACTTGTTAAATGTAATACTAAGCATCTTATTCTTTTTGAAATTATGGTAAAAGTAATTGGTTTCTTAACTTTATGGTCAAATTATGCATTGTAAATATACCAAAATACAGTTGAGTTTTGTATATCGATCTTATATCCTGGAAACATCCTGGACTCATTTATAAGTTCTAAAGAAGTTTTGAGGGTTAAGATTTTCTGTCTACAAGATCATGTCTTGCCCCCAAAATGACCTATGTTCTACCCATTGTTCTGTATAATCTACAATGATGGATTCAGGAAATTATACATTTTGTCATAATCTATAAAAGTGTACTGTGCAAAATGTAAACCATAATGTAAATGAATGACCATGGTTAGTAGCAATGCTTTTATATTTGTTCACCAACTGTAGCAAATGTACCTCACTCATGAAGGATATTACTGGTGGGGTGGTAGTAGGGGTAATGGGAATGTGGGTGGTAGTAGGGGTAATGGGAATCCCCTATATTTTCTGTAATCTAAAGCTTATTGGAATATAAAGTTAAATAAACTAAGACATTGGGGAACATAGAGAAGAAAGTGTCAATGATTATAAAATATAATAAGAGTTTATGGTGACAAAAGGCACAAAGCAAAAATTATTTTTTAAGATTATTTTATTTTATTATTACTTGGCTTTGTTTTGGGGGACGTTTTGGATTGCATAAGCGTTGTAGCTGTGGCAGGGGAGGATCACTGTATGGTGTGTCAGTGGTGGAAGGATGTGTGGGGAATGGTGTACCTGTGGCATGCCTCTATGGAATATGAATGTGTTCAAGTGGTCATGAGGTATTGTTTTAGTGTGTGGAGACCCACACAATAACCAAAAGAATATTGAATTCCCCTCCTGGGAAGTCCTGCCACATTCTCTAATAGAGTGGCAAGAATCTCTAGAGTACATGGGCAGTGCCTAGTGAAGGAGGGCAGACCAATACACCAGGCCCTTGATATTATTTGTTGTACTTACAAACCTTGTAACTGTGAAATTGAAACCTAGCCTAGTATAATATATTGCCTAAGAGTTACCTCATAAAAGCTTCCTTGTTCATATGTGGACTCTTTCTAAGCCAAACTCAGTGTATAAACTCACTGCCTTCCCCCCTGGCATGGGACATGGCTCCTGGGGATGAGCCTTCCTGGTACCAAGGGATTATTACCAAGGTCCAATTCATGATGCATTTGGAAAAAGACCTTGACCAAATAGGAAAATATTAAATACAAATGAGTTTTTATGGCTAAGCTATTTCAAAGTGAATCAGAAGTTCATTCCAGAGATTGCACTTATGAATGTCTTGGAAGGATCTCCCAGACTGCCACAGTAAAACAGTGCCTCAAGCAGGGTGATCCTGAGGGCTCTAGAGACATCTAGACACTATAGTCAGGGAAGAAAACCCCAGGAAATCAGTACCCTGTCAGTGGGCCTTACCTTGGAATATGCGATATTCTTTTTTCTGATGTATCAGAATTAGACTCATTTACATTTTTTCCATACATGGTTCTTCTTCCCCTTTTATTTGAACCTATAGTTAGCACTATATCCATTAAATATATGTCTTAGAAACTTAAATATTCTGGCTGTTTATACACTGGTTGAGTCCTGAATCTTAGTGAAGTTGCAGCCAACCCCTACTCTCCAGTTCATCGGACTCACCCAGGACAAGCTAACAAAAGAAGGATGGACAACACCCATCCCAAAAAACAGAGAGAATCTACAACTGCAAGCAAGACAGTTCCATCCATCTGCCCCATGGGATCTAAACCCCCTCTCAATTAGAAATAGAGTGGGCATTGCCATTTCCAAATCCTCATGATTGAGGAATGAAGAAACATAAGAGGGAAATGTAACTTTGGACCAAAATAGATTCATTGTTTCTCCAGTAATGGAAATATTTGAAATATTGAAATAAAGACAGTTGTTACCAGAGGTTCTGAGGGGAGGGAGTGGGGAAAATAGTGTAATATGGGGCATTTTGGGGACATTGGAATTGTTCTGTATGATGGATACAGGCCATTATACATTTTGTCAAACCTATAAAATTGTGTGGTACAAAGTGTCAACTATAGGGAGTGGATGTGGTTCAAGCCATTGAGTGCCTGCTTCTCACGTGAGAGGTCCCAGGTTTGGTCCCTGGTGCCTCCTAAGAACAAAAACAGCAAGCAAACAATAAAAAAATAACTCAGGGGAAGTGATGTGGCTCAGTGATTGTGCACCAGCATCCCACATACAAGGTCCCAGGTTCAATCCCCGACCCTAGTACCTAAAAAAAAAAAAAAGTATAAACTATAGACCATGATTAGTAGCAATGCTTCAATATGTGTTCATCAGTTGTAACAAATGTATCACACTATTGTTAATGGAGGAAATGTGGGAGGGGAGGAAATGGGATATATGGGAATCCCCTATATTTTGATTAACATTTATGTAATCTAAAGCTTCTTTAAAAATAAAGGAAAAAAGGAAAAAAAGGATTTGGATTTGTTTTTTCTTTTCCAATTTGGATGTCTTTCATTTCATTTTCTGCATAATTACCCTGGCTAGAGACTCCAGTACAGTATTGATTAGAAACAGAAAGAGCAGTCATCCTTGTCTTGTTTCTAATCTTAGAGGGAAAGCGTTCTGTTTTTCCCCATTATATATGATGCTAGCTGAAGGATTTTTGTAGATGCTCTTCACCAAGTTCAGGGAGTTCCCATCTATTTCCAATTTTTTGAGAGTTATCATGATAGATGCTAGATTTTGTCGAATATTTTTTGTCTTCTGTTAAGATCATCAAATGGTTTTTGTCTTTTATCCTACTAGTGCAGGGTATTACATTAATTGATTTTTGTATGTGGAGCTAACCTTACATTCCTAAGATAAATCCCATTTAGTGCTTGTGCCAAAATCTCTTTATGTCTTGCTGGGTTCAGTTTTGCTAGTATTTTTCATCCTTGTATATACATAAAAAATATTGGTCAGTAGTTGCTCTATGATGGCTTTGTCTTGTTTTAGTGTCAAGGTAATATATAAAATGCAAAGAAAATACATTGAGTGAGTTGGGAAGTTATTCCTCCTTTTCTATTTTTTTGGAAGTTTGTAAAGAACTGGTAATTCCTCTTTGGGAGAATTCACCAGTGAAGTCATCTGGGCCAGGAATTTTCTTTGTAGGTAGTTTTCTGATTACTAATTCATTCTCTTTACTTGTTATAGCTTGTAGGGGATTGAATCATGTTCCCCACAAAAGGTATGCTCAGGTCCCAACCTGTGTCCTGTGGGTGTGAACCATTTGTAAATAGATAAGGTGTGCTCAAACTGAATGTGGTTGATGTCCTTTTAAGCAAAGGAAATTGGACACAGAAATAGAAACTATGGGGAAGAGTTAGGAGCTGGAAGTCAATGAGACCTGGCAGAAAACTAGAATATATTGCCATGTGCATTGCCACAAGATGGAAAGCCAAGGACCAAATATCACCACCAGCCAGCCCCATAACACCACAGTCTTCAAGGAGGAAGCATGGTCTTTTTGACGCCTAGATTTTGGAATTCTCCCACCCTTAAAACAATGATCCAATAAATTCCCATTATTTAAGACAACCATTATATGGTGTTTGAGCAACTGGGAAACTAGTCTATTTAGATTTTATATTTCTTGAGACAGTTTTGGTATTTTGTGTCATTCTGGGAATTTGTCCATTTTATCTAAATTATCTAGTTTATTGGCATACAGTTGTTCATTGTATTTGCTTACTCTTCTTTTCTTTCTTCATTAGAGAAGTTATGAGTTTTCAGAACAATGGCACATAAAAAACAGAATTCCCATATACCACCTGTAGCAGTTTGATACGGTTATTTGAATTTCAAAAATAGATATTGGATTATGTTTGTAATCTGGTCTGTACTAGGTGTGATTAAGTTATGATTAGGGCCACACCATTAGGGTGCTGAGTCCCCACACCTTGGTGGGAAGGGATTCACAGATAAAAGACATGGCAAAGGACAGAGTTGGGTTATTTTTTGATGTTAGAGTTTGATGCTGAAGCCTTAAACTGGAGCCCTGGGAAGTAAGCTCACAGAGGAAACAGAAGCAAGCCCCAGGAAGAGAGGAAACCTGAGCCTAGGAAGAAGCAAGCCCAGGGAAGAGAGGAACCCTGAACCCAGAGAGAAGCAAGACCCTGGAAGAGAGGAACCCAGGAAGCCTGAATCCTCGCAGACATTAGCAGCCATCTTGCTCCAACATGTGAAAATAGACTTTGGTGAGGGAAGTAATATATGCTTATGGTCGGGTATCTGTAAGCTCCTACCCCAAATAAATACTCTTTATAACAAACAATTTCTGTTATTTTGTATCAGCACCCCTTTGGCTGACTAATACACCACCCTGCTATGAATGCTTTGTATTGATGTGAAACGTTTGTTACAATTGATGGCAGCATATTTTTATGACTGTACTATTAACTCAATTCCATGGTTAACCTAGGGTTCACTGTGTAGTGTAGTTCCATGGATTTTTAAATTAATATTTATATTTATTGTTACCATATACAATTCAATATATCCTCTTTTAATCACATTTATATTCACAAAGTTAAAGTACCATCACCACCATCCATAAAACACTTCCATTATTCCAAATGGGAATGTTTTACATTTTAAGACTTGATTTCCCATTCCCTATCCCAACCCCAACCACTGGTAATCAATATTCTAGATTTTGACTCTAGAATCTGGATTTAGCATCTACAGTTTTTTTTCTTGTCCAAATACTTCAAATCAGTGAGATCATAGAATATTTGTCCTTATGTGTCTAGCTTACTTCATTCAACATGATGTCTTACTGCTTCATCCATGTTGCACACATCAGGATTTCATTCCTTTTCATGGCTGAATAATATTTCATGGTATGTACATATAGCATTTTTATTTATCCTTCCTAGGTTGATGGACACTGGAATTGCTTCCATCTTTTGGCAAGTGTGAACAATGCTGCTATGAACATTGATGGGCAATCATCTATTTGAGTCCCTGCTTTCAATTCTTTTGGGTATATAACTAGTAGGCAGATTATCAGGTCATATGATAGTTCTATACTTAGCTTTATGAGGAACCACCAAATTGTTTTCCACAATGGCTGCACAATTTTACAATGCCACAGCAATGACTGAGTGTTCCTCTTTCTCTGCATCCTCTCCAATACTTGTTATTTTTCAGTTTTTAATAACCATTTTAGTGAGTATGAAATGGCATCTCATTTTGGTTTTGATTTGTATTTCCCTGATGGCTAATGATGTTGAGCGTCTTTTCATGTGCTTTCTGTCCATTTATATATCTTATTTAGAGAGATGTCTAATCAAGTCTTTAACCCATTTTTAATTGGCTTGTCTCTTTTTAAGTTGAAGGATTTCTTTATATATACTGGATATTACATTTTTATTGGATATGTGGTTTCCAAATATTTTCTCCTATTGCGTAGGTTGTCAATTTACTTTCATGATAAAGTCCTTTGAGATACAAAAGTTTTTAATTTTGATGAGGTTCCATTTATCTCTTTTTCCTTTTATTGTTTGTTCTTTGGGTGGGAAGTCTAAGAAACCACTGCTTAACACATGTTCCTGAAGATGCTTCCATACATTTTCTTCTAGGAATTCAATAGTTCTGGCCCTTGTATTTAGATTTTTGATTCATTTTGAGTTGATTTTTGCATGAGGTGTGATGTATACCCCCTCTACATTATTTTGCAAATAGATATCCAGTTTTCCCATCACCATTTGTTGAAGAGACTATTCTTTCTCAGTTGAGTGATCTATGACACCTTGTCAAAAATCAGTTGGCCATAAATATGAGGGTTAATTTCTGAATGATAAATTCAGGACACAAGATCAATCCACAAAAATCAGTGGTGTTTCTATACACTTATAATGTACAATCTGAGGAGGAAGTCAGGAAAAATTTCCATTTACAGTAGCAACTAAAAGAATCAAATATTTAGGAATAAACTTAACCAAGGATGCAAAACTATATTGCATTTGTATTCAGAAAACTATAATGCATTGCTAAAAGAAAAAGTCCTAAATAATTGGAAGAACATCCCATGCTCATGGATTGGAAGACTAAATATCATTACGATGTCAGTTCTACTCAAATTGATATACAGATTCAATGCAATCCCAATAAAAATTCCACCAGCATTTTTTTAAGCAAATAGAAAACACAATTATCACATTTATCTGGAAGGGTAGGAGGCCCTGAATAACCAGAAATATCTTAAAAAGGAAAAGTGAAGTAGGAGGACTCTCACTTCTGGACTTTAAATCATATTACCTAGCTACAGTGGTAAAAACAGCATGGTATTGGCATAAAGATAGACACATAGACCAATGGAACTGAATTGATGGTTCAGAAAATCCTCACATCTACGGCCAAGTGATTTTTGACAAGCCTGTCAAGCCCTCCCAGTTGGGGCAGAAAAAATTCAGTTTATTCAACAAATGGTGTTGGGAGAACTGGATATCGATAGCCAAAAGAAAGAAAGAAGACCCTTACCTCACACCTTATGTAAAAATTAACTCAAAATGGATCAAAGACCTAAATATGAAAGGAAGTACAATAAAGCTCCTAGAAGAAAATGAAGGAAAACATCTTCAAGACCTGGTGGTAGGTGGTGGGTTCTTAAATCTTACATCAAAAGCACGAGCAACAAAAGAAAACATGGATAAATAGGACCTCCTCAAACTTAAACATTTCTGTGACTCAAAGGACTTTATCAAGAAGGTGAAAAGCCATCCCAGTCAATGGGAGAAAATATTTGGAAACCACTTATCTGACAAGGATTTGATTTCCATTCTATATAAAGAGAACATACAACTCAAAAATAAAAGAGCAAGCAGTCCAATTAAAAAATGGGCAAAAATTTCAATAGACATTTCTCCAAAGAGGAAATACAAATGACCAAAAAACACAGGAAAAAATGTTCCATATCACAAGCTATTAGGGAAATGCAAATTAAAACAACAATAAGATATCATGTAACACCATGTAGAATGGCCGTCATTAAAAAAACAGACAGCAGTAAGTGCTGGAGAGGAAGTGGAAAAATAGGAACACTCCTTCACTGTTGGTAGGAGTGTAAAATGGTGCATCCTCTGTGGAAGACATTTTGGTGGTTCCTCAGGAAGCTAAATATAGAACTGCCATATTATCCAGCAATTCCTCTACTAGGAAAATACCCATATAAAAACTATGACATGAACAGACATCTGCACACCAATTGTTCATAGCAGTGTTTTTCACAATTGCCAAAAGATGGAAACAACCCAAGTGTCCATCCATCAATGAATGGATAAACAAAATGTGGTATATACATATGATGGAGTACTATGCTGCAATAAGAAGAAATGAAATTGGGACATATGTGATCACCTGGATGAATCTTGAAGACATTATACTAAGTGAAGTAAGCCAGACACAAAAGGACAGATATTTCATGGTCTCATTAATATGAACTAAAAACAAATAACACATGGAATTAAAACCTAGAGTATAGGTTATAAGGAGATAAGAAGAGGTTTGAGAAGAACTATGGATGCTTAATGTACATAGAAGTTTTAATTAACTTGACTGTAAAGGTGTGGAGATGGATAGAGTGGTTAGTAACACATTATAGTGAGTAACAACTGGTTTATAAATGGGATTGTGATGGAAAAAGGTAGTCTGGAGAATTAAATGTTCATAGAAAGAAAGCTAAGGAATAATCTAGGGACTGAATAACACAACCCTGAGGTAGTTGAGAATTGTAGTTAAGGGTACAAATGCAAGAGAGTCCTGTGAGCTAGAGCAGATGTACATCACTATTGCAGAGTGATGGGAATATGGAGAAATATGGGAAAACTATAATTGGTGTGATCTATAGACTGGTTAACAGCAATACTATAATATTCTTGCATCAATGTCAAGCTGTACTGTGTTGATAATGGAGGTGTATGGAAAAAATGTGCCAAATGTATGCTATGGACCATGATTGGTGGTAATAGTCTGATGATATTATCTCATAATCTGTAACAAATGTTCCACCAGGGGTCACGATATCTGTAATAAAAATACATTAAAAAAATAGTATGGGTTGGGGGAAAAATACACCAAATGTAAAATAAGGAACATAGTTGGTAGCAATGTTTTGACAGTGCCCTTACATAGTTTGTAATGAATGTTTCACACCAATGCAAAGAGTTGGTGGAGGGGTGATGTATGAGACCCTGTGTGATGTTATGTATGTTTATTTTATAAGTTCACAATCTTTACTATACACTTATTATTTATGTGTGTTTATGTATGAATGATATACATCAATAAAAAATTTTTTTTAATGACACAGGAAAAAAAATCAGTTGGCCATAAATATGAGGACTAATTTCTGAATGATAAATTCAATTCCATTACTGAGAGTAAAGTATTAAAGTCTCTTACTATTGCAGTAGAATCACCAAGTTCTCCCTTCAAATCTGTAAGTATTTGCTTAATATATTTTGGGGTTCTGTTTGGTTCATTTGTATTTATAATTGTTAAACCACCTTGTTGAATTTTCCACTTTATCAGTATATAATGACCATCTTTGTCCCTCATTACTGATTTGGACAAATCCTGTTTTATCTGAAACTGGTGTAGCTACCTCTCTCTCTTTTGGTTACTGCTTGTGTGGTATAGTTTTTCCATTCTTTCACTTTCAACCTTCTTGTATCTTTATACTTAAGGTGAGTCTCTTGCAGACAGCACATAATTGGGTAATGATTTTTTTTTTCATTCATTCTGACAATCTCTGCCTTCTGACTGGGGAATTTAATCCAATTACCTTTAATGCCACTACTAACAATGCAGGGCTTTCTTCTGCCATTTTGTTATTTAGCCTTTGTAAGTCTTATGCATTTTTTGTCCCTCAATTCTTCTGTTAATGCATACTTTCATATTTATTTGATTTTTTGTGTTTTACCTTATTGAATGCCTTCTCTTTTCTCTCTGGATTTTTTTTTGCATATATTTTCCGTTGGGTTAACATTTAACATACTAAATACATAGCAATTTTATTTGGTTTGTTACCAACTTAACTTCATAGCACACACATATAGTTTCCTATACCCATCTGTTCTACTACCTGCTTACTATCATTTTTTTTTTTCTGTATGGTTGGTAATTATGGCCCCTGTTTCATTCCTGATATTAGTCATATAAGTCCTCTCTATATCATTTTTTTTTTTATTTCCCATTCTGACCTGGCACAATATATCATGGTTCCAAATTCCCAGTTAGGATTCATGTATATGACAGGTATGATGTGTTCTAATTAATCCAGTCCTCATAATCCACTAGGGAAAGTGGCAATAAGAGTCTTGGAAGATTCTGGTTTACAAAAAGAGATAAGGGCTTAGCACATCCCTTGTGTTTTATCCAAAAGCTATGGCAGGCTCCGGTAAATATAAGAAAGTATATAAAAATATTCAATGAGGAGCAGAGAGTGGGGATATCTAGTCAGAATCTGTGTTCAGAATGGACATGGGTATTCCTCTAATTCAGTCCAGTGGATAGATTGAAAGTCACACTGATAATATCTACCTCATGGAAGGAGAAATGGTGAATATAAGTTTTGGTTGAAGCAAGATCTGTTGTGCAGAAACCTGGGGAAAAGACAAGACAATCAGTTGGGAGTAAAGAGACAATACAAGGCAGAAGCCATGTTACTAAAATCTTTGCCCTACAGAGGTCATTGATACCTAGAGCTCATCCCAAAAGCCCCAGGCCTCAGGACTTCAGTGTGCAGCAAAGGGGAGATGGTGGAATGGGGAGGGCATGTGGGAAATTGTGTCCAACTTTTATGCCTGATCCTGGATCTTTCAGATTCCTCTCCAGTCTTGGAGTAAATAAGGTTGGGAGTTGCAGTGTTTCTGAAAATTATAGAAACAGGTAAAGCAGTCACATAATAGCTGTTAAGATCACAGACAACCCACCATAAGTCTCCAGATCATTACTTTCATTTCCATTGGCTGAAACTTATTTCTCTCTTTGGTATAGTATACTAACTTCCATAAGGAAAGTCTGAACTTTATCCAGAGGCTACTTGCTGGTGAGTTTTCTTCTGATAATTGAAATTTTGCCATTTAATTGCCTCTCCTAATGGCAAACTATGACTTCACATAAATTATTTTAAAAAATATATATTCCCATATAAACGGAGGTTAGTACACTGTATACCAAAGAGAGAGATAGGGTTTCAGCCATATGGAGATGAAAGTAATGATCTGGAGACTCATGGCAGGTTGTCTGTGATCTTGACCACTATTAATTTTGACAGTGTGAAAATTCTATCATATGTCTGTAACAGTTGATAGAGTTCTTCATTCAGCACAGGTGTTTTTATTGTGGGCTTTGTTTTCATATTTGGAAAAAGAATACATATTTTCATTCACTGATAAGATGAATAAAAACATGGAAAGAGCTAATATGCCATTTTTAAAGTTTTTGGCCAAAGGACACTTCTATAAACTTGTTCAGTATTGTTTCCCATTTAATTAAATGATCATCTTCAATTATTTGGTTCGTCTTATTTCATACCTTTGAAATTGCCTGTGCTATTTCTATTCTCACAGAGCTTAGTTGGTACATTTATTAGACTTTCTTTCAATGTTTTGTACTGCCCACAAAAAAGGATAAAGTTCCAAAATGAAAAATGAAACAGTAAAGTTCTCATTTACAAAGAAAATCATCAAGTATTAAATAAGCAAATTTTTATTCCATTCCTTAAATTTGGCCTAAATATTAACCATCTCTCAGATATTTACTTCATTCTACTTCTATTCTTTCTCTAATCTTTCTGAAGTTTTCAATAAAAAACATAAATGAAAGACCATATATTGGATATGGTTTGAAGATAATATCACTTTCTGAAAGCATATTATTCACTTAGATACTGTTTTATTTTGTTAAGGCTGCTAATGCAATATACCAGAAATGGGTTGGCTTTTATAATGGGGAATTTTATTAGGGTAAAAACCTACAGTTCCTAGGCTGTGAAAATGTCCAATTCAAGGCATCATCACACATGCTTTTTTTTTTTAACTTTATATTTTTTAAAATATTAAAAAAAATTTTTAATGCTATATTAAAAAAATATGAGGTCCCCATATACCCCCCACCCCCCTCACCCCACTCCTTCCCCCATAACAACAACCTCCTCCATCATCATGAGACATTCATTGCATTTGGTGAATTCATCTCTGAGCACCACTGCACCTCATGGTCAATGGTCCTAGCTGCTACACATCCTGGAGTCCTGCCATGTGGCAAGGCAAGATCTAGGGTCTGCCAGTCTTGATCTACTTTCTCCTCCAGATCAGCTGTGGGTGATCAGGCATCTCTCTCTAGCCTCTTCTCGAACCTCTTGGGGCTTCTCTCTCTTTTGGCAGCTGTAGGCAAACCTGTTGTCCTCTCCCTCACAGCAGGGTCAACATGGCAGAGTTCCCTTTCTCTGTGTCTCTGTGTCTTTCTCTTCTCCTTTATATCTTTCTGCTTTTTGTTCTCAGTTTATAAGACATATCAAGAGAGCAGAGATGCAACTAGAGTCATGCCTAACTGATGAAGTCCAATCAAAAGCCATAAAGTAATAGAAGCAAAGAGCCCTTAGCTGAATCTAATATGATTAAAGAGCCCCATACCCACATAGAAAATAATCTTTTCTGGGATTCACAAAATTCAAACCATCACAGGTATGAACAAGGTAGGTATAGCAGTTTGATATTATTTATGAATTCCAAAAATAGATATTGGATTGTGTTTGTAAACTGGTTTGTTACTCAGGCATAGGCATATTAGATTATATTGGATTCAGAGGTTTCACTTTTCCTTGATTAAATAATGATTTAGGCTTTGATTCGGCCATGCCAGGGGGTGGGCACTCACAGAGAAAACTGCATCACAGAGAATGGAGGTGAGAGTTTTGAGCTAGAGCCCTGGGAAGTAAACATGCAGGAGAAGAACACAGAGGAATGGAGAAAGCTCCATAGGCTTGGCAGAGACCCCAGGAAGAGAAATGATCCTGATTCTACAGCTGACCTTGTGGAATGAACAGAGCAGCTTAAGGAACAAGCCCTGGGAGAGAGAGATGAGACTTACCCCGGCCTACAGCTGATATGAAAAAGCTGGGACCACAGAGCCTTAAAGAAGAGGTAGGCTGGACTCTTGCTGATTTTGGCAGCCATCTTGTTCCAACACATGGTGACAGACTTGGGTGAGGGAAGTAACTTGCACTTCATGGCCTGGTAACAGTAACCTTCTACCCCAAACAAATACCCTTATAAAACTCAACAGATTTCTGATACTTTGCTTTAGCACCCCTTTAGCTGACTAATACAGTAGGTAAAATTTTCCAGGATTGTTTTCTTTTCATTTCTGTTGATTGCCTGCATGAATTTTTAAAAAATATCAGATTTTCTTTATTTGTTTAACAAGTAGCCACTTTTGATCCTAAATATTTTACAAACTATTCCTCTTATCATGATTGGTAAATTTTCTTACTTTTCTTGTCTTAATTACTCACAATATGTTCAGTGTTGTTGGATTTAGAAGGAGTAGGATGGGAGATGGTGGGAAGGAACATTTCATCTTGATCATTCATTCAAATGATACATGTATGTTGAGAATTCATCAAATGCCAGGTACTTTCTGAGAGGCAACTTTCATGAGGGTTAAGGAGAAATACAAGTCCCTTCTTTTGTGGAACTTAGATGCTAATTCAATTAGCACAATGGGCCAATACAATAGTTTTTATGTAGTTTTTATTGCTTTTGGAGATAAAAGAATAAGCAAAAATCCCAGTTCTTACTACCTGCAATATTTTATTTTTCATTTTCATGATTGTTCTTTCAATCTTTTGCTGTGTGTAGTATATATGTTTATGTTAGTTTATGTCAATAATGTAATTAAAATATCAATTTCTAGTAATAATCAAATAAGGTAGAGACTATAGCTGTTTAATGCATTTTATATTTTCGACACACAAATCACTCCACAGGGTAAGGGCTCCGTGCTATTTGTTTTTCATTTTTGTTTGTCTCCTTAATCTTTGGGATTGAAAAAGGAGTATTATTTTGAAGCTTCTCGTACTAAATATTTCCAATGTCTTTGAAAGTAACTGAAAATAAGTTAATGCATTCTTAAAGATTTTGGAAGAACAGATTTACTCATTTCAGCCCTAGATAAGTAGGCTTGTTTATTTACTGAGGATTCAGTTATTTGACATAAAAATAAAAAAAAGATTGTTTTTATTTGCCAATTCTTAAACACTAGGCATGTTTGGATGAAATAGCAACAATCCAGTGATCATGGTCTGATTTCCTGTATCAAATTGCAGGGATGGTTATCCCCAGGGTCCTAATCAGCGTATTTTTCTGTTTAGTAAAATATTTGATATTTTTATCTCATTTCTTTGTACTTTCCACTCATCTGTTCAAGATCTCAGCTTTGATATCTTATCTGAAAACACAGTTTGTGTCAGGCTGTTGCATTTAATTTCTCTTTCTTATTTAAACAATGTCTTGCTTCAGTTTGTTGTATAATCATTCTGAATTTTTGTAATTATGCAGTCTCATAGCTTGGCAAATTAACTATGATTTGGGGCAGTGTTTTGATAATTTCTCAAGTCTTTCTTAGGACCGAATTGGCTTTCTAATTGGATTTGAAAAATTTAAGGTGGATGCTTTAAAGTTTTCCTGCTAATTTTGGCACATTTTATAAACTGCCCAGATTCTTCTATGTGGGTCATAAGAAGGCAGTTTCTTTTTTTTTTAATATGCAAAAATATTTTTATCTGTGCAAGCAAGTCTGCCAAAGGTTATTTTAAAGTGGGTAGTTGCTTTGGAGCTTAACCAGCAATGAAAAACAACCTCTGTTCCTATTTTTGACAATCTAATTAAGAAAAAAAATGGTCATTTTATATTGCATATGCCTCTTTGAATTGCAATTTTAATGTAAATTTAACTTCCTATTCATTTAGCACATAAAATTAATAAAACAAATTAAATATCTAGATTGCTACCAGTGTGAGAAAATAGACTGATGGTGTGTGTGCTATGTTGCATATATGTGTGGGTTTGTTTTAATGAATGATAAATTCTTGATGTAGAAAGGCAGAACTTAGATAGATGAAATTCAAGAAGCAGGAAATTTACTTATAAAGAGATAACTTCCTACTAAATTTTAGTTTAATATTGTACATTTCCGTAACAGAAATCTATATAATGCCCAAGAGAACAAAAAACCAGAGCATTGTTTAAAAATCCATGTATTCTTTTTTGTTTCTGTATTTTTAATTAAAGACTACCAGAAGCAGTATATTTTTACTTACATAAAGTTAATTAGATCAACGTGGTTATAAGAAAACTCATGATTGTTAATTTGTTATTGTATATTGAAGGAATTTGAGGATTTCTGGGTCACATTCTGGTCTTCTCAAGATAATCATTTTAGAAAGTGAAAGTAAACTCTGTTTCTTAACATTTCCTGCTATTCTTGTCTTTCTCTAGATTGATTCATGGTCTTACTCAATTTATTTCTGAAATTCTCATAAATTATAAGAAGATTCTTTTTCAATTTTTGGTAACTTTATCGAGTATATAATTATCACCCCACGAAGTTCTCTTATTTCCATTTGTAATGAGACCCCACTTCTACCCTCCACTTCTAAGCAACCACTGATTTTCTTTCTCTGTAAATTTGCCATTTCTTGACATTTTATTTAATTGGAATTATACAATATTTAGTCTTTTGTGGCTTGCTTTTTCATAGCATAATGCTTTTGAAACTCATCTGTGTTGTAGGATGTATGAGTAGTGCATTTGTTGATCCTGTTGAGTAGTGCTCCATTGTATGGCTCTAGCACATTTTATTTATTGACTTACCAGGTGATAGATATTTGAATTGTTTCCAGGTTTTGGCTGTTATAAATAATGCTACTATGCACACACATATACTTGTCTTTACATGGCACTTGTTTCTTTCTTGAGAAGATTACTAGGAGTGGAGTTTCTGGGGTTGCATGGTAAGTTTTTGTTTAAGAAACTGACAAACTGTTTTTCAAAATGGCCCCACCATTTTACACTCTTATCAGGGAAGTCTATGGATTCTAGTTTATTCACATCCTTTTCAACACTTGGTATTGTCTTCCTTTTTCATTATAGCCATTCTAATGGGCATTGCTCTAGGGATTAAATTTGCATTTTCCTATGTAGTAATAATGCTGAGCATCTTTTAATGTATTTATTAGCCATTTGTATGCATTCTTATGAAATGATTTTTCAAATTATTTGCCCAGTTATTGGGCTGTTTTTCTTTTTGGGGGATGGTGGGAAGTAAGAGTCCTTTATAGATTCAAGATTCAAGTCTTTAATTAAAGATATTATTTGCAAATATTTTCTTCCAGTTTATAGTTTGTTTTCTTAATGATGCATTTTGAAGTGCATGTGGTTTTAATGTTGATGAAGTCCAATTTATCAGTTTTTTCTTTTATTGATCATGCTTTTAGTGCCATATCTAATAGCTGTTTGCCTAACCCAAGGTCATGAAAATTGTCTCCTGTGTTTTCTTCCAGAGTTGCATGGTTTTTGTCCAGACATTTAATCCATGATTAACTTTTAGTTAACTTTTTTGAATGGTATGGCTAAAAGTCTCAGTTTTTTTTTTGCATACAGATTTACAATTTTCTCAACATAATTTTTTGAAAAGACTAGTATTTCTCCAATTCTTTGTGATGATAGCTTTGTTGAAAACAAATTTACTATGAGCATAAGAATTTATTTCTGAACTGAAAATTCTGTTGCATTTATCTATGGTGCCTATTCTTATACCAATACGATATTGTCTTGATTACTATAGCATTATAGTAAGTTTTAAAATCAGGTAGTTTAAATCCTCCATTATTGTTCCTTTTTTTGCCTTTGAAAAAATTAGTGGACTGTTTCTTTGAACAGTTTCAGATTTACAGAAAATTGAGCAGAAACGTCAAAGAGTTCACATAAACCCCCACTCTCCCCAGTTTAATTTCCCTATGTGATAAACCTCTTATACAGTGTAGTACATTTGTTTTAATTGATGAACCAATATTGCTACATTATTATTAACTAAATTCTATAGTTCACCTTAGGGCCTACTCTTTGTGTTGTACAGGTCTATGGGTTTTGGGAAATGCATAATGTCATTTATCCACCATTGTATATCATACAGAACAGTTCCACTGCCTAAAAACGCCCTGTGCTCTATCAGTTCATTTCTTCTTGCCTTTTTCCCCAACTCCTGTCAACCACTGATATTTTTATGGTTTCTACAGACTTCTAGAAGTCAATAGTTGGACTCATACAGCCTTTTCAGACTGGCTCCTTTCACTAAGAAATATGCAATTAAGTTTCCTCCATGTCTTTTGGTGGCTTGAGAGCTCACTTCCTCTCATTGCGTAATAATATTTCCATCTTTCCAAATGGGAGCCCTGTACATTTTAGGCCTTCACTTTCCCTTCCCTGTTCCTACCCTGTCTGCTTGTAACCTGCTCATACTGACACTATGAGTTTCCCAATTCTAATTATTTCCAGTCAGTGAGATCATACAATATTTGTTCTTTTTTAAAATAAACCCATCAATTTTATTGATAAGCATGCAATTTATCCAAACTGTGCAATCGATTGTATTTGGTATAATCACATAGTTGTGCATTCATCACTTCAATCATCATTATTAAAGCATTTCATTATGTCAATAATAATACTACTCAACAAAAAACAAGCAAACAAGAAAATTCCGCACCTCTCAATCTCTGTGTGTCACCTGCTGGTACATAGCTGCTATTTCTGGCTATTCTTGCACAATTATTTATTTGTTTATTAAGCAGTTTTAGTGAGATATATTCACATACCCGATGATCTATCCACAATGTAAAATCAATGGCTTTTTTTTCAGCTGTTAGAAAGTCCTTTATTGTAAAATTTTAAAATAAATAGAAAAATAGATAGAAAGAAATTACACATTTTAAATGAGAGTGCAAGGCCAGGTTAGATTTAATATATTCAATTATGAAAAAAATAGATAGTATAACAACAAATATTTATAAATGTAAATAGTAACTCAAATATAATAGAAATTAGTTATAACATAATTCAAATTTTTATATTACAGATCTAACTATTGGACATAATCTCTAAGAATAAAATAAATTGTTGGTTTAGTTATTTAATTATGATTTAGGGCATAATTCTTTCTAGATAATCAAATTCTGGGAATTTTTCACATCTTATTGGAATGAATTACAGCAGAAAACTATTTATTAACTCATATTTTTATGAGGCAGAAAAACTCAAAATCTTGTTCAACAGTAGTCATGTGCGATCATTGTTGACCCAGATAGATTATTTTAATTAAAGAGTATTAATAAGAAAGGGTTAAGGAAAAATGAAGTATCCAAAAAATATATTTCTTCTCCAGCCCTCCTCAATTAAAAGCCAAGTGTTTATTTTGTATGAAAAAATTACAAAATACTGATTACAGGAACAATTTGCCAGTTGCACTGAGTAATTATTGTTCATATACTATAATGTTGTTATTTTATATTTATCTTGTCTATTCAAGCTCTTTTTTGGTTACTATTTTCATGGAATGCCTTTTTTCAACCTTTCACTTTAACCTGGTTTTGTCCTTACCTCTGAGATGGGTCTCTTGTAGACAACATATAGATGGCTCTTATTTTTTATCTATTCTATCACTTTTGATTGGGGAGTTCAATCCATTAACATTCAGTGTTATTACTGTAAAGGCATTTCTTACTTCATCCATTTTGTCTTTCAGCTTTCTAGTGTCATATTGTTCTTCTTATCCTTTAGTTTACCCTTCCTAAAAATCTACATTTCTAAATTCTTCTCCAAATCTCTTGCCATTGTTTTTTCCTTTCAGGTGGCAGTACCCCCTTTAGTATCTCTTGTAAATCTGGTCTTTTGGTAACATGTTCTATTAGTTTTTGTTTATCCATGAAGACTTTGAACTCACCCTCATCTTCGAAAGACAGCTTTGTCAGATACAGAAATTTTGGCTTGCCGTTTTTCTTTTAGTGCCTTAAAATACATCGTACCACTTTCTTTCTCCTCCATGGTTTCTGATGAGAGGTTGGCACTTAATCTTATCGAGTTTCCTTTGTATGTGATGCTTTGCTTTTCTCGTGCTACTTTCAGAATCCTCTCTTTATTTTTTATATTTTCATTTTGAAAAGTAGGTGTCTCAGGGTAGGTCTATTTGGGGTGCATTGTATGTCTTGGATATTGATATTTATGTACCTCCCAAGGGTTGGGAAGTTTTTGGTTATTATTCCCTCAAATATTCTTTCTGCCCCTTTTCCAATCTTTTCTCCTTCTGGGACACCAATAATGTGAATGTGTGTTTTGCATTATCATTCAATTCCATGAGACTCTGTTCCATTTTTTTCCATTCTCTTCTCTTTCTGTTCTTCTCTCTTTTCCAGTTCAGATGTTCTATCTTTGAAATCACCAATTCTGTCTTCAAGCAATTCTAATCTGCTTTTATGTGCCTCTAATGTATTTTTAATCTCATCCATCATATCTTTCATTCCCTTAAGGTCTGTTACTTTTCTTGCTGGCTTTCAAATTGTTCTTTATGCTTTCCCAGTGTCTTCTTAATATCCTTTATTTCTTTAGGCATAGTTTCTTTAAATTCTTTGAAGAGTTTTAGGAGAGTTGTGTGATTATCACTGAGTGTCTTAATTCCTGTATCTCTTCAGGATATTTGGTTAGTTCTTTTGACTGGGACATCTCTTCTTGTCTACTAGCATGGCTTGTCATTTTTTCTGATGTCTAGGCATCTGAATATGTTGGTATATTTACTCCGATGGCTAATTTCTTTGTCTTGCCTGTTATTATTATTATTTTCTCATAGCTCTTCTTTGATTTTTGTTCAACTAATTCTCAGCCTTTAAAATTGCCCAGGTTAGTTTTCAAAATCAGGCCAGGGACTCACTAGTGGGAAGCAGATTTTCTTCCAAGGGTTGGTTTGGATACCAAGAGCTTGGAGTTTTTGTCCATGCAACTTCCAGAGTGTCCAGCAGATGGAGCTACAGAGTACACCTTTCCGCAGAGTTGTTTCCGTCTCTGCTTTCTTGTCTTCCTATGTTGAATCTCCAGATTGGAGATTTCAAAGCAGGCTCTAGTGGCGAAATCACTGAAAAAAAAAAAAGCACCCCAATATCCCCTCCTTTTCCCCTTGAAACAGCTGACAGGGAGGAAGATGTCTGCTCCCCTCTCAGTCAGCTGCAGTGAGCCAGGTGTTTTACCCCATTTTAATATCTTGGGAAGGGGAGAGTTCTTCCTGGCTGCCATTGGGGCTTGGTATCTCATGTTTGTCACTTTGGTTTCTTCATCTCTGTCCCTCACCCTCCTGGGCATTATGTAGCACTGTCCTGGTCTGCTGACCCCCAAAGCAGTTGCCTTGAACAGCTTTTGGTTCTTTCTCCATTGTTTTTGTGAGCGCATTCAGCCCTGCCTGTTGGGTCATCATCTTCCTACAGTATTTTTCCTTTTGTGTCTGGTTTGTTTCATTCACAATGATGTCTTCAGGTTTCACCCATGTTGTTGCATGTATCAGGATCTCATTTCTTTTTATGGCTGAATAATTTACCTTGTAAGTATATACTACATTTTACTTATTTACTCATTGACTGATGGACACTAGGGCTGCTTCCATTTTTGAGTAATTGTGAAATGCTTTTTGAACACTGGTGTGCAAATATTGGATCAAGTCTCTGCTCTCAGTACTTTTGGGTACATTCTGAGTAGTGGGATTGTTGGGTCATATGGTAGTTCTATACTTGAGGAACTGCAAAACTGTTTTCCACAGCAGGTGTACCATTTTACATTGCCACCAGCAATGAATGAGTGTTCCTATTGCTTTGTATTCTCTCCAACACTTTTTTTTTTCCATTTTCTAATAGCAACCATTCTAATGGGCATGAAATGGCATCTCATAGTAGTTTTGATTTGTATTTCCCTGATGGCTAATGATATTGAACATCTTTTCATGTGCTTTCTGTCCCTTTGTTTATCATCTTTGGAGAAATGTCTATTCAAGTCCTTTGTCCAGTTTTTGATCAGGAATTTTGTCTTTTTGTTGTTAAGTTGGAGGAACTCTTACATATTGTAGATAAGGAACTTTATTGGATATGTGATTTCCAAATATTTTCTTCCATTGTGTATGTTGTTATTTTGTTTAATGAAAAAGTCCTTTGGGACACAACAGGATCTATTTATTTGTTTATTTAATTTTTATACAGCAGGTTGTAATCTATTTTTTCCTTTTGCTGCTTGTGCTTTGGGTATATAGTCTAAGAAATCATTCCCTAACACAAGGTCCTGACAATACTTCCCTATGTTTTCTTCAAGGAGTTTGATAGTTCTGGCTTTTATATTTAAGTCTCTGGTTAGGGATCCTTCTTTTTTTTAATTTAATTTTTTGTGAATAGAGATCCAGTTTTCCCATCACCAATCTTTAAGAGACTGTTCTTTCCCAATCGAGTGGTCTTTGCCCCCTTGTCAAAAATCAGTTGACCATAAATGTGAGCATTGAATTCTGAGCTCTGAATCTGAGTCCATTGGTCTAAATGTCTTTCCTTGTTTCAGTACCCTGCTGTTTGATTACTGTGGCTTTATACTAAGATTTAAGACTGGTAAGTATGAATTCTCCAACTTCATTCTTTTTCCAGATGGCCTTAGCTATTTGGGATCCTTTACCCTTCCATATAAAGTTAATGATTGGCTTTTCCAGTTCTTCAAAGCAGGTTGTTGGAATTTTTATTGGGGTTTCAGCTATGTTTTGTAATTTTCCATGTAGAAGTCTCACAAGTATTTTCAAGTCTTACAAGTATTTTGTTAAATTTATATTAAGTATTTTATTATATTTGATGATATTTTAAATGGAGGATTTTTTTAGTTTTATTTTTGGATTATTTGTTGCTAGCATATAGAAATACAGTTCATTTTTGTGTATTAATGTTGTTTCATTTAGACTTGCTAAGCTCATTTCTGGTTTCCTTAGAATTTCCTATATGCAGGATCAGGTCCTCTGAAAAAAGACAGTTTTGCTCTTCTTTGCAATCTTAATGTATTTAATTATTTTTCTGGCTATACCTTAGTACAATGTGAAATAGAAGTGGCAAGGAGACCTCCTTGTCATATTATTTTCATGGGGGATAGCATTCATGATTAACTATGGTACTAGCTGTGAGTTTTCTTAGGTGATTTTGTTACAGTAAGGAAGTTCTCTGCTACTTTTAGGGTCTTTGTTTCTTTTTTTCTTTTGATCACGTATTTGCATTGGATTATTTTTAATGATTTTTTTTATTTAGTGAGCTAATCTTTTGGATTTGTCCTTTATTATGTTAATATTTATAATACAGTCATTGATTTTAGATGTTAAACTAACTTTTTATTTGTGGGGTAAATCCCATATATCATGATGTATGTATAATCTTTTTTAGATACGATTGGATTCAATGTGCTTATATTTTGTTAAGCACATTTGCATCTACATTTATAAAGATTATTTGAGATTTATTATATCTTTTTCTGGCTTTCACATCAGACTAACACTGGCCTCGAATAAATTTAAAAGTGCTATTTCCTCATCTAGTTTTTATTTATTTATTTATTTATTTATGTATGTGCATGTATTTGTTTTGTTTTTTTTTAAAGATTTATTTTATTTTATTTATTTCTCTCCCCATCCCCCCCACCCTCCCACCCCACCTACCCCCCCACCCCACCTACCCCCCCCACCCCACCTCACCCCAGTTGTCTGTTTTCTGTGTCCATTTTGCTGCGTGTTGTTCTTTTTGAACACTTCTGTTGTCAGCGGCACAGGAATCTGTTTCTTCTTTGTTGTTGTTGCATCATCTTGTTGTGTCAGCTCTCTGTGTGTGTGGCACCATTCCTGGGCAGGCTGCACTTTCTTTCACGCTGGGCGGCTCTCCTTACAGGGCGCACTCCTTGCGGGGCGCACTCCTTGCGCGTGGGGCTCCCCTACACAGGGACACCGCTGCGTGGCAGGGCACTCCTTGCGCGCATCAGCACTGCGCATGGGCCAGCTCCACACAGGTCAAGGAGGCCCCGGGTTTGAACCGTGGACCTCCCATGTGGTAGATGGATGCCCTAACCACTGGGGCAAGTCTGCTTCCCTGTATTTGTTTTTGAGGTACTGGGGCTGGGGCCCAGACCTTATCTGTGGGAAACCAACATTAAACCACTGACTGAGCCACATGGGCTTCCCTGAGTTGTTTTTTTTTTTGTTTGTTTGTTTGCTTGTTGTTTGTTTTTTGTTTTTAGGAGGTACCTGGGAACAGAACCTGGGACCTCACATGTGGCAAGTAAGCATTTAACTACTTGAAATACATCCTCTCTCCTCATCTGTTTTTGAAAGTGTTTATGAAGATTTGCTGTTGTTTCTTCTTTATATATTTGATAGAATTCAGTAATGAAAGACTTGGGCTTTTATTTTGGGGAATATTTTTAGTTATTAATTCAATTTCTCTTCTTGCTATAGGTCTAGTCACATTTTCTATTTTTTTTCTTAAGTCAAATTTGGTAATTTGAGTCTATAAGAATTTGTTCATTTCATCTAAATTGTCTAATTTATTGGTATTAATAGTTTCTAATATTCCCTTATAACCTGTTAATTTCTGTAGGACCAGCAGTGACACCTTTCCTTTCATTCCATATTTTGGTAATTTTTGTCTGTTTATTTCTCTTGCTCAGTTTAACTAAAGGTCTATTGATTTTGTTGATCTTTGGAGAGAAACAACCTTTAGTTTCATTTCTTTTTATCTATTATTATTCTGGTTTTTATGTCATTATAATGCGCTTTTATCTTTATCATTATTAACTTTCTTGTGCTTGGGTTGGGTTTCGTTTCCTCTCCTTTCCCTACTTTCTGAAGGTGGACTCTTAGTTAATTTTTGTTTAAGCTCTTTCTTATTTTCTGATGTGGACATTTAAAATTATAAATTTGGCCGCGTTGGAGGGATCGAGTCGCTCCCCGACGTGGCACAGCCGGAATCCTCAGGCCGGTGCGGGAGCCGCGCTGGTCGCGAGCAGGTCCTCGCCCCGCGAGTTCCTGCCCTGGTTTCCGAGCTTCCCACGCCGCGGCGGCACTGACGCTCCGGTGCTTCTCCAGCTCTTCTCTTCACTGTCGCTCACCCTCCCGCGAGCGTAAAGGAGAAGGCCCGGGGAGCAAGCGCCTCCTGCTCCTGCCCGTTCCAAGTGCCAGCGCCTCCAGCGGCCTCACCGTCTCTCTCTTCTCCCGCCTCTTCGGCGAGAAGCAGGTGCGTATTTTCATGGTTGGACTGGATGCTGCTGGCAAGACGACCATTCTCTATAAACTGAAGTTAGGAGAGGGAAGAAGAGAGAGGATGTGGGGGCATTTTCAGGACTTGGAGTTGTCCTGGGTAGTGCTGCAGGGACAGATGCTGCACATTGTGTGTCCTGCCACGGCCCACTGGGTGGACTGGGGGAGAGTGTGTACTACAATGTGAACTATTATCCATGTGGTGCAGCAGTGCTCCAAAATGTATTCACCAAACGCAATGGATGTGCCACGATGATGAAAGAGGCTGTTGATGTGGGAGGAGTGGGGTGAGGGGGGTGGGGGTATATGGGGACCTCTTATATTTTTTGAATGTAACATTGAAAAAAAAGAGAGAGAGAAAAAAAACAACTGAAGTGAGGGGAGATAGTCACCATTCCTACCCTTGGTTTTAATATGGAAACAGTAGAATATAAGAACATTGGTTTCACAGCATGGGATGTTGGTGGTCAAGATAAAATTAGGCCTCTCTGGAGGCATTACTTCCAAAACACCCAGGGCCTTATTTTTGTGGTTAGATAGCCGTGATCGTGAAAGGATTCAAGAAGGAGCAGAAGAACTGCAGAAGATGCTTCAGGAAGATGAGTTGCGAGATGCAGGGCTGCTGCTGTTTGCAAACAGGATTTGCCAAATGCTATGGCCATCGGTGAAAGGACAGACACATTAGGTCTTCAGTCACTTCGTAACAGAGCAGGGTGTGTTCGAGCCACTTGTGCTACACGAGGAACTGGTCTGTATGAGGGACTTGACTGGCTGTCAATTGAGCTTTCAAAACCTTAAATGAAACTGGGTATTTCACCAACGACACGTTTGATAGACTTGGTCTAGGCTTGTCACAACAAAATTAGTTTGCCTCTTTGTTATTAAACAGTACCTGAGACTGGTTTGGGCAGAATATTACAGCATTTAAAACTTATTTTGTTGCCAATTATTGTTTACCAAGTATCTTGTTGCTATTTAGTAATATGCTTGGTTTAAAGAAATTCTCCTTAACTTGGGGAAAAAAAGTCCTCTTTTAATTTTACTTCCCTTAAAGTCTAAATGCCTGGACATATACAGCGATTTGTGACACATTTAAATCTATTTTGAATGATTTTTGAGCCCACAACACATAATGTTTTAATGTAACCCCTTGCTACTTTCCTGGGACCTTTATCATTCCTGGGACAGTCTGCTGATTGAAAAATATAGCATTCCATTTGTATTTATTTCCCTCCCTTGCCAAAAAGATTTTCTAATACTGCTTGTGCCAGCGAGGGAAATGCTCCAAAAAACTATTTGGATCTGTTGCACTGAGGAACTTTTTCTTTCTCCCATTATTGACTCCTGGCCTCCATGAACCAAACTTACCTTGGAGTGGTTTGGAATTGATAGCTAATTAGTTCTGTGCTGGTTGCAAAGAGTTTATATTGAGATGGTTTTTAACACTCAGCAGATTGTCTTCCTTTATATCTCTTTTATGTGGCATGTTGCTTTTGATATCAGCCTGTTTGCCCAGTATATGATAGTTATGCTGATGTTTTGTTTATTGGTGAACATATTTCATTAAGAGTTTTTGGGAAACTCATCAAACTCAATGAGTAAGTTTCTTCATAATCCATTTGGAATTATTCCTAATAAAATGATAAAATATTTTTAAAAAAATGAAATAAAAGTATGTATTTCCCTATAAACAGCACTTTAACTGCAGTTAGTAAATTTTATAGTGTGTTTTATTTTCATACAGTTTAAATGTTTTCTAATTTTTCTTGTGCTTTCTTTTCAGACCCATGGGTTATTTAGAAGTATGCTGTTTATTTTCTAAATATTTGATGCTTTCCTTGATTTCATTTTGTCATTGATTTCTAATTTAATTCAGCTGTTGTAAAACATACTTTATGTGATTTCAATCCTCTTAAATTTATTGTGATTTGTTTTATGGTATAGCAGATAGTCTGTCCTGGAGAATGTTTCATGGTCTTAAAAAGAATTTTTGTTCTCTAGTCATTGGGTAAAGTGTTCTATATGTCAGGTCAAATTATTTGATTATGTTCTTTAGTCATCTATATCTTTCTGATTTTCTGCCCAGGATTCTATCCATTATTGAGAACAAGATGCTCAAATCTCTGGCTATTATTTTTTAATTATCTCTTTCTTCTTTCAATTTCATCATTTTTTGCTCCATGTGTTTTTGTGTTCATTGTAACATGCCTATTTACTTGTAATTGTTCTATTTTCCTGAAGTATTAATCCTTATATTATTACAAAATGTTTGCTTATGTCTCTAGTAATGTTTCTCATCTTAAAAAGCTCTTTTGTTTGATATCAATGCAACCATACCAGGATTCTGTTGATTACTATTTGCATAGTGTATCTTTGCTATCCCTTTACTTTCAACCTATTTGAGTCTTTGAAGTTTAGATGCATTTCTTTTAGATAGCATCTGGTTGGATCTTGCTGTTATATCCAACCTACTTCTAGATTGTGTATTGAGACCACTCACATTTAAAGTAATTATTACTATGGTTGGATTTAGATTTGCCATTTGTTGCTTATTTTTTATATGTCTTTCTATTTGGTTCCTCTATTCCTCTTTTACTGTGTTCATTTATGTTAAATATTTTTAGTGAACCATTTAAAATATCCTGTTGATATTTTTACCATAATTTTAAGATTTTTTTTGTGGTTGCTATTGAGATTACAATATGCAACATAATTTAGCACAGTCTACTTCAGACATATATTTCTTAATTCCAACAAAATATAACTTTGCCCCAAAATAGCTCAATTCGACCATTCTTGTACTGTTTATTCTTATATATATATTACATCTATATAAATTAAAAACCCAATAGTACAGTATTATAAAATTTTCTTTATACAATCTAATGTCTTCTTAAAAATTTAAGAGAAGAAATGTGAAAAAAAGTATTCATTGAGTCTTTTATATTAACCTACATATTTACCATTTCTGGTACTTTTCATTCTTCCTGTGGGCTGGAGTTATGAACTAATATTATTTCCTTCCAGCTTAAAATACTCCATTTAGTATTTTTCTAAGAGATTTTTGAGAGCAAAATAATTCTGTCTTTTGTTACCTGTTTTTGTTTTTACTTTGTCTGGTTGACTTTTTCCTTTCAGCACTTTTAATCTGTTATACCACTGCCTTCTGACCTCCATCATATCTGATGAGAAGCCTGTCTTTAATCATATTGTTGTTATCCTGTATGTGATGAGTCATTTCTCTGTTTTGCCTTTCAACTGTATGTCTGTTGTGTATCCAGTGTAGATCTCTTTATATTTATCTTACTTGAGATACATTGAGAACCTTGGATGCATAGATTTTTTAAAAATCATACTGGAAAATTTTCAAATACTTTTTCTGTTCTTTTCTCTATTCTCTCTTTCTGGGACTTGCGTTGCTTTATATCAGTACATTTGATCTTGTCTAACAGGTCTCTGAATCTCCATTTAATTTTCTCCAATCTTTTGTGTCTCTGTTTTTCAGGCTATATAATTTAATTGATTTCTCTTCAAGTTCTCCATTGTTTTTTTCTGCCATCTCAAATCAGTTGTTAAAAGCCTTTCTCAGTTATTGCATTTTTCAACTCTAGAAGTTCCAATTTTTAAAATATAATTTCTGTCACTTTATTGAGTTCTCTACTTGTTGATTCATTGTTGCCATGCATTTCTTTTAATTCTTTAAATAAGATTTCCTTTAGTTCTAATTATGGAAGTGTTTATAATAGCTTCTTTGAAATATTTTTTTCTGCTAAATCTAACATCTGGTAATATTCAGCTTTGACTTCTTTTCCCTACATGGATTATACAGTCCTGTTTCTTCATATGTTGCTCAGTTTTTGTTGCAGGCTGGACTTTTTATGTTATGTATTTTAGCAACCCTGAATTCTGACTTTGTTCCTATTGGAAGTTTTATTGCTATTTGCTGGTTTGTGTCTTTGTTTAGTATCTTGCCCTGGCTAAAGTGGTGAATTCTGTTTTCCCCCATGATGTTTGACTGCTGATAACTCTGTTCAGTATTTTTAATTCCTGTTTTTATTTTTAAACCTGACATCCTAAGGGTCATCCTTCTGTCTGCACAGTTTCGTTGTCAACCAAACATTGTAGTCCTCTTGAGCCGGGAAGTGTTCTCTTTTCTATGTGTGGGTGTAGATGCACATTCAGTGTTCAGTCTGTTTTCAGATTGCCCTGCTTTTACTTTCCCTTGGGTCATTTTGTGTCTCCTCTGTGCATGCATGTAGCCTCGAGGTCAGACGAGAGTACCTGACTCACTTGATACTCTCTGGGCTGCACCGTGCAGGTGGCTTCAGCCACACATAGGCTTACCCCAACCGTGACTGCACCCTCAGGACACTAGAGCCGGCGCCACTTTCTTCTTACCCAATTGTCAGGATTGTCACTTTCACTGACAATGACACGGGGCATGGGAATATTTGGCCACTGTTCTCATCTGAAGTTCAGCAATTTCACCAGCATGAACTCCTTTTAGATCCTTGTATTTCTTTAGTCTATTTCCACAGCTTTGAATGGTGGTTTTTGTTAATTTGTTCCCCTTTATAGTTGCGCTTTGGGAATAGGATTTACTGAACTCCTTATTCAACCACAGTCTAGAAATCACAATAGTGTTCTTTTATTAAGAAGATAAAACTGGAAGGAAAGAATGGGATTTTCTCCCACTCTGCCTCTCTGGGGCTGTGGGAGAGGGTAATATGCCTGTATCAGGATAGTGTTTAGCAGATATTAAGTACAAAAGTATAGAAGGAAAAATAAAAATGATGAATTCAAGATTGCACGACTATTTGCAGTAAGTGTATGCAAGAAACAGAGAGATTCCACTGATGTATAATTCATGGGCATCTATGTAAATGGCCATGCAAAAGACTTGAGAAAGAGCGAGGGGTACTGGCAAATGAGAGTTTTCCTAAGCTGTCACTTGCATGAATAGTTCTTGTCAACAGGGAAAAGAAAACACCCCAAAAGCCTGACTCTTAAAGGCTTTATATTCCTGGCACAGAAGCTCTCCACATGACCTTGGACTCTCTGTTACAATTTTTGGTCTGACTTTTTCTAAACCTCTCAAACAGAGATATGGTAATATTAAATAGAGGTGATGTAAGCCTGAATAAAGTTAATGTTGGTAAAGCATTTTTAAAATTGTGGAAAAAATAGGTCTCAGGATATATATTTCAGAAGATGTGTCATTTAAAACTGGCTTTTCTAGGTGCTTGCCAGCTTCTAAAAATCTGGGTTTCCCTTGATATTCTGAAGTAAAGTCTCAAGCACTTATACTTCTTTTCCCAGAAAAATGAAATGCTATTTAGTAGAATTAAAAGGTAATGCCACCCTAGAATAAAAGTTATAAAAAAGGGATAAATTGAGGGAGAAACTATTTCAAGAGGAAAACTGTGGAAGATGAAATATGGACATGGTGCATCTTCTCTGACCAGAAGAGGAACCCAACCTCTGTGTGCAGAAAGGTTGAATTTGCCAAGGCACTTGAAGGGGGTGGATTTTCCTCCTTTGTTTACAGAGAATTTGGCTACAAAGAGGTTGGAACACGGTCCCCATCTGTTGGAGAGAGTTAGATGCCCACCTTACTGCTCTGAGGAGGTTGAACTATTCCCCATAGATTAAAGAGAGTTAGATCACCATCTCACAGTTCCTAGGGAGTTTAGACTTCCCCAGAAATTGGAGAAATGTGGTCATCATACCAGTGCTCTTGGAGAATAAGGCATAGAGCTTGGCTGCCACACAGGTATTTCATAAGGGTAGAACTGAGAAGACAGACATTGGGCTAGCCCTTGGAAAGGATGAAGCCCCATGAAGCTCCAAGGAGGAAAAGACAGATGTAGAGATGACTCTCAGACTATGAATTCTAATGGAGTATGCACTGCAGGTTCTTGGAAATGTCTGGGGACCATGACACCTGTTTTATTTCCAATTTCTCCTATGGTAATGCAAATGTTTATCCTATGTCTTCCCCTCTTTTGTATTTTGGAAGCAAATGACTTGTTGTGTAAGTTTCACAGGTATATAGTCA
Source organism: Dasypus novemcinctus (assembly GCF_030445035.2). Classification (NCBI taxonomy): domain Eukaryota; kingdom Metazoa; phylum Chordata; class Mammalia; order Cingulata; family Dasypodidae; genus Dasypus; species Dasypus novemcinctus. The sequence goes on along the minus strand of NC_080685.1, from coordinate 11,923,294 downwards.
GATGTGACTTTTAACCTGACAAACTGCATACCTATAACTGATTTTTATGATTTTGTACTTAGCATTGCTTCTGAAATGATATAAGGCTTTTGAAATATAGTGATGTAATGAATGTAATTTGCATATGGAAGGAACATGTCTTTTTGGGATTCAGAGGGTGAAGTGTGGCAGTTTCAAATTCTTTTATGAGTTCTAAAAAGTAAACTAATCCAAAACAAAACAAAACAAACCAAAAACAACAAGGTGATGTCAGGGGAGCAGATGTGGCTCAAGGTGTTGAGTGCCTGATTCCCATATGGGAGGTCCCAGGTTCAGTTCCTGGTGCCTCCTAGAAAAAACCAAAAGCAACAAGCAAAACAAAATGAAACAGAAAAACTCGGGACCTGATGTGCCTCAGTGGCTGAGTGCTGACTTCCCACATTCAAGATCCTGGATTCAATCCCTGGTCCCTGGTACCTAAAAAAAAAAGTAATGTTACATGCTACAGTTAGTGTGAAAATACACATTTATATTTATTCATAATGTATAAGTATGTTTGGAAATTGAAATAAAATTCAATTTCCAAACATACTTTTGGAACTAAGATAAATGGGATAGGGTCTGGCGATGAGGTTCTGGGGTGGTGGTGGTAAAACAAAGTAAGGCTCTCAGCTTTGCTCACTACTGGCCACAGCCCATTTATGTTTCATGAGTTCCAAAATGTTCCTTTGATTGGCAGTGAACTTAGTTTCTATTGCCTACTGCTGAGTAACAAATTACCACACACTTAGAGGCTTAAAATATCATGCATACATTATCTCAAGGTTTCTGGAGGTCAGGAGCCTGGCAAGGCTTAGATGGGAACCCTCTTTCAGGGTCTTTCACAAGGCTGCAATCAAGATGTTGACCAGGATTAGAGACTCATCAGAAGGCTTGACTGGGGAACGATTTGCTTCCAAGCTTAACTGGTTGTTGGTAGAATTTTTTTCTTAAATGCTGCCTCTTGGCTGGAGTCCACTGAAACTTTCCTGTAAGAAAGCCTCTGCAACACAGCCACTTCCTTCACTCAAGCATGCAAGCCAAGCAGTCAATCCTGCTAGTGAGACAAGAGTCACGGTCTCATAGAACGCAATCAGGGAAGTGACATTCCATCACCTTTGCAACATTTTATTAGTTAGAAGCAAGTCACAGATCCTGTCCATATTCAAGACCAGAGGTTTATGCAAAAACATAAATACCAAGAGGTGAGGATTACTAGGGGGGGATATCTTAGAGTCTGATCCCCACAGGGAGACAAGAAAGACAGGATGGTCATGAGTTCTACTTCCACCTTGTGCCTTTGTAATTTATGAAGCATGCCCTCTGTGTTTTCTGGAAGCTTCTCCCATTAACCCCAGCCTGGGAAGCCTTACATTCTTGCTCCTGTCGACCTTGTTGTCTTGCTCTGCTGTTCCACTCATGCTTCTTTCATTTAGCCTATTCCCTCAGCTCAAACAAAAGCCTTGTACAGATTTCTAATTAGTTTTTCTGTTTTCCACAAAGGAGTGAATTAGCTTCAAGTTTTATGTTCATGAGTGGAGCTTGGCAAGGTTGTCTGTGTCTGTTAGTTAGGAGAAAAAAACTTAATGTCAGCATTTCTTTTCTCACTTCTTTTCTTCCAGGTGGCTCTCTGGGGAAAAGGATGCCTAGTTTCCTTCCACATGTGCAAATAAGTAGTCTTCTGAATTCCTGCTCATGCTGAGTGGAGAACTTGATCCTCCTAACCTTACTTCTGCATGTTCTGCTTGGGTTATTACTCTTATTTCAGAAAACCTAGATGTCATCTTTCCATGAGGAATTGTGGATCAATTTGGTTTTTACTTGTGCTCATGAATAGATGATACTCCTCTCATTGGAAGCTATCTGGCAAGTCATTATCTCCCAGTGTCCAGTCTCATCCCATTATGCTATGTGATCTGAAGGTATCAAAGGGCCGAAGTTAAGATTTTTGGAGGCACTGAAACAATTCCTCCATCAGTTCTGTAGCTGTGCATTCCTGCAGCATAAAACATGTGCTCAGCTCTTTCCTGTAGAGTTGGAGCCAGTTGCAGCCCCTTTGATGATATCCTTAAGCCCACATAATAGTGTATGAGTAGAAGACTTATGAGGAGATATAATCCAGACATTGTCCCTGTCCAACCTCCGGAGAAGCCCTTGTACTGCTTTACCAAGCTGAGAAGGGAGAAGAAAGCTGATTGTTATTCGAAAAAAAGCTGTAAAATAAAATGGAACCAAGTAGTTTTTGGTCTATCCCTTGTAAGAGGAAGAAACAGTTGGAAGGGCCAAGTGACTGAAAAAGGAAAACAACAGTTGGTGAAGGGAAACCCTTTCAGGCATAATTTCCTGTGGACTTTCCTATCTCCATTGTTGTCCATAGAGATTGGGTATTCCTGGCCAAGGGAATATATCCCTTTTTGGGGACCTGGAATGAGGCTTCTCAAGAAGGAAAATCAAATGACTTTTATCTCTCAAATTGAAGGTCCTTTATCATGAACCAGAACCTTTATATGTGTCTTTCTCTGTATTAATTTTCATTTTCCAAAAACATGTACATTTGTCTGAATCAGACTGTGAGAAATCAGGTGTGGAGGAAAAATAATTACCTGGCGCCTATACACACTTAATCTCATCTCAGAAGGATACTTGCAGGAGCCATTTGATAAAATTGTTTCTCAGATCCAAGATGAAAATGTTATGAGAGGTGAAAATCCATGATTTGATTTTTGGTGGTATCCACTCTTTTTCATGCAACAATAGAACTCAGTTATCAAAGTGCTTTCAATTTTGAAAAGACAACCGGCTTTGAAAGAGTAAAACATTGGCTGTTGTAAATGAGCATTAAAATGATAAGCAACTACTGCCACTTGCCAGAGGGTATAAATATTGTAATTGCTTCCTTCAAGATGCTCACCTGTTAGAATGCCAGCCAGGGCAACGCCTGAGGTGGGTGACCTTAGAGATAATCAATTTAAGGAACTTTTAAAAATTCTACATTGTTCAGCAAGAGAAAAAAAGCATGGAAAAGACAACAAAATTTCATGTATGAGATACACTGCTACATGATAAACCAAAAGCAAAGTTAGATCTCATAGGATACCAGCCATATCAAGAAAAAGTTATTTGGTTAGCAGAATCTTACTATGGAGCATAATTTTATGATCTTACCTGGCACATTTCCAACAACAACATACTGCTATTTATCAGCAGCTTGGTAAATCCTTGTGCAAGTAAACATAGATCAAAAGATCCTTGATCATGGGACTAATCGTCATTTCCAATTTTGCTTTAAGAAAACTAGCAACTAATAGAGACCCTGTCCTCCCTCTTTGTGACTTGTTATTACTCTTAAGTGAATCTCTCAGTTATAACTGAATTGCAGAAATATTGTAAGAATTTGCACAAAATTTAACAGGTTTATTGCAAATGAGCTAAGTGTTTTAATTTAAATAATAGGCCTTTTTTTAAAAAAAGACATATAAGGCAAGGTTCAGACTCCTTTTTATCCAGCTTCACCCCCCTGTTGAACTCAAAGTCAACACTAAATTATGTTAGTTCCCCATACACCATACTGGCTTTTCCCTATACTTGCTCATGTAGATTTCTTTTACTCAGTACATCCCTACCAGCCTTCACATGCTCAAAGATTAGTAGTTTAACCTTCACATTTATATTAACCCCTTCAAAAAATCCTGGCTGATTTTTTAAAATCTTGCCTCCCTTGCCTCTTAGTCCTTTAGCATCTTAGAATTATCATGATATGCGCACTCTAATGTAGCTATATGTTTAACACTCTTTTCCCCAACTTAATTTCTGAAGAGCAGAAGTCCTGTTACTAATCTTTTTATCCTCTGGCTTGGCACCTAGCGTAAAGGTGTTCAGTGAATTTTTGCCAAAAGAAAAACTGATCGAGCTGCAAATTTGAGATACATAAACTCAATAGTAGAGGACTGAGCAAACATCAACTACACTTTTTTTTTGTTGTTGGAAATAACAACAAGTGCCTCTGACTAACCTGAGAAAGAAGAGAGGGTTCATTAGAGAACTCTGTGATAGTGCAGGGAGTAGAAGGAAGGGGTGAAGAGCTAAAGCTGGTGAGGGCAGATCCCAGTGTTGTGCTAGGGATCCAGGTAGGCAGAGCTCACAGAATTTCTTTCTAAGCTTCTGCCATCAGGTAGGAATTTCCAAATATCTTCTGTCCCAGTATGTCTTCACTCAAGTTCAATCCCAGGGGAGAGAAGCCAATTGGTTCAAAGACTCTCAAGGGTTCAGTGTTATGATCAGAGGGTAGGATCTATTATAAAAAGTTTGGGGAAAGGGTCTGATCAGAAAATAGCAATAACTGTTAATACCTTTTCCTCCAAGCCTACCATACAAAAAGAATAAAAGGGGAAATTTGATGTGGAAAATTTTTCCATTATACTTGAAGATATATAAAAATTTAAAAGTGAGTATAGAGGATGTTCAAATGTTCAAATACTTACATGACTTTTTTTTTTAATTATTTATTTTTAAAAATTACATTAAAAAAATATGAGCTCCCATTCAACCCCACTGTCCCCACCCCCCAACCCCCCACAGCAACACTCTCTCCCATCATCGTGACACATCCATTGTACCTGGTAAATACATCTCTGAGCATCACTGCACCCCATAGTCAATGGTCCACATCATAGCCCACACTCTCCCACGTTCCATCCAGTGGGCCCTGGGGGGATCTACAATGTCCCGTAATTGTCCGTGAAGCACCACCCAGGACAACTCCACATCCCGAAAACGCCTCCACATCTCATCTCTTCCTCCCATTCCCCAAACCCAGCAGCCACCATGGCTACCCTTCCCACACCCATTCCACATTTTCTCTGTGGACATTGGATTGGTTGTGTCCATTGCACATCTATGAAAAGCGGGGGCTTAGATTCCACATGGATACTGGATGCACTCCTCCTGCTTTCAGTTGTAGACACTCTAGGCTCCATGGTGTGGTGGTTGACCTTCTTCAACTTGATGTTAGCTGAGTGGGGTAAGTCCAATAAATCAAAGTGTAGGAGCTGAAGTCTGTTGAGGGTCTGGGCCTGGGTGTCTTATTATCAGTCCAGAGATTCAAATCCCCTAAATATATCTTAAACCCCAGCACCAACTACAATTCCAATAAAGTAGCATGCAAGTCTTGTGAAAAGAGATCCCCTCTGAGTCCAATTCCATCACGCAGAAACACCAGCTCCAAAGAAGGGCCATCTGCCATGGCAGTGAACCCCATCTGCCATGACCATAGAACCCGTGGGTCTCTTTATCCCTCAAAAGAACCAATACCTGGGGTTGTATCTATGCTTACATGACTTTTTAAACATATAACTATTTCTTCCAGCCTTGCTTCTGCTTCCCTTCTAAGCGTCATTCATTTTGGTAGGAGCAAAATTATATTGAGTTATGGAATTAAGAGGTTGGATGTTCTACTCATGTTTATTTTATCTCATACTCCTTAATTTCCATTTTGTGTATAATTTGTTAGTTATATAATATGTTGGTTCAGTGGTATATGTATGAAGATTATGAATACTTTACATATAAGGAGGCATTTAATTATTTTTTTATATTTGAAGTTGATTTGGAGACCACCGTTCTAAAGGACTTGAAGTCTGTTAAATGGGAAAACTACTAAACAGCAATCACTGGAAGACTATTAAAATAGATATTAATAACAATAATAAAACTTTAAAACACAACAAACAAGCTGATATATTGTAAAATGCCCAGTATTATAGTTTTTGGTCATAAGACCTAGCCACGTTTCATTGTGATAGTAATCTGATAAAACAAATGCTGATTTATTTTTATTTTCTCCAACACTTTTCTTTTCATCCCCTTGAAAAAATCCTCAGATGTTAACTTGTTAGTAGAGACTAACTTTATTCAGGGAAATCCATAAAATAATAGATTCTTCCAAAATATTTCATCAAGTTAAAAGTATTTTATATAAGGTGCTTGGCATATATCCCAAGGCTCAGTTTCCAATATAATATCTACAGCCTTGAAGGATTTTAAAAAAGAAGGCACACTATTTCTAGATGTACAATATTCCATTTTGTGATTTGAAGTAATTAAAACACAAAGCGAAATATTTCACGTGAAGTTGCTTGTGTGTGTTGGAAAAGCCAAGTTACAGTATGTTTCTGAGAAATAAAAAGGAAATAGAAAAACAAGACGGCATTTACTTAATAAAAAGTCAGCAAACAATTGATTAGAGTATGGAATGTTTTTGGTCGGTCAGCAGTGTTATATTTTACACTGCACCATTGCTGATTTTGTCTTTGACTTTTTGTTTTATATTCTAATGGGGTATACAGAAAATGAGCTAATATAGCAATCAATAAACTAAACTATATTATCAGGTTGGGCTAAGTGATATGAAGGCAAAACATAAACCAGGTAAAGGGATGGAGTGTGATAGAGGGGTGGCTATTTTAAATCGGGTGGTCAGGGCAGGCCTCTGTGAGGAATGGATATTTGAGTGGACTCTTGAATGAATAAGGGAGTGAGCCATTTCAACATCTGGGGTCATGCATTCCAAGCAGAGGGGGGAGCAAGTGTAAAGAAAGTAACACATCTAAAAACAAATCGTGTATATAGAGATGGTATTCTTTTTCAAGGCCAATTGTTTCTCCCATAATATATTTGATTCTTTGGAAAGAATGAGAGGTGGGTTACAAGCAAAATGTCAGCATGAGAAATCAGAGCAGAAATTGGGAAGTGACAGCTGGATACCCATTCAGAAGAGAGAATATCAAATCATAACAGAAGAAAATACCTAGCTATAGATATGATTATCTGTAATCATTGGCAATGTGTATTAATTTCTTAGAACTGTTTATTTAACAGAATTGTGACTAAGTGGTTCTGTATGATGGAATAAAGGTTGCTTGTTGATTGTTGATCAACTTGATATATATATATCCCTTTGATAAAGTTGACCTGTGGATGCTAATATTAATATTCATTAGAATCTCATTTCTTAAATTCAGATAAATTATCTGTGTTAATTAATAAACTCATTACTAATAAATAAATTACTTCTAAATAATCTTCCTTTGTTTATATTATAATGATAATGCTAACCCCTGTACACTAAACTTCTAATTACCTGGGATGACATGTAAGATCAAGTCACAGGGCATAGTAGTTTGATATGGTTTATGAATTTCAAAAATAGATATTGGATTATGTTTGTAAACTAGTCTCTCCCTCTGGATATATTAAAGTATATTGGATTGAGAGGTTTACTTGATTAAATAATGATTAAGGCTTTGATTGGGTTACATAAGTAGGATGGTGCATCCCTGCTTCCTTGGTGGGCAGGGACTCATAGACAAAAAACATGGCAGAAGAGTTATTTGGAGTTTTTGAGCTGGAACCCTGGGAAGTAAGCATACATAGGAGCTTGGTTGTGAGGAAAGAGAAAAGGCCCTGGAGAGAGAAACAAGCCTTTCACCTGATAGTCTACAGTTGACCTTGTGGAGATAACAAAGTTGCTGACACCAGAGAGAAGCAAGCCCCGCAAAAAGAGGAACTCAGGAAGCTGGAACCCTGGCAGACATCAGCACCCATCTTGCCTCACCACATGAGCAAAAGACTTTGGTGAGGGAAGTAACATATACTTTATGACCTGGTAAATGTAAGCTTCTACCCCAAATAAATACCCTTTATAAAAGCTAACCAATTTCTGGTATTTTGCATCAGCACCCCTTTGGCTGACTAATACACAGGAATTCTTATCTTTCTGGCTGAGAATGACTATATTTGGTTGTTGGTTTTCAGAAAATTAAAATATGATAGATGCACACAAAATTAAAATTATTTTGAGCAAAATTTAATACTTCTTGGAAGAAACAGAAAACATTGTAGGATTTAATATATTTTAGAGTCATCATTAAGACTATAAAGTTTTGTAAATTTTCTGAATTTATGTTGTTTCACTGTAAAGAATTTAAAAAGGTAAAATAAAACAAAAATGTCCTATATGGTGCTATAAAGAGTAGTAGCTCAGAAGATTCATTTCTTCAATAAAAGCTTACTTGGTTCCCGGCACACTAGTATGTGAATAGGCAAAAATATACTTTTATTTTAAGATCAATATTTGCAGGTAGATTTTGCTATACTTTGAAAATTCCCTTAAAATAATTTCTAGTTGTTTTGATCAGAAAAAGGAATTCATTATGCTTGTAGATTTCATAATATACCACCTTGCTACTCTTTTTTCCATTCTCCCTGGAGAGTTGAGTTTTAACTGCTTATGGAATGAAATGGAATCCTAACAAGTTTGCTTCCTCAAGAATCCCAAGACTAATTCCATCCCATATATCATATATCCATTCCATCTGACCCATATATCAATGGTATCTTAAGAGTGGGGTAGAAGATAAAATTTAGGAAAAGCTGGAGTATAATCAATGCTATGAGAATATGGCAGACAATCCCTGGTGAGGTTTACTTTCTCAGCTCCTCATCTCTCTGCCTCTTCTGTGAATACTTTTCATAATAGTTTAGCTGCAGAAAGCATGTGTGGTAGGTACCAGCTTTTAGAATAGTGTTTAAACTTTACTGGGATGGCTTAATCATATAGACCTTCAGTAATGGTTGAATGAATGAACAGGAAGTGAAAGACACCATAAAAATTGGGAAGCAATGGTAAAGAACCTAGGACTTTTCATTTTCAAGGAAAACGTGACTTAGAAAGGTAAATAGCAGAACTTATTGTACCAAGTGTGATGTAGTAGAGAGACTTAGGCTTGAAGTATTGCTCCGCTATTGGCTAACTATATGACTTTGCAGAAGATATTTAAGCTTTGCCTTCTTCTGTCACCTCATCTATAATTAAGGAGGATGACACCAATGCTAAAGGTACTGAGGCTATTAGAGCCTGGGCCAAGTAGGTGTTGGAAAAATGCCTCTATTTCCATGATCTCCATGTGATGAAGGCAATCTCCTCCATGAATTAAGTGACCATTGTGGTTAGGAATGGAGGTTATGCATGGGCTTAGTAACATGGACTTCCACTCACCAAGGCTGACCTGGCTACAGCCACTGCTGAGTGCCCAATCTTGCAGCAGCAGAGACCCACACTCAGCCCCTGACCAGCCTGCTACCTGGTGGCAGGTTAATTACATTGGACCACTTCCAAGATGGAAGGGGTAGCATTTTGTTCTAACTGGCATACAATAGACTCAGGATATGGGTCTGCCTTCTCTGTACACAGTGCTGCTTCTAAAACAATCATCCATGGACTTACAGAATGCCTTATCTACCAACATGGTATTCCATACAGCTTTATTCTGATGAAGGAATCAACTTTAAAATAAATGATAAATGGAAATGGGTGCATGATCATAGAATTCACTGGTCTTATCATGTTCCCCATCATCCTGAAGCAGTTGGATTGATAAAAAGGTGGAATGGCCTTTTGAAGACTCAATTAGGGCACCAACTAGGTTGCAATACCTTGTCGGGCTGGGGCAGTGTTCTGTAGGAGGCTGTGTATGTTCTAAATCAGCATCCACTCAATGGTGCTATTTCTCCCATAACCAGGAATGAAGGAGTAGAAATGAGAGTGGCACCACTCACTATTACCCCTAGTGATTCACTTGAAAAATGCTTGCTTCTTATTCCTGCAACCTTAAGCTGTGCTGATCTATCTCTTATTTTCAAATGGAGGAGGGCTTCTAACAGGGAAGACAAGGATTCCATTGAACTGGAAGTTAACACTGTCACCCAGCCACTTTGGACTCCTTATACCTCTGAATAAACAGGCAAATAAATGGAATTACTGCACTGGCTGGGGTGATTGATCCTGAGTATAACAGGAAAATAGGACTGCAACTACACAGTGGAGGTAAATAAGAGTCTGCCTGAAATCTAGGAGATCCTCTAGGGCATCTCTTAGTACTAGAATGATCTGGAATTAAAGTCAATGGAAAATTGGAACAACCCAATCTAGGTAGGACTACTACTGAGCAAAGAACCACAGCCACCTGAGGTGCTTGCTGAGAGTAAAATGAACATGGAATGGGTAGTGGAAAAGGTAGTGATAAATATGAGCTAGGACTTTGTGACCAGTTACAGAACTGAGGACTTTAATGGTTATGAATATTTTTCTGATACTCATATCAGAGTATGTTTATATATATATACATAAAGCAAATATCTTTGTTTTCTTTCCTATCCTATCCCCTTATATGATGTAAGTTGTATTAGCTTCATGTCATAGTATTTAAGTTACAAGATATCAAGTTTAAGAGTGAGTATTACAGATGGACTTGCACCCTATCTTGGGGAGAATTAGTGCATTTCTGATTGTACAGAGGACAGTTGATTATTGTTAGGTGAGAATAGGGATGCTATTGTTTTTATTTAGAGTTTAAATATGGTTTGAGGAAATGTGCATAGATGCCATATTGACAAAGGGTGGACTGTAATGGTTAAGTTCCTGTGTCATCTTGGCCAGGTTATGGTGTCCAGTTGTTTGGTCAAGAAAACACTGGCCTAATTGGATATTTCATGGATCTAAATCATCAGTAAGTTGATTGTATCTATGGCTGATTACATCTACAATCAACTGAGAAGATTGCCTTCAGCAATGAGAGACATTTCATCCTATCAGTTGAAGGGTTTAAAAAGAGAAGTGATAATTCCAGCAGTCAGAAGAGAGAATTTTTGTCTCTCCTTCAGCCAGCCAGTGTCTCCTGGGAAATTCATTGAAAATCTTCATCGGCGTCCCCAGCTTGTGGCCTGCCCTATGGAATTTGCATGTGCCCATCCCCACAGTCATGTGGGACAATTGTTATAATAGTGTCATTATGTTTACAGGTATCTCCTGTCAGTTCTGCTTCCCTAGACAGCCCTAATATACCATATGATGAGATCCTTGAGGGTTAAATGTCATGAGCTGCTCATACAGAAATTAGTTCAGTGCTTCACACAAGTGGAATTCAGGGTTTGTTTGTTGGATTAAAATGAATTATATATGATTTATTTAGACAAAAAAGCATTTTCCATAGGACGAATTCTGCTCATTTCTGGATTAAGTTATTGTGGAGGTGGGTAGAATCTTCTTTTCATGCTTTTTGAAGTAAGAGATCCTATCTCCTATTTTGATGCTTAAGTGCAATTTAACCTCCTTGTTAAATAAGGCTGCATATCTACCTTAAGTTTCCATGTGACCAGGGAGGGTCATGCCTTTAGTAGCCACTTCATAATAGCCATAGGAATAGAATCTAAAGAACACAAAGAATTAGAGTTCTTGTGTAGCCCAGGTGTTTCAATTAATATGCCTCTAAGTGCTACCTTAGAGGAGCAGGAGTGATTGCTTACCTGAAAAGTTAAGGGAAAATACCAGGATCAGGTGGAGAAAATGTCACCTTTTAAATTAGATTGGAATATCAAAATGTTTAATAGGCTTAGTGTCATACGTTAGTATATTTTGGATCGAGAACTCTCTAGTGTTTAAAACAGTAGGAAGAAAGACAGTGGCAGGGACTCCTTTTCCTATTCCAGGATTTTGGGGCCCAAACATGAATCAATGTACCCTATGTGTGCAAGCCTTCTCCACATTGCTTTCTTCCTCTCAGCAAGTAGAATTTAGCGGATGAAGAAATCTGAGCTCTTCAAGTTGTACCAGGTTGCAACTATTACTTCAAGTTTTAAGGAGATTTGTGATTGCCTTTGGGTCTAAAATTCGAAGTAAAATGATCTTCCCAGATAATAACTCTGTAGCCTCGTGGACAATAATTGGTCTAGTGAACATGAATTTAATGGACTTGGTCTCATTTCTTTTTGTTTTTTAATTTTCACAAGAAAAGTTATAGGTTTACGTCATGCATAAAATAGTTCTTATCTACCTTCTCATAATTAACACCTTGCATTAGTGTAGTACATTTCTTGCAATTCATGAAAGAACATTTTTTGTAGCTATATCATTGACAATGGTTCACCTTAGAGTTCCTTGTTGTATGCATAGTACTATGGATTTTTCTTTCTCACGTCTTTTTTAAAATTAATTATTTTTATTTTTAAAGAAGGTTTAGATTTCATAAATGTTAAATAAATATAAGGAGTTCTCATTTGCCTCACTCCTTCCCCCTCCCACACCTTCCTACATCAACAACATCCTTCATTAGTGTAGTACATTTGTTACAATTGATGAACATATATTAAAGCATTTCTCCTAACCATGGAGTGCAGTATACGTTATAGTTTACATTCTGTCCCACACAATTTTGTGGGTTATGACAAAATATACAATGGCCTGTATCTATCACTGCAATGTCATGCAGAACAAATCCAATGTCCCGAAAATGCCCCCATATTACACCTATTCTTCCCTCTCCCATGCCTTAGAACCTCTGGTGTCCCCTGCTTTTACATCAATTATAAGAGTTCTTCCATTGTTAGAATAATAATGTCTATAGTAGAATAATAATGTCTACTTTAGTCCATTATTCATTCCCTAATCTTGAGGATTTGGGCATGGTGATGCCAACTCTACTTCTAATTGAGAAGGAGCTTTGATCCCATGGGGCAAAGGGCTGGAGCTATCTTGCTTGGAGTTATAGACACCCAATGGGATGGGCATTGTCCATCATCACCTTTTTGTTAGTTGTCCTAGGTAAGTCCAATGAACTGGAGAATAGGTGTAGCAACACATGTCTTTTTAAGAAGTTTATCCCAAGTTCCAGTTGATACTCTTTCTGAAATGTTAAGATTACCCACAAAACAAAAAGCAGAATGTTGTTCATTACAACCATTTCCTGACTCTCCTTGCACCCTACTTTTGTTTAAACCAGCAGTTGAACACTGATTTTTGTTTGCCAATTCTGTATGTTTGCAAGCTCTTTTTAAATGTTTTCTTTCTGTTTACCTCCCTGGTTTCTCTGAATAAGATGAACTGGATTCTGCTGAATACTAGCATTGTGTGATTCCATTTTAATTGCTCTAGTCCCCCCCCCCCCCCACTTTTTTTGCTTTTGCTGATAATCATTCCTCTTAACTAAACACTATAATTAACATTTTGTGTGTTGTTTTTTTTTTAACAGCTGTTTTCCCTTGTCATCTTAAAAAAATACATAACAGAAAACTTGTGTTTTTCCTCAAGTCATTTTTGTCTTCAGATTTCTGGCTTTAATTGTTTGTTTCTCATCTGCTTCCTTTCAGAAATAATATTATTTCCATGTAATTTCAAGCAATTTTAAATATTTTTTAGCAGAAATTGTTCTTGAGTATTTGTCCTTGAAGTTTTTTGCTCTTATTTAAGCACATGAAAAAAAAAAACAAAACTCCAAGAAGATATTCATTTAACAAATCTGTCCCACAATTTATTTTATGAGTTTGAAGTCTCTTTATTAAGGCATACAATATCCAAAGTCCAACATGAAAAATAATTTTGCAACAGCTGTATCTAACTTAAAGTATTAGATTGTCTGACAAATAGATGAATGTGATCTCATACTTGACCCAATGATTCTTTAGAAATACCATTTCATAGGTACCTTTTACAGTGTCTGTCTGGTATATTTAATGAATAGAATCACACAGTTTTAGAGTAGCAAGTCACATTATAAATACAATTTACAAAAATTAAACCTCATTTTCTTTGAAGATAGTTATAGAGTTAAATAAAACAGACTGAATTAAGACTTTCTGCAGTAAATTTCAGTGAAGCACATTTGATTCAGATGATTCTTCTGGTAAAGTATCCCAGTGCAGTGAGGGATCTAATTTGAGAAGACATCTAGTTTCATGCTTAAAGAATTTCATTTTATTCCATGCATTACCTTGAGAAATGTTACAGATCAATGATTAGCACTATTCCTTGGCTTTTCTAACTTTGCTTTGGAGTTCATGAATATTAATCACCTTACTTTTTGCCCTGTAATGCAAGTTACCAGAGGTCAAGCAGCTCAGAACATACATCAGTGCTTAGCAGAATGTAGAAAGTGAGCCACCCTCTAGCAGAACACAAGACAACCCATTATCTGGAAAAATAACACTCTCTGAACCCTGCATAACCTGGACATTACTGTATAGATTTGCCCTGGAGAATTTATGTTATCATTTCTAAACATATAATTTTGCCCTTTTTCAGCTGCCATTAGTCCCTTAAATTATTATTTATATTTTCTAGAAGCTTCCATATCTTATATATGATAAAAGAAGTGTTTATGAATTCAGTAAAAGAAAACAAGGCAGAACAATTAATCTGAGAAAAACAGCAAGGATTTTCCCTTTAGGTGACAAATACACAAAAATAACAATTTTGTGCACAAGACAGCAGGCATAGTTTCCTGCTTTTGAACTCTTAGGTTAATTATTATTTTATTGTTACTTTCTGACTCCTATTAAAATCTTATACAATATTGAAAAATTTGGCATGGGATTTTGAGGAGGAATTTCAGGTGTTGGGGGCAGGAAGACCTTTATTTCTAGTCTTATTGATGTCACGGGGCACAATGTTGCCATCAACTAAATTAGTGCTAATTTATTTAATTCAGTGCAATAGATTCTAGGGGTTGTGCCAGACAATGGAAATAAAGCAATAAAAATAAATACTGGGTAGTTTGGGTGGAGTGTGCTTCCTCTACAGTCGTAATGGTTGGTTCCACATAAGAAATTATCCTTGAATGGTAAAGTCCATCATCAGCTTAGGGTCCCTCTTCCTCACTTAATGGAAGGGCAGCCTTACTCTGATGAAGAGTGTATTCCCGCCTCAAGTTCTATTCTGCTTCTATTTCAAAGTCCAGTTCCCTCAGAAACCCTCCTCAGGCAAATTGTCCTCCTTCTCCAGAAAGCAGAGCTCAGGATTCCTCTTTATGTAAAGGAAGAGGGTTTGAATTGCTTCTAATGCAGCCTGCACCTATTTAAGTTTGTACTTTAAGCAAATAGACTTTTTTTTTTGGCTTCGGTGAGAAATTCATTCTTACAGTTGTATCCTCTGTTTTTGGTTATTTCTAATCATATTAGTAATCATTTAATTCATGCTGTTTTAAAAAATATTCTTAATCATATAATTTATACCTGTTCTTATGAGTGGTGCAAGTTTAAATTATTTATTTGTGGTTTAGTCTATTTTTGACTCTTAGAGACCTGATATATTACTTTCATACTAAGAACATTATTTTACTTTTTTCACAAAAAACATTTTTAGAGAGGTATCTGTGGTTAAAATGTTAGAAAAATCATTAATGATTTTATACCAATAGCTGACTAATTTTCAATCCCAATACTGTTGCCTAGAAATGAATGAATCACTAGTTCAGTAAATTTCATTTTTTGGATTTTAGGGTTTTCTTTTCTGATAGTACTTTTCTCTAATCAAAAATCATGCTTAGTCCCAGATTCACTTGCTTCGTCTATGTGTTCGTATGCCATATTATGTGCTGTATTCTATATTCTCACATTCTATAGAATGGACAAGTAATATTTAGCTCTACTATAACCTTAATTATAGAAAGTATCACATTTATGGATATACTTGGAAGAAAATCTTCTAACTTTAGCTTCACAAGTGCAGGCGAAAAGGATACATAGGAAAACAAGCTATTATTCTCCACTGTAATAAAATGATACAGAAAAAACTGGAAGAACATGAAATCAAATCAGAGATGTGACGTGGTAACATCACTGTTGGAAGACATGGGGCAGAAACATAGGCAGAGAGGGATCAGGTAAAATAGGAAAAGAAATATAAAAAATAAAATAATCACTCTTGCTGATGAAATGATTGTACCTAAAACACCTCAGGTGATAGCATTAAAAATCTGTATTACTAACAAAATTTGAGCAGATGTCTGGAGGCAAGATAAGCATGCAGGGAAACGGACTTTGGCCCAGTGGTTAGGGCGTCCGTCTACCACATGGGAGGCGCGCGGTTCAAACCCCGGGCCTCCTTGACCCGTGTGGAGCTGGCCCATGCGCATCACTGCAAGGAGTGCTGTGCCACACAGGGGTGTCCCCCGCGAAGGGGAGCCCCACGCGCAAGGAGTGCGCCCCGTAAGGAGAGCCGCGCAGTGCGAAAGAAAGTCCAGCCTGCCCAGGGATGGCGCCGCCCACACTTCCCGTGCCGCTGACAACAACAGAAGCGGACAAAGAAACAAGACGCAGCAAAAAGGCACAGAAAACAGACAACAGGGGGAGGGGAATTAAATAAATAAATAAATAAATCTTAAAAAAAAAAAAAGATAAGCATGCAAATCAAACAACATTTCAGTATTAATTCACCTACAAAAAATCATAGAAGTGTTTTTCACAAATGCGATAGAAATCATAGTGTAAATAAAATAAATTTAACCAAGTATTAATATTATTAATCCACCTAGACATAAAATAGTAATTATGACAATAGTGGTAAGAATCACAGTACAGTATAATTAAAACTTAATTTAATAAAAATATGAAGGATCTAAATCAATATAAGCATAACATACAAAGCATCAATAGACCATAGGCACAAAGAGGATTGTGGAAAGATGGCAGAGTAGGGAGCACCAGGACTCAGTCCTTCGGCCAGAACAACTATTAAACAGGCAGGAACTGTCTGAAAAAACTATTTGGAAACTCCAGAGGCCAGATGAACACTGTACAGCATCCAGGGAAGAGTGGGAGGAAGAAGCTGATGAATTACATAAGGGACCAGTAAATTGTCCTCTCTGAATGGTGGCTACAAGTACACTTCTCCCACTAATGTGGAGGGCTGCTATGGGGTCCCACCCTGCTTAGCTTGCTGGTGACAGAAAGGGACAGAAAAATCCTCTTCCCTAAGACCAGGGGTAGCAATGGCTAATCATTAATCACAGTTTGATTAGAGACTTTGGAGGCCATTGTTTCAACCTGTCCCAGACAAAGTCCTTGGGAGAAGACTTAAAGACACCTAGTCTCCTGAAGGATACAGAGGACAGTTAGTTGAAGGGCTGCACTTACTGGGCAGGCAAAGAAAACCCAGTTTTGGGTGGCCATGTAAGAAGCTCTTGGTCATTCCTGATCCATTCCCCTGGGCACTTTAGAACCTATCTGAATCTCCTTCATGTGCCCCTGATCCTTTTTCAACTGGGAAAGACTGCCTGAGAAAGTCATTTTCAGTGTGTCTCTCCTCCCAGAAATTTCCCCAGGCAAAAGCAGCTTGATTTAGCAAAAGGAGTGAAAGAATCTATAGTGGCGCAAAGTCTGAGACAAAGTCCTGGTGGCTTCAAACACCTTGTAGGAGAGATCTGTCTCCTAAGAAACAGAGGGGACAACCACATATTTGTAAACAGGGGAACTCCAAAACAACTAACAAGGAAAAGCCCAGGATAAGGCACAAGCCCAGAAAGACAGGGAAAACCCAGCGTACTGCATTTGCCTTGAGCAGACTTTCCTGAGAGAATGACTGAAGCTCAAGAAAATCTCTATTTCATCACCAGCTACTTCCAAAATCAAGAAATAGACATCTCCAGGAATAAATCCCAGAGGTAACATTTTAGCTATTAAAATGAATACTGTGCAAGAAGAGCAGAAACAAAAAAAAATGAGAAAATGATCGTCTATCCACAGGAAGAGGGTAGAAATCCAGAAAATACGAATAAAGAAGACCAGGATGTGGACATATGAAAGAAGCCTTTAAAAAATGATCTTAAAAAAGTTCAAGGAGATGAGGGAAAATACAGAGAAAGAACTAAAGGATATCAGGAATGAAATGAATGAGCAATGCAAGAATTTTAATAAAGAGATAGAAATTTTTTAAAAGGAACAAAAAGAACTACTGGGCGTTGAAGACCACAATAGCTAGAATAAAAAATTCCCAAAGGATTTCACAAGTAGAGCTGAGTGGGTAGAAGAAAGAATCGGTGAACTCAAAAAAAAAAAAAAAAAAAAAAAAAAGACACTCAAAATGAGTCAGGCTGAGGAGCAGAAACAAAAAGGAATTATAAAAAATGAAAATAGCCTAAGACACCTCTCAGATACCATTAAGCATACCAATATATATGAGAGTCCCAGAAGAAAAAGAGAAAAAGAGGCATAAAGAGTGTGCTAAGAAGTAATGACAGAAAACTTCCCAAACTTAGCAAAAGATGTGGATAGGCACATCCAAGAAGCCCAGAGAATACCAAATAAGATAAACAAGAAAAAAATATACGCCATCATATACTTATCACATTATTGAATGCAAAGAACAAATAGAGAGTTCTGAAAGCAGTAAGAGAAAAGCAACATGTTACACATAAGGGGGTCCTAGTTAGATTGAGTGCTGATTGCTCACCAGAAATGATAGCAGCTAGAAGGCAGTGGGTTGAAATAAAGTGCAGAAAGAAAACAACTACCAGCCAAGAATTTCATATCCAGTGAGACTTTATTTCAAAAATGAGGGAAAGAGTAAGACATTCACCAGATAAAGAAAAGATGAGAGTATCCATTACCACTAAACTTGTTTTACAAGTTATGATAAAGGGAAACCTTCAGGCTGAAAGGAACAGACATTTGACAGTGTTTCAAAGTATCATGAAGGTCTTTTGTAAAAGTAGCCATTTGGATAATTATAAATGCCACTATTATTCTAGTGTATTATTGGGTATGTAACACCACAGCTCACTTCCTACAGGTATCAAAATGCAAATGCATGAAAAGTAATGATAAATCTATGGTTTTAGATATACAATGTACAAAAATATAGGTGGTAGTAATTATGACTAAAAGGTATGCAACAGAGGGGTATAGGGAAAGTATATGTGTATGTTTTTGAAGTTAGTTTGAAATAAAAGCAAGTATTTCTTGTTATATATTTCGTATGTTAAACTTTAAGCCATGGTAGCCACACACACAAAATGGATGAAAACTATATCCAGATAGAGAATGCATTGAATATGGTATGACGCGCACACACACACACACACAACCCACAAAGAAATATAGAAGTAGGCATTACCAGAAGAATTGAGGGACAAAAATGGTTATGACATACAAAGGCTAAATAGCAAACTGGCAGGAGAAAGTCCTTCATTATCAGTATTGACTTTAAGAGTAAATAGGTTAAACTCTCTAGAAAAAAAGTCAGGATTGGCTGAATGGATAAGACAGCATGACCAAATCATATGCTCTCTGCAAGAGACCTTAAATTCAAAGGTATAAATAGGTTGAGAGCAAAAGGATGGAAAAATATAACATGAAAGTAGAAAGTAAAAGACACCTGGGGTATATAATATTGGACAAAAAGACTGTCAAAAATAGCCATGAGGACAACAGTCATTAACTACTGATAAAGGGGTCAATTCAACAAGAAGGTGTAATATTTACAATGACATGCATTTAACAGCAGAGCCCTTATATATATGAAGCAAATATTGACAGATATGAAGGGCATTATCAACCATTCTAAATTAAGCAGAAGACTTTAATAGACCACTTGAAATAACAGATAGATCATCTAGCCAGAAGCTCGGTAAAGAAATAGAAAGCTTCAACATTTCTATAAAACAACTAGACCTAACAAACATATTTATAACACTTCCCGTGATAATATCAGAGTACACATTCTTCTGGAGTGCACATGGCTCATTCTCTAGGATAGGTCACAAAACAACACACAATAAATTTAAGCATATTGAAATCACATAGTGTGTTTTCTCTGAATACAACAGAAAGAAGCTAGAAGGGAGAAATAGAAAATTCACAAATGCAAGGAAATTAAACAATACACTCTTTAAAAAGCAATGGGTTAAAGAGAAAATGAAGAGCAAACTTAGGAAATAATTTGGAGTGAGTAAAATGAAAATACAACATACCCAAATGTACATGATACAGTGAAGGCAGTGCTGAGAGAGAAATTTATAACTCTAAATGCTTGTATTGGAAAAGAATAAAGACACATCAAATCAGAGACCTAACCTTAAAAACTGAAAGAACTTGAAAAGAGGAAACTAAACCCAAAAGGAAGGAAATAACAAATATTAGAACAAAGGTAAAACAAATAGAAAAAAAAATCTATAGACTTGATAAAACCACAACTTGTTTCTTTGAAAAGATTAATAAAATTTATAAACCTTTAGCTAGACTTTCAAAGGAAAAACATAGCTACAAATAACAAAAATCAGAAATGAAAAAAGGGGACATAACTGTTGACCCAACAGGAAAAGAATAAGATTATGAGAGGATACTATGAACAAATTTATGCCAATATCTAGATAGCCTAGATGAAATATACAAATTCTTGGAAACATGCAAACTACCTTCATTTACACAAGAAGAAATAGAAAATCTCAACAAAGTATTTACTAGTAAAGAGATTGAATCAATGATAAAAAACCTCCCAACAAAGAAAAGCTCATGACCAGATAGATGAATTACCGAGGAATTCTATCAAACATTCCCAGAAAACTTAACTCCAATTATGTTCAAACTCTTTGGAAAAACTGAAGAAGAGGAACACTCCCTGGTTCATTCTAAAAGGCCAACATTACCTCCAGCAGCCCACCTTGATAAAAAGAGTTAGGGCACTTAGAGTTGAAGGAAACTTCCTCAGCATTATAAAGGGTATGTATGAAAAGTCATTGACTTACATCTTACTTAATGTGAAAGACTTCCCTGTAAGATCAGAAACAAAGATGCCTCCTCTCACCAGTGTTATTTTATTTAAATTGCACTGGAAACTCTTGCTACATAAATTAAGAAAAAAAATAAAAATAAAGGCATCCACACTGGAAAGGAAGAAGTAAATATTTCCTATTTGCTGATGACATAATCCTATATTTGCATAGGATATATCCTACATAAAAATATCTGAAAAATCCACAACAAAAATCCTAGAGCTAATTATTGAATAAGCACAATGTCAGGGTACAAGATCAACACATAAAAATCAGTAGGGTCTCTAAATACAAGCAATAAACAATTGGAAGACAAAATCAAGAAAAAATTCCATTCATAAAAGCAACTAAAGGAATCAAATATCTGGGAATAAATCTAACCAAAATTGTAAAGGATATGTTTACAGAAATATACAGAACATTCTTCAAAGAAGATCTAAATAAATGGAAGTATATTCCATGTGCTTTGAAGAATATTGTTAAGATGACAGTCCTTCTCAAAGAAATTTATAGATTCAATTCAATCCCAGTCAAAACTCCAACAACTTTCTTTGAAGAAATGGAAAAGCCAATCATCAAATTTACATGGAAGATAAGGTGCCCTGAATAGCTAAAAACATCCTGAAAAAAGAAGAATGAGGTTGGAAAATGAACCTTCTCAATCTTAAAATTTATTACAAAGCCACAGTAATCAAAACAGCATGGTACTCTCATAAGGATGGACATATAGATCAATGAAATTGAATTAAGAGCTCAGAAATCAATCCTCACATTTATGGCCAACTGATTCCTGATAAGGTGGCATAGACCACTGAATTGGGAAAGAATAGTCTATTCAACAAACGGAGCTGGAAAAACTGGATCTCCATTTGTAAGAAAAAGAATAGAACCCCTGTCTCACACCATATAGAAAAATCAACTCAGAATGGATGAAAGACCTAAATATAAAAGCCCTAAAAGAAGAAAACGTAGGGAATTATATTCAGGATCCTGTGTTAGGCAATGGTTTATTAGACTTTACACCCAAAGTACAAGCAATAATAACAAAAATACATAAATGGGATTCCCATCAAAATGAAAACCTGTTGATCCTCAAAGGACTTTATTTGAAAGTAAAACCTATACATTGTGAGAACATACTTGGAGATTATATATATCTAATAAAAGCTTAATATCCAAAATATATGAAGAAGTCCTTCAATTTAACAACCCAAAGACCTACAACCTAGTTAAAATATGGGCAAGAAACTTTAATACAAATGTCCAGAAAGCACATGAAAAGATGCTCAACATCATTAGCCATCAAGAAAATGCAAATCTAAATCATAATGAGATACCATTTCACACCCATTAACATTGCTGCTATTAAAAAATAGAAAAAGAAAATAACAGGTGAGAGAATGCAGAAAAATAGGTATACTCATTTACTGCTGGTGGCAATGTGTAATGGTGCAGCTGCTATGGATGACAGTTTGGCCATTTCTCAGAAAGCTACATATAGAACTACCATGTGACCCATCCATCCCACTATTTGGTATATACCCAACAGAATTGAAAGCAGGGATGTGAACAGGTATTTGCACATTCACATTCACAGTGGCATTATTCACAAATGCCAAAATATGGAAGCAATCAAGTGTCCATCAGCCAAAAAATGGATAAATAAAATGTGGTATATACCTACAAAGGCATATTATTCAACTGTAAAAAGGAATGAAGTCCTGATATATTCCACAACATGGATGACCCTTGAATACACCATATTGACTGAAATAAGCCACACATGAAAGGACAAATATTGTATGATCTCAATGATTTGAAATAATTAGAATAAGCACACTCATAGAGTCTGAATCTAGAATATAGGTTACCAGGGAATGGGGTGGGGATAAGAAATGGAAAGTTAAGGCTTAAAATGTACAGGTTTCCTATTTGGAATGATGGAAATATTTTGGTAATGGATGGTGGTAATGGTAACACAATATTGTGAATGTAATTAACAGCAATGAAATATATATCTGAATATAATTAAAAAGAGAAATGTTAGATTATATATATGATATATATATATATATATACACACACACACATACATATGTGGTAACAATAATTTTTTTAAAGTACACACTGAACCCTAAGTTAAACCAAGGAGTAAAGTTAATACTATAATTATAAAAAATATGTTGTCATCATTTGAAACAATTGTTTCACACCAATGCAAGGTGTTAATAATAGGATGGTATATGGGCATCCTGTATTTCATGTACGATTGTTCTGTAAACTCACAACTTCTCTAAGAAAGAAAAAAAATCATATAGGAAAATCTCATTTTCCTTTCAATTGAATTTGGCAGTATATTTGGCTTCATTTTTTAAGAAGTTTTGGATCACAGAAGGGTTCAATTATGGCAAAGGAGGAGCACTGGTGTGGATGTCAATGATGGGAGATACATGAGAGGAAGTTCACCTGGGAATACATACAAGATATATAAATATGTTCAGATGTTTCTGGGGCATTGCCACAGTGGGTAGAGAGTCACACAATAACTGAAAGAATACTGAATTCTCAACCAGAGGAGCTCTGCCACATTCTCTAATAGAATAGCAACAATCCCCCAAGTACATGGGCAATGACAGTGAAGAAGGATGAGCCATTGATGGGCCCTTGATATTGATGACTATGCTTATGAACCTTTTGCTCTTGAAATTTCAACTTAGCCTCGTGTTGTAGAGTGCCTAAGATTTACTTCCTGAGAGCCACCATGTTGCTCAAACGTGGTCTCTCTCTAAGCCAAACTCAGCATATAAATACATTACCTTTCTCCCAATGTGGAAAATTACTTCCAGGAATGAGCCTTTCTGGCACCAAGGGATTATTACCAAGTACTGGCTAGTGATGCAACTGGAAAAAGAACTTGAATAAAAGGGGGAAATGGTAAAGACAAATGGTTTATATGGCTAAGATACTTCAAAATGGGTCGGGAGGTCATCAGAGAGTTAACGCTTATACACATCTCAGCAAGATCTCATAGACAAAGTAGATACTACCCCAAATAGTGGGGCTCCTGAGGACTCCAGAGACACCCAGGTTCTATGGTCATGGCAGATAGCTCCAGAGTTTGGTGCCTTGCCAATGGGTCCTACTTTGGAGTTTGTGCTCCTGAGTGTGACAGAGTTGGACTCAGATGTGACTTCTCTACACATGCCTCTTCTGTCCCTTTTATTGAACCTATTGTTGGTGCTGGAGTTGGTAGGTGTGTGTCCAAGAGACTCGAAGCTCTGGCTGTCCATTTGCCAGCTGGACCCTGAGCCTCAGCAAAGTTGCAACATCTACTCTCCAGTTCATTGGACTCACCCAGGACAACCAACAAGGAGGTTGAGATGGACAGCCACCACACCAAGGAACCAAAAGAGTCTACAATTGCAAGCAAGTGAATCCCATCCATCAGTCATATGGGATCAAAGCTCCCTTTCAATTAGAAGTGGTGTGGGCATCACCATCCCAGAATCCTCAAGATTGGGGAATAAATATGAACTAGCATGGACTTAATGGTATTCTACTATAGACTTACTGTGATTCTAGAATGGAAGATACTATATCATTGATGTGGAGACAGTGGCCACTGGAGTTGCTGCAGGCAGGGAGAGGGAAAAAGAGGTGTAATATGGGGGAATTTTCAGGGCTTGGAATTGTCCTGAATGTCATTGCAAAGACAGATACAGGACATTATATATACTGCCAAAACCTACAGAATGGAGTGGGTGAGAGTGTAAACTACAATTAAACTATAATCCATGCTGTGTGGAAATGCTCCAAAATGTGTTCATCAATTGTGAAGGAATATATCACACTAATGAAGAAGTTGTTAATGTGGAAGAAGTGGGAGGTTTGGGGAGTGAGGTATCTGGGAATCCCCTGTATTTTTTAATGTCACATTTAATGTAATCTATATATCTTTTAAAAATAAATAAAAAATATATTTTGAGAAAAATCGTATGGACATAAAATGGAATCAAAACAAATGGAATGCATGCCATGTTCTTACATAAGAAGACATTACCAGAAAATATCAATTTTTCCGTAAGCGTTATAGAAACTTAATACAATTACTATTTGCATTAGTTTTGTATTGCTGCTTCACAAATAACCCCAAATTTAACATCTTGAAAACAGGCACATTTATTATCTCAGTATTCACAGGTCCAAAATGTGGGCTGACTTAGCTAGGTCTCTGGCTCAGTGTTGCACTAGGCTGCAATCTGGTCAGGGCTGTGCTACCATCAGAGGCTCAGTTGGAAAAAGGTCAATTTTTAGTCTCATTTGGATTTTTGGCAGAATTTACCCTTTTGCAATTCTAGGACTGAATTATCTGTTCTTTGCTCTCTATTGGTGCCAGAGGGAAGCTCTCAGCAACCAGAGCTCTCCTGTGGTTCCTTGCCATGTGGCTCTCTCCATAGACCAGGAGAATGACCAGTGAGCATGACGGCTCACTCCTTCACAGCCAACATGGAAGTCTCTTTTGCAGGTTAGCATGATGGAGCCCCATGTATGTAAAGTAATATAATTATGAGGGTGACAGCCCATAGCTTTTTCTGTAAAACATAAACTAATCATGGCAGTGACAACCCAATTATTTTTGCCAGATGCTAATTTTAGAAGCAAGCCACAGGTTCTGCCTATACTAATAGATAAGAGATTAATCAGGGTGGGCTACAGAGCCATACCAGGTTCTGTCTGCCTCATGATTCACATAACTTTAAATTAAAATGCTAATTTATATGATGGCGAGGACCTCACTGTTCTAGTTTAAATTAACTCAACCAGTGTAAATGACTTGGCAGATTCTCTTAAAATCAAGAGCTCATTTAAAAAGCATCCTTGAAGCATTTATTTTTCAAATAAAATAAATAAGGGGTGAAGAAAGATTATCTTTAAATTATAATGCAGGATCCTGCCTTTCCATACTATTAATACTATTCTTTTTAATAAAGCAATTTGGTTTGTGCTAACAATTCATTTTTTAATTGCTTCTTTAGAAATAAGAGAAATGGAGGTAGAGAGCAGTCAATTGGATGTTATAGAATGCCAAGTCAGTGAATTAGATGACTATCTAGAATTTCTCCTAGAACTCAAAGACAAATGATAAATATATATATATATAAATGATAAAAAATAAAAGCATGTAGTGAAAAAATCCAGGATATTTGTTAGGCATATATTTATATCTATAGCAATCACTCAATAGATAGTTACAGATATCCAAAGAGAAAGTAGAGAATATTAGAGGGTGGTAAAAAAAAAAAAAACCATAATGAAATTTGAAAATAAGACATGATTGGAAACAAGAATTTACATCATAAGGAATAAGAAAAGGGATAGTGATTTTTGAAGGTAATTGTGTAAGTTCTGTGCTATATGACATTAGACTTTTTAAAAAACTGTATGAATTTTACCTAGGAGTATGATTTGCTTTATTTATTAGAGAGACTCAAGTGAGCGTGAGCAATTTGACTCAGTTATCAATTGGATCTTGAACCCTTATACAATTTGACTATAGTGTGTTTGGTTGTAGTGATAGATCACCATCTTAAGTGAAAAGCTGGCCAAACAAGGAAGTGTCCTTGCCATAAAAGCAAAAACCGTATTTATTCTTACCTACTACATTCATCTACAATGATAATGTTTCTATTAACATTATTTGTTCTTCTATTATATAAAAAATAATCTTACTATCCCATTTTAGTGACTTTACATTTATTTTTAATCAAATAACATACTTACCTCTAAAATTTGATATTTTTAAAAGCAAAATTGCATTTGAAGTAAAGGGGAAATAGGCTTCTAATAGCTGGATCTTTTGCCAGGTACCTTATATTAGTTGTGCCAAGGAGAACTATCTAGAGATAGTAGCCTGATAGCCCACTATTCCCTGAAGGAATGACACCAGTTGTAGTTTGCCAACAAACAGAAGTATGTATATGTAATTTAATTAGTTTCAGGATTAGCACTATGACTTTAAATTTTAATGGTTAAAAAATATTTGCAAAATTCAATGCAGCATATTTCTGCTCATAAAAATAAAAACTATTTCATAAAAAGAAATAGCTTTATGCATATCCTATGTGTCTTTACATTAAAGTTTTATGAATTTTACCTAGATAAATGAATTATAGTAGTTATGGAATAAATTTGGATAATTCTTTTAAGTTCTTATTTTGAAATACATTCAAATTATTCAATTGTAGGACAGTTACAAAAATAATAAAAACCCCATGGAAAGAACTCTAACATATTTCTAACCCTCAGAAACCCAGATCAATGAATTTTAGCATTTTGCCCCATTTGTGGTATAATTCTAGCTAGCTGTCAGTCATGCTGTTACTCCATCTATCTACCCATTTACATTTGTCTGTCTGTCTGTCTATCTATCTATATCTATTTGCCTATCTATCTATCCATCCATTTCCTGAACACTTAAGCATGGGTTGTTTACATCATGTTCCTTGAACACAACACTGCCATGTACATTTATTTAAGAACAAGAATATTCACTTAAATGACCATGTTAAGTGCAGTTATCAAGTTCAGGAAATTCTGCATTCATATAAAGTTTACAGAATATTACAAATTTTTCATTCATCCCAATAATATCCTTTTGAGCCTTTTCTCCTCCCATGTCAGATCACATCCAAGAACATGTTTGTATTTAACTGTCATTGTCTCTTTAGTTGCTTTCTCTCTTTTAATTTTGGAGTATAATACAATATAAACTTTCCCATCTCAATTACTCCCAAGAATGTGATTAATCACGTTCACAATACTGTGGTGACCTCAGCATCTTCCATTACTAAAACTTTTCCCTCTTCTCAACTAGACCTCCTATACCTATTATACATTAACTTTCTATTTCTCCTGCCTGCCATTCCTGGAAACTTGTAATATAATTTTTTTCTCTATGACTTTGTACATTCTCTGTTATTGTCTTTGCATTTAACATGGGGCTTAAATTTAACACCTTCAATATATAACAAACTTGTTTGATTTGATACCAATTTAATTTCAATAGTATACTCATTTTATATTCCCTTACTCCTGTGACCAACCACATTTATGTAGTTCTTATCAGAAATTACCCTTATACATTATGTGTCCAAAACCACTGATTTATCATTATATTGAATGTATTTGCCTTTTAGATCCTGTAGGAACTCAACAGTTGACATACAAACCATAAATACAATAGTACTGGCATTTGCATTCACTCATGTCGTCACCCATACCAGAGGTCCTCCTTTCTTCACGCAACTTTGATCTATTGTCTATTGTCCATTCTTTCCAACCTGCAGAGCTCTCTTTAGCATCTCTTGTGGGGCTGATCTTTTGGTGAAAACTCCCTTGGCTTCTTAATTTTTTTTAATGTGTGAATGTCTTAATCTCTCCCTCATTTTTGAAAGACAGTTTTCTATATCTTTAGATATAGAATTCTTGGCTGGATTTTTTTTTCCTTTCAGAACTTCAAATAAGTCATCCCACTGCGTTCTTACCTCCATGGCTTCTGGTGAGAAATCAGTGCTTAGTTTTATTGAGGTTCCCTTGTGTGTGAGACATTGCTTCTGTCTTGTGGCACTCAGAATTCCATCTTTATCCTCTATCTTGGAAAATTTGATTACAATATGTTGGGGCATGGGTCTATTTGGGTTTATTCTGACTGGTGTCCACAGAGCATCTTGGATGTGATATTCATGTCTGTCATTAAATTTGGGAAGTTTTCAGCCATTATTTGTTTGAATAATCTCTCTGCCCCTTTTCTTCTCCTTCTGGGACTCCCACAATGCATATATTGTATGCTTGATGGTATCCCACAAGTTCCTCAGGCTCTGTTAACTTTTCATTTTATTCTTCTTTTGGCTACTGAGATTGAACTATTTCTAATGTCTTATCTTAGAGTTCTCTGATTCATTTTTCTGCCAGCTCCAATCTGCTCTAGGGAATTTTTTATTTATGTTGCTGTGGACTTCAGCTATGTTTGGTCCTTTTTCATACTTTCCACTTCTCTATTGATATTCTTTTCATGTGTGTGTGTGTGTATGTGTGTGTGTGTATATATATATATATATATATATATATATATAATTTTCCTGATTTCCTTTAATTCTTTTTCTTGTTTTCCTTTAGCATTTTACGCACATGTAGGTCCATTTAAAAATGTCTTTGGTATGGCCCAGATTTGGTCCTCCTCGCTGATGGTTTGTAATACATTAATCATCTCTTTTTCCCTGGTCATCATTTCCAGTTTCTTTGTATGTTTTGTAATCTTTTTGTTGGAACCTGTACATTTTGATATTTTAATGTGTTATCTTTGGAATTTAGACACTAGAGATTCTTTTCTTTAAGTTTGTATCCATCTAGTATTATGACAGAGCTTTCCTTAAATAACATACCTTGCTTTATGTAGTGTGGTAAAAGAGTGAGGAGAAAATAAAAAACTAATGTTTTTAAGAACACTTAAAGTATTGCCAATGTTGTACTAAGAGCTTTGTAAGTATTACCCTGTTAGATGCTCACAACTCCATGTTACATATGAAGAAACAGAAGCACAATGAAGGTAAACTGCCCAATTGTGGTGGAAACATGATTTGAATTTGAGAACTTCCAGCAACCATGCTGTCCATAACCTGTATGCTATAATAAGGCTGTGTAAATTTTCCTTAGGGAGAAAAAATGAGTCGTGGGAAGAACATATGGCAGGAGATGAAATAGCTGTCTGTCACCATTATGCAAAAGTTATACCATGTTCTATCTCTGTTTGGGGGCCGCAAAGCAACTTAACAAAGAATATTTTTAGAGAAGTTTCAGATTTACTTTTACAGGAATTCCCATATAATCCCCCCCCCACACACACACGCATATGCATAGTTTTCCCTGTTATTGACAGATTAGTGTGGTACATTAGTTACAGTTGATGAACCAATATTGAAGCATTGCTACTAACCAAAGTCTAGAATTTACATTATGGTTTCCACTTTGTTCTGTGCAGTTCTATAGGCCTTGGCAAATGTGAAATGTCATGTGTCTGTCATTGCAGTATTATATGGAAGAATCTCACCCCAAATATGCCCTTTTCCACCCATTCCTTCCCTCCTCCCTTCTGAACCCCTGGCAACCCCTATCTTTATATCAGTGTTACAAGTTCTTCACCAACATAAGATAACATCCATAATAACAAATAATCTACTTTGGTCTGTGCACCCCCCTCCTCCCCCTGCCCCAACCAGGATTGTTCATTCCCCAATACTCAGGGACCCAGAATGATGTCGGCTCCGGCAGTCACAGGCTCAGAGGGGACCCAGATACCAGGGGACAGCTGGAAGGAATTGTCCTCTTTGCGGCTGCACACACTCTCCCCTTTCTGGGGGGGATGGGACCTGTCCACCATCATGGCTTTGTTGGGTGTTCAGGCAAGCCTGAAGAACTGGAAGATGGGAGTTGTAGGCTATTCTGCTGGGATTGATGGCTCCATTGGCATTTGAGCAGTCCAGAGATTTAAGTCTCTCAGAAATATACTTAACAGGTACTTTGGAAACAATAGGTTCAAATAAAAGGAGTAGAAGACTCATGATTAGGGGAGTTATAAATGAGAATAATTATGTTTTTTTGGGGAGACAGAGTATCATATATTCCCAGACTGGGCCCACCAACAGGGTGTTGATTCACGAGGCCATGCGCCTTGCCTCTGGAGTCGACTTCCCTAGAGCCCTCAGGAGCCCTCTTGTTTGAGGCTTTGGTTGCTGTGGCAGTTAGTGAAATCTGCCTGAGAGCTGCATAAGCATAACCTCCAGAAGGATCTCCCTACTCCCTTTGAAATCTCTTAGTCATAAAAACTCTTTTATTTAAGAGCTATTCCTGCAAAGTAGAAAGATACTTTATTCTGGGTTTTAACCGGAACCCCACCTTTGCAGGAAACGATACACTGTAATTTTCTAAGTGGGAGCAGGAATATACTGACTCAGCAGTGCTTACTGCTGTGGTTTGCCATTTTGTAAAAGAGAATGAAGTTTATACATGCTGAAAAGGACCTTAGCGATGGCTAAGTCCAAATCTTTCAGTGAATAAGTGAGGAAAGGGAAGCCCCAAATGGTTAAGTGAATTTCAGAGTTCTCACTCCTATTATTGGGGAAGCTAGGACTAGAACAAGGTATTGCAATCTTTATTCCAATGACAGAGAAGCCAGAGAGTAGAGGAGGGGAAACTATTACAGATAAAATAAATATCTAATACGGTGCCTGGTATATAACATGTTAGACACTCAACCCATGTAGTATATACATATATTTTATAGATATATATTTATATTATTTATATTATATATTTAAATATATATTTTACATTTCACTTTTTCATCCATTATGGCACTTCCCTCACCCTCTATTATTAGAAAGGTAAAATAGAGTCACTTAGCACTTTATTAGATATATTTCTTTGAGAATCTACAAATTCACTTTAGTGGCCTGATACTAGGAATAACTTGACATTCAACAACAACAACAACAACAATAAAAATATATCCAAAATATTAAATAAATTCTATAGAATTGGCAAAGCAGGTATAGGTCATATACAACCACAGATAGAAATGAATTTATAAATGCTCTTCTCCAAACCAGATTTAAAATGACTTTCCCAGGAATGCTGGCATTGATATGCAAACAGAAAATATGGCTTATCATTCATTCACTTATTTTCTGAAGCCACGCTGATGATTTCAATTCATTTTAATTGCTGCATTGAATTGATTAGTGTATCTGATGCTTGAATGGATTGCTTGCATGTAAACATTGGTAAGGAGATAAATTGTGTGTCATGGCTTATTATGTTTTTGTATTTTGTATCTACTTACTTCAGTTTTATACTTTCCAAGGAAATCCTCACAGGTAATACGTCTCTCCAAATTTCTATACAAATACATTACTATCAAGGGATAGCATATTTAATGCTATAAGAGCATAAGAAAATTATTTTAAAGGCTCTTAAAATGGAATAAAATTACTCAGCCAGGTAGTATTTTAAATCTTTTTTTCTCTATTTGAAACAAACTTAATTAAAAATGTGTCTATATGCTTTATTATTTTAGAATTTAAACTCATTATGGAGGTAATGATGGTCTCATGACTACCGACATTATTTCTCATAATGGTGACTTCTTCCAACTTCCTTTATCCATATTTATCTTTTATCTCCACATTGTCTTTGACATTTTAAATGAATTCTGGGATAGAGTTTTCATTCTACATTGTAATATGAATAGATGGTTTAAAGGATAACATCCAGCCTTTCCTGCATTGGGGATGATTGGTCAATTAGAATAGCATATTGCAATTCTGTGTAACAGTAAAGAAATGGTAATAACAACAGGTTTTAAAAGGCAGAACACTGAAGAGGAAGCAAAACGAAAGAATGAAGTCATTCTTCAAAACTAACTAAGTTTGGGACTTTGGAGAGAAGCATATCCCTTGAGGACCTATTTCTTCATCACTGAAATAAAAGAATTAGAATAGACATCTCAGAGAACCCATCTGGCTCTTAGAGTCTATAATTTTCCACCAAAACATAGCCAATCATTTTTAGAGATTATGCAGGTGAATTTATATCAGAGTGAGGATCTTACCATCTATATTGATCAGGTCTGCAACTCTTCTTAAGTAACCTGACAAGCAAAAGTCAGTTGAAACTTCAACATAACTTGGTTCTGCATGAAGTTCTTATCATTATCTTTTTTCTTCTTCATTTTTATGACAAAGGAAAAAGGAAAAGACAGATTTCTCACCCTTTAGTCTCTGGGAAGAGATTAAAGTTGACACATGAAAGGCATTTCGCTCAGCCTAGCCCATGCTTACACATTCCAGCTGGCCTTCTCCCAGCTTTTGTGTTATATTTCTCTGAAACAAAAATGAGACAGAGTAGGTATGTGGTGAATTGAAAAATGGAGTCCCCAAAATATCAGGCCCCACTCTTTGGCTCCTAAGACTGTTACCTTATTTAGAGAAAGGGTCTTTGCAAATGTGATTAATGGTCCGAAATGCCATCCCAAGTGTCCTTAAAGAGACTGGTAGGGTGAGTTTTGGCACACAGGAAAGAAGGGTGCAATATGAAGGCAGAGCAGAGAGAGAGTTGAAGACTAGGGTAATATGGGACAAGCCAAGGAATCCTGGCACCCACCAGAAACTGGAAGAGACAAGGAACAGATTATTCCCCAAGAACCTGTGAAGGGAGAGTGACCGATAGGTACCTTGATTTGTTCCAGTCTCCATAGAACGTGCATATGATGTAAAACAATCGTTCCCTAAAGCCTCTAGAAGGAACCAGCCTGCTAACGCATTGGTAGATTGGTCACACTGTAGCTTCAATTCAGCTTCTCACATCTTACACAGCAAAGCCCGAAAGTACAGAAAGAGCTCATTGCTGAGTTCAGATGCAGCAGGATAGGCAAGAAAATGTAGGGAATAAAAGACAAGGCCAACTGTGTAATGGCCTGGGGACTGATAGAACAACTTCTGGCACTTCCTTGGCTGTCCGGACTTATCATCCTTTCACGTGGTTTGCCTGTTGTGAAGGTTAAACTATGCATCCACGTGAGCTCCTTAGGGATGTCAGGGGAGCACTGGTGAGAAAAATATAAAATAATATATAACTAGTTTCAGTGTATTAGATTCAATGTTGATAATTACAAAGTAAAGGCAAGAATTGGTAGAATAAACATATCAAAGGGAAAAATATGAGGTTTCTTTTTGCTTTTTTATTTTTATTTTTAAAATACTTTAGATTATATAAATGTCACATATACCCCACTCTTTACCCCTCCCACACTTTCCCACATTAACAACATCCTTCATTATTTTGGTACATTTGTTACAATTGATATACACATATTGAAGCATTTCAACTAAGTGTGGGTTATAGTTTACATTGTAGTTTACATTCTGTCCCACACAATTTTATAAGTTATGACAAAATATATAACACCCTGTATCCATTATTGGAACATCATTCAGGACAATTCTGATGTCCCAACAGTGCCCCCATATTATACCTGTTTTTCCCCCTCCCTCCCCTCAGAACCTCCAGTGGCCATTGCATCCACATCAATGACAAAAATTCTTCCATTGCTGGAATAACAATACATTTATAGTAGAATAACATTAAGTCTACTCTAGTCCATCATTCATTTCCCAATCCTGAAGATTCTGGGATGGTGATGCCCACTGAACCTCTAATTGAGAGGGGGCTTAGATTCCATGGGGCAGATGGATGGGACTATCTTGCTTGTAGTTGCAGACTCACTCTGTTCCTTGGGATGGGAGTTGTCCACCATCTCCTTGTTAGTTGTCCTGGGTGAGTCAAATGAATTGGAGAGTAGGTTTTACAACTCTGTTGAGATTCAAGGCCTAACTGGTGCATGGACAGCCCAAAGATTTAAGTCTCTTGGACATAAACCTATCAAGTCTAGTACTAACAGTAGGTTTAGATAAAAGGGGCAGAAGAACCATGTGTAAGGAAACCACAAATGAGTCCAATTCTGTCACACTGGGGAGTGTAAATTCCAAAGTAGGACCCATTGACAGGGTGCCAAACTCCTGAGCTGTCTGCCCTGCCTGTGGTGTCTGCATGTCTCTAGAGCCCTCAAGAGCCCTGCTACTTGAGGCACTATTTACTGTGGCAGTTCGATGAGATCCTGCTGAGACATGCATGAGCATAACCTCTAGAATGACCTCCCAAATCCCTCTGAAATCTCTTAGCCATAAAAACTCATTTTATTTAACTTTCTTCCTTTTGGTCAAGGTCTTTCCAGGTGCATTGCTAGTTGGCACTTGGTAATAATCCCTAGGTGCCAAGGAGACTCATCCCTGGGAGTTATGTCCCACAATAGGGGGAAGGTAATGCATTTATATGCTGAGTTTGGCTTAGAGAGAGGCCATGCTTGAGCAACAAGGAGGCTCACAGGAGGTAACTCTTAGGTCTTATATAATACTAGGCTAACTTTCAATTTTAAAAGAAAAGGTTCATAAGTACAGTCATCAATATTAAGGGCCTATTGCTATGCTCCATCCTTCTTCACTAGGCACTGTCCCTGTAGTCAGGGGATTCTTGCTGTCCCATTAAAGAATGTGGCAGAGCTCTGCAGGAAGGGAATCTGATATACTTTCAGTTATCATGTGGATCTCCACACATCATGACAATGCTCCATGAACACTTGAATACATTCATATGCCTTGGCAGTACGAACCTCCTCCCATGCATCCTCCATCACTGTCACCCTGCACCAATGATCCTCCCCTGCCGCAGTTGTGACCCTTCTGTGATCCAAAACTTCTTAAAAAATGAAACCAAGATAACCAAATAAAATTAATAAGAAAATAAAATAATGAGAATTTTAGAAATAACAAAATACAAAAATTGAAAAAATTTGAAATAATAAAGTATTTTTGACATTATGTCTTTCATCATTGTAAGATCTGTTGTCTTGTATGTACAGTGACATTTTCTTCTGTCTATTCCCCCAGTATCTTACCTTTTTCATTTTATCTTCAAAGAAGCTTTGTACAGAAAAGTCACATACAGAATATAGGGGATCCCCATATACCCAATATCCTCCCCCTTTTGTCCACTCCCCTATTCATAACATTTTACATGTGGATGGTACATTTGTCAGAACTGATGTACAAATATTGAAGCATTGCTACTAACCATGGTCAATGGTTTACATATGATTTATATTTTGGACCATACACGTTTATAAATTTTGACAAAATTTAAAATGGCCTGTATCCATTGTTGTAAGATCAGGTAGAACAATTCTAATGCCCTAAAAATGCCCTATGCTCCATCTAGTTTATTCTTTCCTCCCCTTTCTCTTCGTACCTATGGTAACCACTATGTTTCACTTTGAGAAGAATAAGATTCATGGTTACATGCAATAATATTGAGGGCTTGACCTATTGGTCTGTTTTCTTTTATTAGGCAGTGCCTATGTTCTTGAGGGATTCTTGCCCCTCTAATTGAGAACATAGCAGGACTTCCTAGGATGGGAGTTTGATATTTTCTTGTGTGGCTCTCCACCCACTGATATAACATATTATGACAAGGTGAACATGTATATGTACAAGATGTTCATGCTATAGAAGACTGCTCCATATGTGCCCTGTCCCATATACCCCCCCACATATCCAACACCCTACACCACTAACCCTCCTCTGCCATATTTGCCAAAAGAGCATTCCCAACATTATAGTTTTACCACAGACCTGCAAATCCTCAGAGTTCACCAGTTCCTTCCCTCAATCCTCGCCCTAGTTTCAACCCAACCCCCCAACCCTATGCTTCCTTACAGCGCAGCACTGCCAAACCAAATCACATCACTTCACTGTCATACTCATCCCCTGCACAACTACAGTCTTCCACCTTATCATAGATTTTGCCCATATGGGCATCAGCTCATCACCCCCTATACCCTGTTTCCTGTAAACCTTTCTTCTAGACTCTAGCTCTGTGAGTCTTCTCAATTGACTTAATTCATGTAAGTGAAATCATGTAATATTTGTCCTTCAGTTCCTGGCTTACTTCACTCAGCAATATGTCTCCAAGATTCATCCATGTAATCCTGTGTGTTTAGGCTGCATTCCTTCTTATGACTGAATAATATTCCTTTGTATGTATATACCACTGTCTCCTTATTCATCTGTTGATGAACATTTCGGTTGCTTCCAACTTTGGCAATACTGAAAAATGCCACTTTCAACACTGGTGTTAATATAACTGTGCATGTCCCTGCTTTTAATTCTTCTGTATATATACCCAGCAGTGGGATTGCTGGATCATATGACAGTTCTATATTTAACATCCTGAGGAACAACCAAACTGCTTTCCATAATGGCTGCACCATTCTACATTCCCACCAGCAGCAGATAAGTGTTTCCTTTCCTCCACATCCTCTCTAACACTTGTGGCCCTCTGTTTTTATAATAGCCACCAGTCTAATGGGTGTAAATGATATCTAATTGTAGTTTTGATTTGCATTTCCCTCATAGCTAGTCATTTTGGGCATCTTTTTCTATGCTATTTAGCCATTTATATTTCATCTTTGGAGAAGTGTCTATTCAAATCACTTGCCCATTTTTGAAATGTGTTGTTTGTCTTTTTATTTTTAAGATGTATGATTTCTTTATATATGCCGGATATTTGGCCCCTATCAGATAGATGCTTACCAAATATTTTGTCCCATTGAGTAAGCTGCCTTTTCACTTTCTTGACAAAATCCTTTGAGGTGTGAAAGTTTTTAATTTTGAGGGGGTCCCATTTATGGTTTTTTTTTTTTTCATTGCTCATGCTTTGGGCATAAAATTCATGAGACCATATCCTACTAAAAGATCTTGTAGATGCTTCCCTACATTATCTTCCAAGATCTATATGGTCATGGCTCATATATTTAGATGTTTGATCCATCTTGGTTTAATTTTTTCTAAGGGGTGAGCTGGTGTTCCTCTATTATTCTTTTGGATATGGATATTCATTTCTCCAAGTAGCATTTGTTGAAGAGGCCATTCTCTCCCAGATGAGTGGGTTTGGTGGCCTTGTTGAATATCAGTTGACCATATATGTGAGGATCTATATCAAAATTCTCAATTCTGGGAAGCAGACTTGGCCCAATGGATAGGGCATCCACCTACCACAAGGGAGGTCCGTGGTTCAAACCCCAGACTTCCTTGACCCGTGTGGAGCTGGCCTATGCGCAAGGCTGATTCACGCAAGGAGTGCCGTGCCATGCAGGGGTATCCCCTGTGTAGGGAGCCCCACACACAAGGAGTATGCCCTGTAAGGAGAGCTGCCCAGCATGAAAGAAAGTGCAGCCTGCCCAAGAATGGCACCACACACATGGAGAGCTGACACAGCAAGATGATGCAACAAGAGGAAACACAGATTCCCGGTGCTGCTGATAAGGATAGAAGCGGTCACAGAAGAACACACAGTGAATGCATACAGAGAGCAGACATCGGGGAGGGGGGGGGGAGGGGAGGGGAGAGAAATAAATAAAAAATACATCTCTAAAAAAAATTCTCAGTTCTGTTCCATTGGTCAGTATGTTTATCAATGTGCCAATGCCATGCAGTTTTGACTATTGTAGCTTTGTAGTATGTTTTAAAGCCAGATAATGTGATTCCTTCCATTTAATTTTTCTTTTTCAATATGTCTTTGGCTATTTGGGGCCCTTGCCCTGCTCAATAAATTTTATGGTTAACTTTCCCAATTCAGCAAAAAATGCTGTGGTAATTTTTATTGGGAATGCATTAAATAAGTAGATCAGTTTGGGTAGGGTAGGCATATTAATGATGTTTAGTCTTCCTATCTATGAAAAGGGAATATTCTTCCATTTATTTAGATCTTCTTTGATTTCATTTAACAGCTTTGAATAGTTTTCTGTGTACAAATCTTTTCTCTCTTTAGTTAAATTTATTTCTCAGTATTTGATTCTTTTAGTTAGGATTCTAAATGGATTTTTTTTCTTGATTTCCTCCTCAGATTGTTCATTGTTGGTGTACAGAAATGCTACTGATTTTTGACCTTAATCTTATAAACTGCCACTTTAATGAATTCATTTATAAGATCTAGAAGCTTTGTTGTAGATTTCTCAGGGCTATTTATGTATCATGCAAATAGTGAAATTTTTACTTCTTCCTTTCCAATTTGGATGCCTTTTATTATATATGTTTTTCTTGTCTAAATGCTCAAACAAGTCCTTCTAACACAATGTTAAAGAAGAGCAGTGACGTGGGCATCCTCGTCTTTTTTCCAGATCTTAGATGGAAAGCTTTTAGGATTTTGCCATTGAACGTGATGTTAGCTGTGCGTTTTTCATATATACCCTTTATCATGTTGAGGAAATTTCCTTCTATTCCTATCTTTTGAAGTGTTTTTTTATCAGGAAAGGGTGGTGTATTTTGTTGAATGTTTTATTCTACATCTATAGATATGATCATGTGATTTTTTTCTTTCAGACTGTTAATGTGGTGTATCACATTGATTGATTTTTTATGTTGAAACATCCTTGAATACCAGGCATGAAACCCACTTCATCATGATGCATAATTTGTTTGAAGTGTTTTTGAATATGAATAGCAAGTATTTTATTGAGGATTTTAGTATCTAGTTTCATTAGAGAGCTTGGTCTGTGCTTTTCCTTTCCTGTGTAGTTTTGTTATTAGGGTGATGTTGGCAAAATAGAATGAGTTAGGCAATGTTCCCTCCACTTCTATTTTTTGGAAGAGTTTGAGCAGGATTTGTGTTAGTTCTTTCTGGAATGTTTGGTAGAATTCACCTGTTCTTAGTTGGGAGGTTTTTGATGACTAATTTAATCTCATTACTTGTGATCAGGCTGTTGAGTTCATCAATTTCTTCTTTCATCAACATAGGCTGCTTGCGAGTTTCAAGGAATTTGTCCATTTCCTCTAAGTGATCCATCTTGTTGGCATACAATTTTTCAAAGTGTCCTCTTATGATACTCTTTATTACTGAAGGGTCAGTGATGATAATCTCTTCCTCATTCCTTATTTTATGTATTTGCATCTTCTCTGTTTTCTTTATTAGTCAAGATAAGGGGCTGTCAGTTTTATTAACTTCTCAAGGAACCAACTTTTGGTTTCGCTTATTTTTTCTAGTACTTTCTTATTTTTAATTTCATTTAGCTCTGCTCTAATCTTTGTTATTTCCTTCTTTCTACTTTTGGATTAGATTGTTATTCTTTTTCTAATTCCTCCAAGTGTGCATGTAGATCTTAGATTTTAGCTCTTCTTTTCTGATATATGCATTTATGGCTATGAATTTCCCTCTCAGCACTGCTTTTGTTGCATTCTCTAGGTTTTGATACATTATGTTGTCATTCTCATTTGTGTCAAGGTACTTACTGATTTCTTTTGCAATTTCCTCCGTGATCCAGTGATTGCCTAAGAATGTGTTGTTTAACTTCCATACCTTTGTGTGTAATCTGGTTCTTTGTCCCTTACTGATTTTTATCTTCATTTCATTGTGGTAGGAGAAATTACTTTGCATAATTTCAATCTTTCTGAATTTGTTGAGAATTGTTCTGTGGTTTAGCATGTGGTCTGTCCTGGAGAATGATCCATGTGCTCTTGAAAAGAGTATATCTCACTGTATTTGGGTGTAATGTTCTGTATATATCTATTAGGTCCAGATCCTCTAATGTATTACTGAAGGCCTCTGCTTCTTTTTTGATTCTCTGTTGAGATATTCTATCTAAAGGTAATAATGGTGTCTTAAAGTGTCCCACTATAATTGCAGAGGCAGCTTTTCTCCACTTAGTTTCTCCAATGTTTGCCTCATATATTTTGAGGTGCCCTGGTTAGGCGCATAAATGTTTATGATTGTTCTTTCTTCTTGATAGATTACTCTTTTTTAAAATATATAGTGTCTTTCTTTGTCTCACCATAGTTTTACATTTAAAGTCTATTTTGTCTGATATTAGTATAGGTGCTCCTGCCCTTTTGTGATTATTGTCTGCATGTAAAATTGTCTACCAACCATTCACTTTCAGCCTCCTTGATCCCTGGGTCTAAGGTAAGTTTCTTGTAGACGACATATTGATAGGTCATATTATCTTAATCATTTTGACAATCTTTGTCTCTTGATTGGAGAGTT
Source organism: Dasypus novemcinctus (assembly GCF_030445035.2). Lineage (NCBI taxonomy): Eukaryota > Metazoa > Chordata > Mammalia > Cingulata > Dasypodidae > Dasypus > Dasypus novemcinctus. The sequence continues at coordinate 11,882,975 of NC_080685.1, read as the reverse complement.
TAATACATTAACATTTAATGTTATTACTGTCAAGGAATTACTTACATTAGCCATATTTTCTTTAGGTTTATGTATGCCATATGTTGTTTTTATTTTCCTTTTTATCTGTTTAGTTATTCTTACCAATAATTTTCTTTCCTACACTATCCTCCAACCCTTTCTCTCTCCTGCTTTTTTTTTCCTTTTCAACATGCAGAACTCCTTTTAGTATTTCTTGAAGGGTAGGTTTCTTGTTGACAAGCTCTCTTAATTTCTGTTTATCTGTGAATATTTTGAATATTTCTTCATGTTTGGAAAGTTATTTTTGCTGGATATAGAATTCTTGGCTGACAGATTTTTCCTCTTAGCACCTTAGCTATGTTGTACCACAGCCTTCATGTCTCCATTGTTTCAGATGGAAAATCAGTCCTTAATCTTATTGAACTTCTCTTGTATGTGATGAATCTCTCTTCTCTTGTTTCTTTCAGTATACTCTCTTTGTTTTGAGCATTGGACAAATTGACAACTCTATGTCTTGTGGTAGGCCTGTTAGGATTTATACTGTTAGGGTATGCTGTGCTTCTTGGACATATATGTCCATGTCCCTTAAAAGAGTTGGGAAATATTTTCAGCCATTATTTCCTCCAACACTCCTTCTGCTTTCTTTACCACTTCTTCTCCCTCTGGGATGCCCATGATGTGTATATTTGTGTGTTTCATGTGACCATTCAAATCTCTATGTCCCTGCTGGATTTTTACTATCTTTTTATCTATCTGTTCTACTACTTGTCTGATTTCAGATCAACTGTCTTCCACATCATTGATTCTTCTGCCTTTTCAAATCTGCTATTATGTGCTTTGAGTATATATTTTTTTTATTGTGCCATTCATCACCATCAGATCTGTTATCTTTTTATGTATGTTTACAATTTCTTCAGTATGTTCTCTCAATGTCTTCTTAATATCCTTCATCTCTCTTTTCACTTCTTTAAGTTGATTCGTGATATTTGTTTGGATATTTCTGATTAGTTGTTCCACATTCTGTATCTCCTCCTTTTTTCTAGTTTGTTCATTAGTCTGGGCCATGTCTTCCTCTTTCTTAGTATGGCTGATAATTTTTTGTTGGTGTCTAGGCATCTGTTTATCTTGATGGTCTTATTCAGTTGGTGAGCTTCTCTTTCTACTCTAGGGTTTTATTTATTTATTTATTTTGTATGTGTGTGTGTAGTAAGGTTTCCCTTTGACACTTTGTTCCTCTTATTTTATTTTCTTGCTGTTGTGTGTGTTCCCTTGAAAAAACAATTAGGACCAGGATAAAGGAATGAGATAAGAAGAGAAAAAGAATGATAGTAATAATAATAAAAGGCAGAGAGGAACCATACAAGATCTAGGAGAATAAATAATTAACGTAAGTTACAAATACATAAATATTGAGGGCTACAAATACATAAAGTATTGAGGGCTAAGAATAAATAAGTGGAACAGAAAAAATGAAGCAAGAACCAAAATAGAGAAAAATAGATAGAATGAATTAAAAGGCTAGAATGATGAGAAGAGAGGAAAAGGAAAAAGAAAAAGAAAAAAATAAGAAAAAAGAGAAAAAAAATTGATGGGCAAACAAAAAGAGGTGGAATGAAAGAAAGGCAACAGAAAACAGAAGATAGAAAAATGAAGGAAAGATTAGAAATAAAGTAGGTAGAAAAAATAGAAAATAAATAAAGTAGGTAGAAAAAATAGTAAAAAGGAAACAAAGAAAGGGGAAAAAGAGCAAACAAGAAACAAAACAGCAATGACTAAAAACAAAAAAGCAACCAGAGAAAAGCAGCCTTCTTTATTAGGCCCCTAAGTACCTTCTCTGACTCTGGTGTTTATCAGTCAATCATCCTGCAGTCTGCCTTCCACAGGTGATGCACCAGGTTTTAGAAAGTAAAATAAGCAAAAAAAAAAAAAAAAAAAGCACAAAACAAACAAACAAACAAACAAAAAACCAAACAGAAAAAACACACACACAAAAAAAAGGAAAAAAGAAAAACTTTAAAAAAGAACAGCTCCAAGAAAACCTAAAACAAACAAAATGTGTCTATATGTTCCCTGTCATAGGTGTCAGCTGGGTGCCTGAGAACCCAAGGGATCATTCTCTGGATCATTTCTATAAGGAGACCTGGGATTCAAACCAGAGACCTATAAGCAAGGCAGGAATTCCTCCATTGATCTAATCTGGTTCCACAGGTTAATTAAGAAAGCTTGTCTGGCTCTACCCACCCCCTTTTCCTTCAGACAGGCTAGACTTCTACCACTTTGCCAGAGCTCTCTGGATTAGAGAGAGCTCTGCCCCCTCTCTTATCTAGTTCCTCTCTCCCAGGGGCCTGGGTTTGACAGCTTGCCTGAGCAGATGCCCCCTTCCCTCTCCCCACTGGGTCAGGGTCGCTTCTAAGATTCAAGGGGGGCTAACATGGCCAAACTCATTGCAGAGAAACTACACCCCACCCTCTGTCAGACCCCTCTTCCTCCCAGGGAGTGCTCACTCCCACTCCCTTGGCAGCAGCAAGCCAGGGGCTCTACCAGGGCTACTTGCCCTGAGAGTGGGGTATATGTGCCATTTCCAGCCACAGGGGGGAGCAATTCACGGTGTTTCTTTGTTTTTTTTTCTTCCCAGTTCCCTCCAGGATGCTGCAGAGCACTTTCCTGTTCTCTCTGGATATCCAAAGCAGCTCCAGCGGATCGGTCTTTGCCCTTTCTCTGCTGTTTTTTGTAAGAGAGTCGGGATCTGCCTACCTACTTTGACACCATTTTTCTGGAAGTCTCCCCATATGAGTTTTTATATGTAAACATTTACTGAAGTCTTAAAGGCAAGTTTTTACAAAAGTAAAGTTAATTAAACCCATCTTTAAAGAGAGAGCTTCTCTGTTTTTCTTCTTTTCTTCTCTTGATTTCCCCATAAAATATTTGTTAATGTTGTTCCTATAATCTAGGTTACCTAGGCATGAAACTTAAGAGTAATTTATTTTTTCTCTTCTTTTTCTCAAGCCTCCCATATTCAAAACATAATCTCTTCCTTAAACCTGTAACAACACCCTGTGCCAAACACACGCACATCTGTGCAGACACCCACACCTAGCTTATTTTCTTTCATTTTGGCACTACCTTATCATGGTCATGTGGACTGTTTGATGACTTCTCCCGACACCAGTCTATGCTTCACATCACCGCTGTATGAAGCCAAGGAAGGTTATGTTAACTGTGCACTAGTGATCTGAAGATTTCAGGGGTGCCTTTCTGCTGATTAATTGAAGACAAAACCTTTCAACCATATATTTCACATCTTCTACTATCTGAACCTGGCTGATTCTTCTAGCCTCATCTCTCAAAGTCATTTCAAAAAATATGATTGGAATTGTAGCCCAACTTGATGACCTTGAGTTCAACTAAAATTTCTTCCTGTTCCATTACTGAATTTTCTTAAGTAACTACTCTAGCTCAATACCCTAACCTTCTACTTTAGCCTTTGCAACTGTAGTCTTCCTTTAAGTCATAATTTAGGTGCTACATCTTTTGTGAAAGCTTCCCAAATTTTATTTATTTGAAAGAACAGTACTCCCTTGGCCCCTGCTAATTGGTTCTTAATTATTCTTACTTCCTTAATAGATGCTGGTATAATTTGCATCTCCTTTAATTGTAACCCCTCTTTGCACAAGCACCAATCTTAATCATTTAAAAGTTATCAGTGAGCCTAATGGTTCATGCAAAGAGCTCAATAAATATTTGTTGGGTAAATTAATGCTTGAATGAATAAATGAGTAAATGTATGAATGGTTTAAATGAAGGCTGAAATTTTATACTAGCAGCCAGTTTTTATGATTCTCAAATGTAAAAAAAGCATTATGGTTATGTATATATGTGTGTGTGTAATTATATGCATGTGGATATCCATATATATCCACATATATATTGCTATACATACACGTGTGCACACCTACACACATAATTATAAAGTGATAGGCATTGAAGACATTTTTCAGATTTTTCAGAACTTATATATCACATAATACTTATACATTATATGTAAATAATAATTAAAATATGCAATTATATTTATAATAGTCTAGATATGGAATTTTTAAACATTCCTTTTTAGATGGTCTCTTTTAAACCCTTATGTAAAGAATCCCTCCAAAGAATTGGAATTCAGGACAAATTCTGCCTGTGTCCCTGTATTCTCACTTGCTTTTGATTAGTGGAATGGGGCTCATTTATTAGTCACTTTTTTCCCTCCCTTTGTGGAAAGTGCAGGATTTGTAGCAAATAATGATGTATTACTGAAATAACTAAAACTGAAGGAAAAGGTATAGCCCATTATGGCAGTAATAGTCCAGAGGGATAATGCAGTCCTGATATAATAAATATCAGGAGATTGTTGTTTTGTGCCACAGCAAATATAAAGTTCCTTTTCTGTAGCTGAGCTTATAGCCATTTATCTCCTTTGCCATTTTGCCATTCAATCTACTATGTAGTGATTATATAATACAATGAGAAACAGAAAATCGTCCACTGAACAATGCCATGCTATCACCTAGTTCTTTCCAGGGAGAAAATAGGATCAGAGGAGGTTATTAAAATGAAATAGAACTGTTATATATTGGAAGATGGTGAATATATAGAATTTTTTTCAGCTTCATTGTGTCAGTAGTGGCACAAAAGAGCAGGTTTTGCCCCTAGCAGAATGATTTACATATATGATTCACTTTCCTGATTCTAATTCCTGTCACCTGCTTGAAAATGGACTGCCGAAAACAACAAAATAACTTATTAGAGATAGTAAATCTGTGTCACAGTTAAGTAAATCGAGATACTTTGAAATAGAAAACCGATCAAGTGTACTCTTACTTTGATTTTCCATTTCAGAGAGATGCAAAGCAGTTTTACATTTTTAAATATGGAAGACTGTAAACTGTTCGTTCTGTTAGACCAAATCCTCAAGGACCTGTGGAATTTTATAACCCATAAGCTATTTACACGCTCTGCCAACTCAATCCAAAGCCAGGGCCTCAAACTCTCGCAAAGCCTTCATTAGCATTATAAATAATTTTAGCTCTTGATTCATGCATTTATTTACCGGAATTTTAGTCTCTTTACTCTTTGAGAAGTAAGTTGAAACTCTTTACAATATAAACTCACATATAGACAGGAAAAATAAAGATTGAAGTCAAGAAAACCTCTAGGAAGAAAATGTCACAAAATAAATACTAGAACCGCCGAAGTTGCACCCGGATAGGAAGAATCCAGGGAAGAGTTTTGTCTTTTCACTCCGGGAGGAAGATGCAGACTGGGAGAGGGGCTCAGAGAGCTTGAGAGCAAACAGGATTGGTTGTTTCTAAAACCAGTACCTTACAGAAGAAACTGCGAATAATGTTCACATGTTTTGTTTCCTTTCTTTTTGCCTTCTTGTAGTATTCAATTAACTTTTTAAACAGAAATATCCAGACTTCCTAGGCTCAATCACAGTGAACCAAAGGAAAATAATGATGATAGGAATGAATTCAGAACTGCCTAGGTATGACTCCTCTTTTCTCCAGGATGTATTACCAGATATAAGTCCTGGGTGTCTGGACCTCCTTATATTACTGGAGGCCAGCTTTCACTAGAGGGAGAAAGACTACTACCAAGAGATTGGGAATGGCCAGTTATTAACGCTGAGTTACCTAGCAGCCAACATATAGAAATGCGGTTTACTAGAGAGTTTTCTTATCTGAGAAAATGCATAACACCACTTTAGAAGAGGCAAACCTTTACTTGGCATTGCATTATAAAAGGATTTACTTTATATTTTATTGACTTTATGAAAGGATTTTAGTATAAAATTACAATGTCTCCAACAACAGGTTTGCAGGAAATGCAAATGTCTTCGTATTTTTGTTTTAAAGCATGATGAAGTAAGGGTCACAATGTTAAATTAGTTTTCTAACCTCTTGTTCACTGTGATTATGGATGCATCTTAGAATACCTGGCCACTGAGGCAAGTGTCCTTATCAGGTATGTCAACAGTTATTAAATATTAGTTTTCTCAACTCTACTTTGAGATAATTCATTTCTAAGATTCAGAGGGAAGCAAGAGGGAAATAAACATTTCTTGACTTATAATAAAGAGTACATGTACAAAAGGCAATGGAGTCTGGCATTCAAGGAAATCTCTTTCACAACACTAGATGGATATAAGCTTAAAGAATAGATACCTCAGAATTTAAATTCCAGAAATAATATATTAAAATATCAAAATGTCCCATTTGAAGCAAATATTAGAAAACACACAAACTGGAAGTGGAGACCCATGCTAAGAGGATGAGTAAAGCATTGGAAACCATCAAAGAACAGGACTGGACCTGGGAACTACCACAAGAAGATTTAAAAAAATGGTCCTAAATATGCTCCAAGAGCTAAAGGAAAACATGGAAAAATAAAGAATCCAAAAACTTGAGGGAGCAGAAGTAGCTTAAGTGGTTGAGCACCTGCTTCCCACATGTGAGGTCCTGGGTTCAATCCCTGGTTCCTTCTTAAGAACAAAAGATTAAAAGTGAACTTGAAAATAAGACAAGTGAAATCATTCAGTCTAAGCTGCAGAAAAATAAAGAATGATGAAAAGTAAACAGAGCCTGAGGAACCTATTGTATATCATCAAGCATGCCAATATATGCATTGTGGGAGTCCCAGAAGGAGAGGAAAGAAAAAAGGGCAGAGAGAATATTTGAAGGAATAATGGCTGACATTTTCCCAAATTTAAAGAAAGACATGAATGTACATATCCATACAGGACAAACCCAAATAGACACACACCAAGTTACAAACTGTTGAATGCCGAAGAAAAGGAGAGACTCCTGAAAGTCATAAGAGAGAAGCAATTTGCCACACATAAGGAAGCCTCAATAAGATTAAGTGCCTCTTTTTCATTGGAAACAATAGAAGCAAGAAGAAAGTGGGATGGCATATTTAAAGTCCTGAAACCAAAAAATTGCCATCCAGGGATTCTATATTTGGTCAAACTGTCCTTTATAAATAGGGTAGAGATTAAGATAGTCCCAGATAAACAAGGAGTTCATCACCACTAGACCAGATCTACAAGAAAATATAAAGAGAATTCTTGAGCTTGAAAGGAAAGGACATTTATTCAACATTGTACTAGAAGTTCTAGCCAAAGCAATTATGCAAGAAAAAGATATAAATGACATTCAAATTGAACTAAATCAAAGAACTAAATGTAAAGACCAAAACTATACAACTCCTAGAAGAAAACATACGGAATCATCTTCAGGACCTTGTGTTAGGCAATGGTTTCTTATACTTTACACCAAAAACATGAACAAAAATAGGAAAAATAGATAAATGGGGCCATCACCAAAATTAATAGCTTTTGGGGAGTAGATGTAGCTCAAGAGGTTGAGTGCCTATTTCTCATGTATGAGATCCCAGGTTCTATCCCTGATACCTCCTAAAAATGAACAAACAAATGAAGAAACCAACACTAATTGGGGAGTAGATGTAGCTCAGTGGTTGAGTGCTTGCTTCCCAAGTAAAATGTCATAGGTACAATCCCCATTATCTCCTAAAAGAAAAAAATTAATGGCTTTTGTCTGTCAAAGGACTCCATCATGAAAGTAAAAAGACATCCTACAAAATGAAAGGAAATATTTGGAAACCACATACCCAATAAAAGTTTAATATCCAGAATATATAAAGAACTCCTATAGCTCACCAACAAAAAGTAAAAAAACCCATTAAAAAATGAGCAAAAGATTTGAACAGAAGTTTCTCCAAAGATTTACAAAAACACATGAAAAGATGCTTATCATCATTAGCCATTAGGGAAATACCAATCAAAACCACAATATGGTACCATTTCATACACACTAGAAGGGACACTATTAAAATATAGAAAATGACAAGTGTTAGGAATTGGAGAAAGAGGAACATCTATCCATTACTGGTGGGACTGTAAAATGGTGCAGCCCCTGTGGAAGATATTTTCACAATTCCTCTGAAAGTTTAGAATTACCATATGACCTGAAAATCCCACTTCTAGGTATATACTCAAAATAATTGAAAGCAGGGACTTAAATATTTGCACACTGATGTTCATTGTGGCATTATTCACAATTGCCAAAAGATGAATGCAACTCAAGTGTCTACCAACTGATGAATGAATAAACAAAATGTGATATATACATACAATAGGAAATTATTCAGTTGCAAAAGGTATGAAGCTCTGACACATGGAACAATGTGGTTGAACCTTGAAAACATCATGTTCAGTGAAATACACCAAACACCAAAGAACAAATGTTATATGATCTCACTGTTATAAAATAATTAGAATAAACAAATTCATAGTCAGAAACTAGAATACAGATTACCAGAACCTGGATTTGGGTAGGGAATAGGGAGTTAATACTTAATTTGGTACATAATTTCAGATTGGGGTTATGGAAAATTTTTGGTCATGGTTGGTGGTGATGGTAGCACAACATCGTGAACATAACCAACAGCATTAAATTATACATATGAATGTTTTTAAAAGGGGGAATTTTAAGTAGTAAATATGTTACTAGCATAAAAATAGAACTATGCAACAGTAAAAGTGAACACTAATGTCAACTATGAACTATAATTAGTACAATAGTATGCTAATAAAGTACCAAACTAATTATAGTGCAAGATGTGAATAATGGGAACTGGGGTATAGAAGCTCTGAATGTTTTGCATGATTTTTCCATAAACCTACAAATTCTCTAATAAAAATTATAGTAGAAAAAGTAAAGGACACTAGAGAATAGGTCAAAGCCACATGAAGAAATAAAGATCTCTGGTAAAGAAAACTTGAAGAGGCAGTTTATTACCTCCAATTTACTTCAGGATTACAGAAAACTCAAGACTACAACAGAGCTGTTCTTGTCCTGAAATGGCTACTCCAAAATGAACCTCATCAAACTCTTTACTAATTGCACAGTGAAGTCCAAAGGGAGTTCCAGATGTGAACCAGGAAGTGGTAGTTTAAGAACCCCATCTTCCTGGGCACATCCAGCATCTTGGCAGCATCTGCCGTCCCCTTGGGACTGTGTCTCCTGCTTGTGCAGATGTGGATTGGAAGGGAGGGGATCATAGGAAGGGACTACAAACAGTTAAGGAACCAAGTGTCAGAGAAAATTGAAACGGTCTTCATATTGCAATATACCATTTTTAAAGCAATTTTATTTTGAGATATAGCCATATATCATATAGTCCATCTAAAGTCTGTACTCAATGGCTTTGATATAATCAGAGTTGGGCATTCATCACTGCAATCAATTTTAGAGGATTTCCGTTACTCCAAAAAGAAAATCCATCTACCCCTTAGCAGTCACCTCTCAATCCCACTATCCTCCCGCTGCCATACATAACTGATAATCTAATTCCATCACTATAAATTTACTTATATTTATACAACACACCATTTTGAAACATGACCCCGTTGCCCTTTCCAAAGCACCTGATTCCTAGCTTCTTCATATATTGGACTGGATTTTCAAGGTAGGGGTCATGGAAGGAAGGGAAATCACTACTAGAGTGCTTCTTTTGTTTTATAAAAAAAAAGGTGTGAGAGAGTAGAGGGATGGGCTGTGGAGGGTGAGAGAAAAAGAGGGCAGGATTGACTGGCAATGGGCAAATGACATATCATTTGGCCAGAATGTATGCATAGCTCTTAGGGTTGGTGCGTGCCGGTGCTAGACGAAATATCTAACATGATGTTGCGCACGCTTTTTTGGGGTGGATAGCGCTGTGGCTAGCTTAACTGTGAAGAATTTTCAGACGTATAGCAATAAAGGGGGGCGGAGGGTGCACCCAAGCCCTTTACGCCGAGGGAAGCGAACCCGTACCGACGGCTAAAGTCAGAGAGCTTCACAGCAAGCAGCTTCACAGGCGGGATGTACAGTGGGAAGGGGGGTGAGGACGTGGTCGAGATTGAGGAATGGAATTAGAGGTAGCAAGACGTTGGTAATGGATTTGAACAAATGAGGAAAATACACTGTCAGCATGATCTTTGGCAAGGCGGATGATTCGTCGAATGGCCCAAGGACCAACGGTGAGACCTAGGATGATGAGCAGAACTGGGGTTAGTAACGGGAGGAGATAGGGGAGGAGGGGCTGCAGGAAGCCCCAGGAACCAGCAGTTTGGGCTCGTTCAAGTCGGCGTTGGTTGAGACCTTTTTCAAGTTTTTTTAAGCTGGAGTCTACTAAACCGGTATAGTTGGCATAGACACAGCATTCTTCTCCCAGAGCTGCACATAGGCCACCTTCTTTGAGGAGGAGGTCAAGGCCTCGGCGGTTTTGCAGGACAACTTCTGAAAGGGAATTGAGGGAGTTTCTAAGATATTTGACTGCATCTCGGAGGTAGATGATATCAGAGTCTACTGCTTGTCTGAGGTTTTGGAGGGCGGAGGCTTGTGTGGCTAGGGCTGCAACACCAGTGGCAGCTCCAGCTGTAGCTAGGAGGGAAGTGACAGTGAGTACAGCAGTAATAGGTTCGCGTTTGTGGAGGTAAATAGCTTCTTGAGTGTGGTCAAAGGCTTTAAAGAAATGTAGAGGAGTGTGATAGATGACTCGAGGCGTGAGGAGGATGAGAGCACACGTTTTTTTGGTCTTGTTAAGTGTGGCAACAGATAAGCATGGGGTAAGTCCGGTGGAAGAGCAGAGCCATTGGGTGGTGTTTAGGGGAACTAAGTATTTGGCAGAGATGTTTGGGGAGGTATAGTTGGTACAGGCAGTAAGGCTAGGAGTGTGGGAAGAACGGGGGTGAATGCATAAACCTTTGGAAGAGATGTGCGTAAAAGTGAGTGGGACATGAGTAGATTGATTCCAATTGCAGGAAGAGGGGGAATCGTCGGTGGAGGAAGTAAAGAGTGGTGAAGGGATAGCAAGTGGATCATAGAGGGGGAGGCTGGGGGAAAGACACAACCAGCAAGAGCGAGTGAGGTTGGGGTGGGAGGTGTTGAGAGAGGAATAGGAGGCGTTTAGGAGTTTGAAGTAGGGACTAGAGGGGATGAGAGGATGTGGTTGTATACCTGAAGCGGGGGGGGGGGGGGAAGTGGGGCTTGTAGAAGGGACGACGGCGGCCGAGGTGGAAGAGATTTTGAGGGGAGTAGATGAGGACGGAAGAAGGTGAACAGTGGGTGAGGGAGGAGGGTTAAGGATGTGGTTGGGACCAATAGCAGAGGGTGGGGCGGAGACAACACGCTTTTGGATTTCAAACAAAGCGCCACGATCATAGTTGCTCATATACAACCGGAGTCCATAGGGGCGAGCGGCCAGCCATGTATCGTCGTTTGGGTTTTTTACTGTCAGCGAAATGAAGTCCCAACGGGAATTGTTGGCTACTTGGAGAGAGAGATACGGGTCACTGTTGGGGGCGCCGGACCATCCATGGGCCATGGTCACACATCCCCAAGAGGGGCAGTAGAAGTGTGATGGGTCATGACAACCTCGAGCACTAGCAGGACAGATGTAAAAACCAGACACAGGGTTGAATTGAGGGCCAAGGAGACGATTGTTTCGAGAAAGCAGGCATGCTGTATTTTCGCCTCGACAGGATGAGGAATGGTGGAAGCTTACTTTTGCTTTTTTGATGTTACTCACTTGGCATTCGGGACGGAAGGAAATTCCAGCAAGAGGGCAGACGTGCGTGAAAAAGGAGGGAGCGACACTAGTAACATTATAAGCGAGAACACGTTTTTCTGGAAATGTCTGCAGGGTCCAGTTGAATGGCTGATGGGAGGAGGAGCTTTGGGCAGAGGAGGCTAGAGACAACATGAGAATGAGGAGATGGATGAGGTAGGGGAGGGTAGGGGAACAGGAGGCGGGGGTGTGAACAGAGCGGGCTCGTCGGAGGAGTTGGAGAACTTGGCGTTCGATGGGGTCATCATCTTCAAGGGAAAGACGGCTTAGGCGGCGGGCAAAGAAACGTTGTCGACATTGTTCGCGGGGAGAAAGAGCTGGTGTGGTTCCCATGGACGACGGTGTCGGAGAGGTAGACTCGGGTGAATTTACCTGGGGGCGTATAGTATAGTGGTCATGGGAGAAGGACGACGAGAGAGGTGAAAGTGCCAATTAAAAGTAGAAAGGCGACAGCGAGGAGGAGGCGTTGACGGAGGTTCCAATCTGTTGGGGCTGTAGCTGCGAGGCAAACAGCTGAGAAGATTGTTAAGAAAATGAAAATTACAAGAAAGAAGCAGAGTAAGAGTGGGTGCGAGGGGAGCTTGAGGAGCATCTGCACTGAGAGTTCTTTTCTGATGAACTATAAAGCACGTTTTGGTGAAGGTCAGGCACTTTTCAACGGCGGGTTGCGGAGGTAGCAAAGGCTTTTTTTGTGGAGTATGCAGAGTTGGGTCCTTTGAGAGATCTGTAATGACAAAAGAAGGAGAAGAGAGCCCTCATAGAGGAGGGGCAATCAGCAGAAAGAAACTCGGAGAGAGCACTTATTTAAATATAAGCATTTCAGGGAGGGGCTGGTTGGTGCTGAATTTGAGCGAATGGGGTGACATCTGGGCCTCCGCTGTCAATGTTGTCTCTCACGGAGGGCATAGGGTACTTATCATTAAGGGGAACCTTGGGGTCGGTGGCAGGCCTGATATAGCGCCCAGGAACCCAGAGTGGTTGTGGCTCAGAGTCTGGGAAGATACAAGCAAAACCTCTCCCCTGTGCTAGCAAGGGAGCCGGGTCCTGCCAAAGATTTGTGGCAGGGTCTTTCCAGTGAACAAGAGGGACTTGCGAGGGTTGCCACATGGGTCCCCAATGTTTGTGGGTTGGGGAAAGTCCCTTGTCATCGAAGGTCAGGAGATTGTGATGAATAAGGCAGGCAGTGATGACGTCAGCAGGGGCTTTATGGGGGGAGGAAGCTCTTTCTTTTTGAATGAGTAGCTTGAGCTGTTGGTGAGTGCGCTCAACAATTCCTTGCCCTTGTGGATTGTAGGGGATGCCAAAATGGTGTGTGATGTGGTACATTTGTACGAAGCTGGCAAAGGTGGCACTGCGATAGGCTGGTCCATTGTCGGTTTTGAGATCCCAGGGAATTCCCATGAATAGAATGGCTTGTCGGAGTGCTTTGATGCAATGTTTAGCGCTCTCTCCTGTGAGGGGCACGGCGTAGCACAGGTGCGAGAAAGTATCAACTGCAACATGAAGATACTTAAGGCGTCCAAAGGCGCTAACGTGTGTGACGTCAAGTTGCCAGCGGGAGTTAGGCCGTAGGCTGCGGGGATTAGCTCCGCGAGGCTGCAAGGGTCCAAGAGGCAGCAAAGGTGCACATGTTTGGCAGGAGCGCACAAGATGTTTACATGTTTCAATGGGGAGGTCTGGGAAGAGCTTTTGAATGGATCGCGCTGAGAAGTGGAATTGAGAGTGTAGGAGCTTAGCTTGGTTGACAAAGTCTCCCAGTTTTGTTTTGTCAGTGAGGTTTTCTTGAATGGCAACTGGGCATACATGGCGGCCGGATGCTAAAGCATCGGTGAGGGCATTTCCTTGAGCTAGCGGTCCTGGCAGGCCAGAGTGACTTCTGATATGAGCAATGAACCAGGGTTGTTGCCTTTTTTTAAGCAGTCGCTGTACAAAAGCGAGTGCTTGGTCAATAGTTAAGTCACTGGGTAGGAAAGTAGCAAGCGAGAGGCTGCGACACATTTGTAAAGTGTATAAGCTGTCTGTGAAGATGTTAAGAGGCTGGTCCGGGTAGAGATTGAGGACTGCGGCGACAGCTAAAAGTTCACCTGTTTGGACAGAAAAGTCATTAGCAAACACCAATTGTCGTGGCTTAGGTTCTCTTGGCGTATATATGACAGCAGTGAATGCCTTTTTTGAAGCATCGGTGAAAGCAGTGATGGCAAAAGGAATTGGCTTTCTTGCGGGCAGCGGATGGAACGGGTTGGAAAATGCTAATTGAGATACCCCTTGTAGTAGTGGATGATGCGGATAGTGATTGTCAAAAGAGCCACGAAAGAATTCTATTAGGCTTTGCATTTGGGCATTATTCATGATGAGAGAGGTAACTTTTTTTGCATCAAAGGGCCAAACGATGGTGTGTGGCGGGACGCCGTAAGTTTGTATGGAGAGAAGTACTAAGTCAGTGGCTAATGTGATCCAAGCCCTTGTAAATGGGCAGATTTTTGGGAGTTTACTTTTTGACGTGTGTAGAAAAAGAAGAGGACCATCTTGCCATAGGAGACCCGTTGGGGTGACTGGTGTTGGCAAAACTAAGGCAAGGATTGGGAGATCGGGAGAGAATCGCTCTAGGCGGCATTGCTGGAGTGCAGCATTTACTTGTTGGATGGCTTCTTTGGCAGCTGGGGTGATGGTGATGGGGCGAACGACTGCAGCGGATGGACTGCACTTAGTCTGCAGGAGCTCGAAAAGGGGTTGCATTTGCGCTGTTGTGATGGGGAGTGCTGATCGAAGCCAATTGATTTGTCCGCAAAGCCGTTGGAGCTCAGTCAGCGTCATGTGATCAGAAACATGGATTTGCGGGCTGGTGGGCCGAATATATTGATGAAAATGAAAGCCTAAGAACTGGAAAGGTGGCTGGGGGTTGACTTTGTCAGGTTGCACTATTAATCCAAGACTTGAAAGGTTTGTCGTAACTGCAGAGAGTAAATTATTGAGAAGTGTGTTAGAACTTGCTGCTAAAAGGAGGTCATCCATATAGTGGATGATGTATGTGTGCTCTGGATGGAACTTAGAGCGTAGCGGCTCAATGGCATGATTGACATAGAGCTGACATATAGTTGGACTGTTCCGCATGCTTTGTGGTAGTACTCGCCATTGGAATCGGAGTGCTGCTCTTTGATTGTTGGTACGCGGGACTGTAAACGCAAATCGTGGACAGTCTCGCGGGTGAAGAGGAATGGAGAAAAAGCAATCTTTGATGTCAATGGTGGCTGCATAAAAATGCTGAGGGACTGCAGTGGGATGCGGGCAACCAGGCTGAGGTGATCCCATTGGCTTAATATGTTTGTTAATTTCTCGAAGGTCATGAAGGAGGCGGAACTTGCTCGTGTTCTTTTTACTGATGACGAAGACTGGCGAATTGTAGGGACTGGTAGACGGCTCAATATGCCCTGCTTGTAGCTGTTCTTCGACGAGGGCAGAGAGAGCTTGCAGTTTATGAGTTGGCAAGGGCCACTGCTCGACCCAGATGGGCTCCTCTGTGTCCCATTCCAGAGGGATAGGGTCAGGTCTTGAGATGGGAGCAGTGGCCCCTATAAGGGGGGGGGGGGGGGCGGCACAGCTATGAAGGCTTCTGTGGTGATTCGAGCTTTTAGCTGGCTGAGTACATCTCTTCCCCACAGGATGGTTTGGACTGAAGAAAGGACGAGTGGACGAATCTGGCCTTCGTGACCTTCTCCGTCGCTCCAATGCAGAGGCTGGGAGGTTTTCCAGGAGGTAGCAGCTCCCGTGGCGCCGATGACTTGAGGGCCGGTTTCGAGGGGCCAATGATTGAAGGCGGCGATTTTAAAGGGAATACAAGAGATTTCAGCACCAGAGTCTAAGAGCCCTTCAAGCCATTGTCCGTTTATTTTAAGCTCTAAGGAAGGTTTTTGGTGACGTTTGATAGGCATTGTCCACATTAAGGTTTTGGAGCTCTCTGGAGGGCCTCTTGGGGGAGGGGCTGAGGCCTGCCCCGCTGGAAGTTTAAAGGCTGGGAGATACGTTGCGATGAGCGGCAATCACGGGCCCAGTGATACCCCTTGCCACAGCGCGGGCATGGTGTGGGGGGGCCTCTTGGTCTGTGCAGTGCTACAGCAGGGCAGGGAGCTGCCTGTTGAGGGCACTCGCGGACAAAATGACCGGGCTGACCGCATCAAAAGCAGGCAGAAGTGGAGGCAGATGACACAGCCATGGCGGAAGCGAAGGCAGCAGTAAGTGCTTTAGTCTGTGGGTCAATATCTCGACAAGCCAATACCCATTCATGTATTGGCTTATCACGGATAGGAAGAATAACGGCCCGGAAGGGTGCAAGGCACCCATCGAGAATGAGTTCTTTTGCTAACACAAACTGAGCATCTTCATTAGTAATTTTCTGCTGGCATGCTTTTAAAACGCGTGCGACAAATGCTGGAAAGGTTTCTTGCGAGTTTTGAAGCATTTGCGCAAATTTGGTGGACTGCTTGGTAGAAACTAAAGAGAACGATCGCTGGACAAGAGCTTTTACTCGGTGCCAAAACCCTGGATCTATGTTTATATAAGAACGAGGGTCAGCATAGTTGTTAATTCCTGTGTAGGCGTCAGCTGGATCTTGGATACCCGCCTGGACATTTTCTACCACTTGCTTATCAACAGCTACTTGATAGTAAGCACGCCATTCAAGGAATTGGCCTGGCGGAAGGATGGAACGGGCTAGAGAAATCCAGTCATAAGGAAGAGCAAGTTGAACCCCTAACTCTTCTATTAATTGTTGGACATATGGGCTACCTATGCCGTCTTTTTTAACAGCTTTGCGAAGAGTTTTAACTTCTTCGGCTGTGAAGGGAAGCCAAGTCTGAGGGCGTTGCTGCGTGGGCAGCGGGTTGAGCGGGTATAGCTGGGGGGCGGGAGAATGTGCTTCGCTAGAAGCAGGTGGGGAGCTGCTGCCATACGGTGGTGGCGAGGGATGAACGGTAGCGGGAAACAGATGAGAGAATGATGGCTTAGCAGCGTCAAGGCGGCAACAAACTGGCGGCGGGATATTTTTGGGCGCTGGACAAGATGGCGGCGCGGCGACATCACTTTTAGGCGCCTGCCAAGATGGCGATGTAGTTACGTCATTTTTGGGCGCCGGCCAAGATGGCGGCGAAGTCACGTCATTTCCGGGGGCCGGCCAAGATGGCGGCGAAGTCACGTCATTTCCGGGGGCCGGCCAAGATGGCGGCGACATTATGTCCGGGGCAGGGCCGGAAGATGACGAGACAGGGAGGGGCGGGTAAAGGTGAGAGGAGGCGCCTTTGTTCCCGCCGGCGGGCTCGGACATAGGTGAAGAAGAAGCCGGAAGTGCGCCATTTTGGGCAGAGGTGGAAGAAAAAGGAGAAAGTCCGCTATTTTGAGGAGCTACTGAAGTGGCTTCTGCGGGCCGTGGGGAGCGCGGGTGGGGAGGTTCGCGCTCGAGAGCAGCGGCGAGCTGGTCAGACAGAGAATTTGGGTTGCCAGGATCATCGGGCTCATAGTCATTGGGTTGCTTAACTGATTTGTCTCGGATGGCTTCTGACGGTGCACCAAGGAGACAGGCGCGTATGGCTACTAAAGCAGGCAGCAGGCCGTGCAGAAAAGACCGCTTTTCATGCTCTATGGCGGAGGTGACTCGATCTATGAGTCGAGAGTATGTGTCTGGGCTCCAGAGCTGGCAGGTGGCGAGCCACGGATTAAGAGGGAGTAGCAGGTTCCAATATTTTTGGAGCTGTTTTAGGGAAACGCGGACTCCATTGGTATCAAGCAGGGCGGCTAAAAGCCGAACCTGAGGGGTATGGTGTGAGGAGAGAGAGGTGCCCATAGTGGGAGAAGAAAAGACGGCGATGGGGTCCCTACCTGGAGAGCTGAAATGGTCGCCAGTAGACAGCAGCAGCAGCAGAGAGGGGCCGGAGGGCGGTGGAAGGAAAGGATCCTGGACGAGCCCCCTGCTGAGAGTTGCTATTCCAAGTTAGCAACCCCTGCTGTGGGCTGCTACTCTAAGTTAGCAACCCCTGCTGTGGGCTGCTACTCTAAGTTAGCAACCTACGAGGACCAGGCGGGCTTCCACGGCTCGGCGGTGAGCCCCTAGGCCAACGCGTAGGCCTAGGTTCTCCAGGTGTGGGGGACACGCGGTAAAAACCACGGAGACAGCCTGTGAGAATGAGCTAGTCCAATTTATTGCGGAAATACACTTGATTATATAAGGTCGGGTCAAGGGAGGGGTAGGAATTGGGGCGGGTAAACTACGGGGCGGTAGTGGATAGGCGGAACTGTGCAGGCAGCTATGAAGTAGGCGGTGATTAAGAAAGGGGGCAGATTATGAGTTGGCTAAGTGGATGGGACTGGCGGGAAGGATAGCAACGGCTGGAAAAGGGAGATAACAAAGGCTAGGAGGAGGGGTGAAGGGAGGCAGCAACACTAGAGGGTGGCTGAATGTAAGGGACCCCAGGATTTGCTCTAGGGTATTTAGCAGAGGCACTCCCTGAAAGAGTTAGTGGAGTCTAGCAGGATCACTAACATTTTGCTTTTCCACAGGCTGATTACTCCCAGTAAAAACCCAACTACTTTCCCAGATTCTTGTCCTGGAGTCACTGTTATTTTCAGTCTTTTTTATATAGACAGTGAGTGGGGAGATTTACAAGTTTTTCTCTTACTAAATAGAAGAAATGGAGTTACTTATTTTTTGAACTGCTGCAATGTTTAACACAAACATAGCAAGCAGGTGTTTTTCACTCACCCTCATTATTTTTCATAAATAGAAAGTTGAGGTGAAGGTTTATACTACAGGAAGTCTCATTTAAAATAATTTGATATTCTAACACTCATTAAAAAGGCATGGATGTTGGAGCAAGGATCCATGTTTCTGACGAATTCAGAAAAATGATGGTGGTGGGGGATGATTGGGGGTAGTTAATTGGCCCAGGTGGCATTTTCTTGTTTCTTCAGAATGGTCCCCTCTTTGCCAGAGTAAAATTTGTATTTTGATATGGCATTCTTTCCTTTATTACATTATTGGTAAAATTTCACTGACCTATTTCCTCTTGTATGATTATGCTACATTAAAAATATATTTAACATGTTTTCTTAAAAGAAAAATATTTTCTTAAGAATAGAGTTTGCTAAAGGGAAAAATGGTATTGGGAAAAGTGGGGTAGGTGGAAGAGACAGGTGGAAAACAGGCTCTAGCAGTCCTTACATTTAATTATTTTGCTCTTACATGAGATCCCTTTCTCTAAGTCTGCTATTTTTTTTTTTTTTTTGATCTGGGAGGTTTTCCTTATATAGCTCACTCTAAAGAAGATGAATAGTAAATCATTAGTCTCTTTCCAAAGAGCTATGTATAATATAGATTCTAGATAAGCTTTCATTATTTCTAAGTGAATGCTTCATTATATTGGCTCTTTCTACCACTATTATCCTAAGCCTATTTAAATAAATATTCTTCCTTGATTTCCTAAAATACACTGCATTGAAATGTATCTGCTCTGCTAGAACCAGGTCAATAACAAAGTGAAATAAATAAAATTAATGTAAAGGGTGTTCAATGCAATTTTACCATCTAGATTCTCCCTTGTGCCAAGTTTTTGTTTCCTGTAGACCATAAATATTGAAATGATTGCATAATAACAATTAGTTGGTGGCACTCCAGATAGTATGCTTTTGAAATGAGGTTTATGATGATTTATACCAGAGGTATCTAAAAAGAAAAGCAAATTTTTGGCAGTTTATTTTCTCACCAACAAGCTTCCTAATAAATTCAGTTAGTTTTCTCAGAAGAGAGTGAGCAGTGGGATACTAATTTCATGCTAATTTTGACTTTGATTCCTTTCTGCCACTAATTTATTCATCAGCAGTGACATGCCCTGAACTTCAGAGTAAAGCCACAGATCTCTGGAGATTGAATTAATTAGGTCAATGGAAAGGAGCACATGTAAATCTGTTTGTTAGCTCGTTTGAGGTAAGGAAAAACTTATAATTAACCTCATTTATTTTAAACGTACTGATACCCAAATTTTTACTTTGTAGGATAGATTGCCTAATGCATTATTGAAAAAGTTGGAATAATTGAGGCTTTTTTGTAAAAATTTTCAGGTAAGCTATTGTCAACTTTCTGAAATTGTCAACTGTGGTCACAAAAAAACAGCATTTTTCTTTTGTTCCATTTTTTTTCTAGTGCACAATATATGACTTATGGAAATCAAATGTACTTCTGGTGTTAAAGGTTTGGGTAGATTTTTGTGTATATGTGTGTGTGTGTGTTCGTGTGTGTCTTTGAATAGAGATGGCTCTTCAGAATCCATTTAAACTGCACATTTCCTACCAGTGTGGCATATAATGGTAACAGTAGCTTGAGTGCTGTCTCTACAGTGAACTTTTATCCAACAATTCACATCTATTCCTTCACTATCTTTTGACCTTTTGGAAGCAATGCAGTTTATACACCAGTATTTGATTGTACATATTGTGCACATTAGATGATGAACATTTCTCTGTATTTCCCTCTCCCCTAACCTTCCTAGTCCATGTTTCCAAATATGGGAATGTAATCACACCATCTGTTTTATTCTCTGTGTAAGGATTAGGAATTACTATATTTTTGAATCCATCACTGAAGGTAATGAAATCTCTTACATATGTTTGGGGAACCTGATGTAGAGAAAAGAGAAAAAGGCAGAACATTGTAGAAGAGATGGACAAGGGAAGAAAGAAGGATTTGAAAGGTGAGAAGAGAAGAAGGAAAAGAATGAAGGTATAAAAATGGTGAGGTGTGACAAAAGTTACCAATGATTATTTCTTTCAGGAATTATGGAATGCTCACATATTTTTCTTTGCATTGGGTTTGTGAAGAAATACCCAAAGGAGATAATTGGATAATTTGTGCACAGGGATAATTCTCATGAAATGTGTATCAGACTAAAAAATACTGCATTGCCTAATTTATCTTTTCATGACTTAAAGATGGGACACAATCTTTAAAATAAAGAGCACCTGCTTTTAATTTCATGCAAGGGTGTAAAAGAGAGGGAAAGGTTAACTGAATTAAAACCACACCTAACTTTTATTGATCTCCCTGTTATTTACCAAGAGCTCTGCCCAAGGATACATTGTTTCACTCTTAAAATAACCCGATGTCTGGACTGAGGTTGGAATTGTTGAACATTTCTGTTCCTGTCTCAGCAAGGGTGTCATAAATTAAAGTTAAG
Source organism: Dasypus novemcinctus (assembly GCF_030445035.2). NCBI lineage: Eukaryota > Metazoa > Chordata > Mammalia > Cingulata > Dasypodidae > Dasypus > Dasypus novemcinctus. The sequence goes on along the minus strand of NC_080685.1, from coordinate 11,862,084 downwards.
GACAATGGCTTTCAGAATTCCCTAAGATTTTTTGTGATTTTCCTAGTCTTAGATCTTTTTCTTCTCAGTGATTAGCAAGGAAAGGGAGCTAAAGTCATATCTATTTTTGCAAATAGTCCTGAGAACGACCAATATCCAAGAGAGAGACCAAAGGGTTACAGCTCTTCCTGGAAAAGGAAGGTGGCCGAGTCTTTGGCTTTGCTGGATGTGAGGGTATGGGAGCACAGGACATCTGCTGAGACATGGCCTTGAGACTTAGGGCTAGAACTATTTGGGAGGATTACTCAAAAGAAATTCAGACTCAAAAACAGTTGTGGGTTTTAATATTCAGAAGACAATTGTTAACAAAATTTGCCTTTGGTATCCCCAGCATCCTTTTTGTGTTCTCATTCCTACTTCCTGTTATCTGATCAAGGGTCCATGCATGTACATGGCCCACAGGGTGTTGCAAACCATAGCTGCCACTGGAGCATCATTTCATGCTATGAACAGAATTCTTGCATCATATTCAAACCATATCATTGCTGATCAGCTGGTTTAAAGCTCATTGTTAATTAGATAGCAAATTAGTATGTCTGTACTCTCATTGAAATTTATGCTTATGGAATTATAACATTTTAAATGGAAGAAATGATCATTGAGATTCCAAAATCTGTAATTTCAGGCAGACGGGGAGAGATACTTTCGATATATATGCTGTTTGTCAAAGAGTTTTTATTCCTCTCCTTTCAAGCACTTGATAGATTTGTATTTCCTACCTCCCTTGTGGTTGGGAGGGGGCCATATAATTAATTCTGGCTCCAGTTGTGAGTCAGAGCCACACATCACTTTTCTGCTGGAACATTTAATTACCAGTGTAAAACCCTCCAGAATGCTCTCCATCTCAGGTGTTGGCTGCTTCATCAGTTTGGGTTCCTGTAATGAGCCATTTACTTCTCACCTGCAATGAACCTGAAGAATGAGCAAGATATAAAAATGTTATTTTAAGTCACCAAGCTTTTTGGCTTATTAATCCAGTATAACCAAGCCTGTTGGGATGAGTTGAGCTTGTGGGTAGGTGGTGGTGGTGGTGGTGTGTATGTCAGCACTCTGAGAGTCAATTTACTTACCTGTGAAACAGATAATGCATGTTACCTGGCACATGGTGCTGTTGTGAGGATTAAATAATCAGAATGCGTATAAAGTGTTTTGGTTTTTTAATTTGAAAGTTACTTAGAGTATACAAATGTCACATAAAAAAATATATGGATTCCCATATGCCTGGCTCCCCACACATTTTCCCACATTAAACAACATCCTTCATCAGTGAGGTACATTCATTGCAATTGATTAACACATTTTGAAGCATTGCCACTAAGTATGGATTAAAGTTTTCCTTATAGTTTACACTCTCTCCCACCCAATTCTGTAGGTTATGGCAAGATATATAATGACCTGCATTTGTCAGAGCAATGTCATTCAGGACAATTCCCAAGTCCCTAAAATGCCCCCATATTACACCTGTTTTTTCCTCTTCCTGCCCTCAGAACCTCCAGGGGCCACTGCCTCCACATCAATGATATAATTTCTTCCATTGCTAGAATCACAGTAAGTCTATAGTAGAATACCAGTAAGTTTACTTTATTGTTAATGTAAAGTTCAACATACATTAAGTACTCAGTAAATATTAGTCAGTAATATGTCATAATTTAACATTGTAAAACTCTGGATAAGCAGATAGTTTCTATCATATGCCAACCATGACTCCAAGATGAATTTATCAATTTCCATTTTCAAATAATTGGTAAAATTTTAAATGCTAATCTTATGCTAAGAAAGAAGTATTAAGTAAGTGAATCTGTTGAAAAAATGTCAGATTTTTGGAACTGTATGGCTTAGTCACCTCTTGGAAGTATTCATACTCATGCTCCAATTCTCCTTGAGAGGCAGCCTGACAAAGTGGAATTGCAGAGGCTTTAGAACCAGGCATTTAAATCCTAGATCCCCAAATTTTGTGCTGCTGGAGAAATAACTTAAATTCTCTGACAATTAATTTCCTCATTTTGGCTGATTCACAATTTGTCTTATTTGCAATGTATTGTGAAGTTGAAATTGTATGTGTTGTGTGTGTGTTTATATATGTGTTTGTGTGTGTGTGTGTGTGTGTATATACATATGTTTTTATATTTAACTTGCCGAAAACAGCTCCCTTCTTCTGAAAACAATATCCATGCAACTTTTGGGGACCCAATTCTCTCCCAAGTCCAAACACGTGATTCCAGTGGGCCCTGCCACTCCCAAAAGCCATTCCTCATTCTACCTCTCCCAAACCTATCCTGGCTTCAGAGATAGCTCTAGTACCAACAGAGCTTTTCCCTGGGATTTTGCACATTAAAACTAATAATTAAGAGAGATTCTTCTTTGCTGGTGGCAAAGTTAGGAAGGTGTGTCAGCAAGGAAATTCCCAGTTTCATGGGAAATTGGTCAAAGATTTCGAAGCTTTCACTACAAGGGAAGACCAAGATGAGAGGAGAGTAGCCTGATGCTGTAAGTTTTCCCATCAGTTCCCTGGAGGCCCTTTGATTCTCCTACGTTGTCTTCAGGGACTTTAATGTAATTGAGTATGAAAAGCTTGTAGATGTGGTTTCGGATACCTCCTTGCAAAGAGCCTTTACGAAACTGCGACTTAGGGAATTTTTGTGTTGTAGTAAAGAAGAATATGCACAATTATCTGTAAAGGATCTTTAAAAATCCATCCCCTTTCCAATGACCATGTGAGGCCAGATGTTCTTCATATAATTCAACCAAAACAATGCTTGCAAAAGCTTGAATGCAGAAGCAGGTATGATTATCCATTTGTGTTCTAGGAAGCCAGGAACTAAAAAGATCTTCGAAAATGTAAAACAATGCCACTCTCTTCTTGTTTTTTTTCGTTTTAGAAATAGAATTTTCATAAAATGTTGTTTATGTTAACATGTAATACATTTGTCTTCTAATCGGAATTAGTAGAATTTTAAAAATATTTTTTAAATACCCCAGATTAAATTTCAAATATGGTAAAGATTGATTGAGCCCACATAAACAAAAGCCCTTTGGGATCCGCCATAATATTTAAGAATGTGAAGGTAACAGTGTTAGAGAACTACTGACCCATATGTCCCTACCTGTCTGTTCATTTCAAGCACATCTAGTGCCCACCCCACAGTATTATATCTCCATACATTTGCCTCTCTCTAGAATAATGTTTCCTCACTTTTGTAGCATCACGAATTCTTTCGATCTATAAAGAAACTAAAAGCTTGTCCCCTACTTTATTTCATAATTACTGGTACACATTTCTGCTGTAGAGGTTGCTGCATTTAACTGTCTGCATTTAAATGTCTCTTCCCTCACCTGACTGTAGGCTCTTGAAGGGCAGTCATTCTCTTTAGTCATTAATGTGTCAACACCTTGGAAAAGGTCCACTCCATTGTAAGAACACCATACAAACTGTGTTTTAAAATACTTAAGGACTCCATAAGCTTTTGTTCTCCTGCCATAGGATTTGGCTGATAACATGACTTTGGCAATGTCTCATACGTGTCTTCAACAAGTCAGATGCCAGGAATTGAGAAGGGCAACCCATCACAGAAGGAGAAATGCCATATTCTGACTATAGGGCATCTGGCGATCTTTAAGATTTGCCACGTTTCAGCTGCTTGCAGTGGGCAATATCCACTTTCAGTTGCCAACTTTACCTATAAAATTACAATGAACAGGAATTATCCTGAAATATTCAGGCCAACTAATGAAGCAGCAGTTATCCTGAAACATTCAGGACAGCTAATGAAAAGATGACAGCCAGTTGGCATTATCTGCTAGAAGCAGCACAGCCACATGGCATGGGGGCTTTTCCAAAACTTTTCTAATTGAATGAAAGTGGGAACATTTCTCAAGATTAATAAGGGTGTCAGTTCATGTCCAGCTGGCAGCCCCAGGATCTCACCAAGTGTTTAATCACACAACATGTGAGCATCAAAGCAATGTTAAGTAGCAGACTTGAGATATTGCTTCATGGAAGGCAGTAACTCCCCTGGGATGCCAAAACCATTTTTTCTTGTGACTGCTGACCATTTTCTAGGGCTAAACCTGTGAGTAAAATATCAACTATTTTCTGCAGAAAGACATAACAAAAAAAAAAAAAAAAAAAAAACCCAAATATTACTTACCAAGCACTGGCCAATCTGACATCTTCCATGCTGTTTCTATCTGCTTCAGATATTCAGACTGGACAATTTTCAAATGAGAGCAGATGTGTCAGCTAGTAAAAAATTAATCAACTGAGGAGCATGTCGTTGCCTAGCTAATTTTATAGTTCCAGAAGCCAGAAACTCTATTGTTTCTGGTCATTACCCTGTTTCCTCTATTTAAAGCCAGCTCCTTTATAAAATAAGTGGTATTTGATTAACCACCTAGAGGTCTTTGTTTTGTTTTGTTTTCATATAAAAGTGGATTTAAACATAATTGTCTAGGTGAGGTTATTGAATTGAATTGTTGATCTTTAAATAAATAAAATTAGGAGAAAGTTCTTCAGATTCTTTAAAACCCTATACACTGACAGAGTGTCAAATGTAAAAGATTTCAACTTTTAATTTCTTAACTCAGTTCATGCCTCGTGATCAACTGTAGAAAATACCCTCTTTCTTTTATGTGTTTTCATCTGTCATTAGTCAAATAAAAGGGAAAATCAATAAGCAAAGTTGATTATCCCTCCCCTTTTTTCTCTTGCAGTATGTTGGACAGTTCAGCTATAATACAGCAGTAGACCCCAAACCTACTTGGGGGCACATAGTATATAAAACTGCTTAAAATGGAGCAAGTGACCCCTTTCAGACTTTGCATATCTCAATAACCATTCCTGATAACCTTAGGTCAGAAAATTATTGCTGTGTAACTCAGGAGAAGATTAAAATGATCTGTTTTATAATCAGATTACAGTCTGGGAACCTGTAGGGAATGTCATGTTTCCCATCAAAGTAATGAGACAAGATAAGACAAAGGGAAGGAAATGAAGTCCATGAAAGGAACTGCAATAGTTCATCTCAATAGATGCACAATAAATATTTCTAATGTGCCAGTTTTATCAAGACTGAAGTATTCTGTGTTTGAAAACAACAGGAGTAGAACCCAAACCTACTAAAGGGCATGTACTAAACTAAGCTGTTTAAAATGCAACAAGTGTTCTTTTGCAAAATTAAGTAGCAGCCTGGCGATACTCCTTCATGGAAGGCAGTAAGTACCTTTCTCAGGATGCCAAGCCCACTTAAGGGTCACCCCCCTGGAAGGGAGGTGAGGCACAATGATTGACAGTATGAAATGGGAGAGGGTTCACTATGAACATTCAAATAATATATGTCCATTTATGAAAGGCAGGATGCTACCCCTTTGAAATTAAAGGTGTTGGCACCTTAATCTCCAGAACATGTGAATATGTTATATTACATGGCAAAAGGGACTTAGCAGATGTAATTTAGTTAATGCCCCTTAAATTAGGGAGATAATCCTGGATTATCAAGGTGGGGCTTATCTAATCACCAGTTTTCTGGGACAGAAGAGATGCAGCAGAAGGATTCAAAGCATGGAAAGGGCTCAAAGTGTCTTTGTGAATGGAAGATGGAGCAACTGCGTTACCAGGAATTCAGGTAGTCTGCAAGGAAACATGGACTTCAGCCCAACAACCACAACAAATTGAAGTCTGCCAGCAAACTGAATGAATGTGGAGTGAATTCTCCCCCAGAGCTTTTTCATAAGAGCCCAGGAAAGTTGGGACCTGGAATATCTATCTAGAATTGTGAGATAATAATTGTGTGTTGTTTTAAGCTGCTGTGTATGGGGTAATTAATAACAGCAGCAATAGAAAAAGGATATACAACTTTAGAAGGCAAAGTTCATCCACAGCAGAAAAACACTGTATTTCTCTTAAAGGACTGGTTTCCTTTGGGAATTATACTTTAGTTGCTGGATAGAAAGTTAATATTAATTACTCCCTGACTACCATTGTATAAGTTGAGTGAGTGAAGGAATGACTATGAAATATTAATGTGGTCAAAGTACAGTTGACCTCATATTTATTATGAGATCCCATTTCCAAACAATGTGGCAAGAGATAGCATGAGGTGATAAAAACGCTTTTCAGTATATGTATACAATTTTTGCCCCAAAAGTTATCGGCAAGGGACAGTCTCACTGTGAGTTTATTTAGCCAGATTTTTCCCTCTATATAGAGATAAGAATATTACCTACAGGTTTTGATATGTCTTTGTTTCAGACATCAAATTCCCATTCATTTTTTCTATAAGGAAAGTTTAAGAAGTAGAATTAGATGTGAAGATATTAAGCAAGTGAAGAATTTGGATGGTTATTTTTGACTGGCTCAAGATGTAATGACGTTCATTCAGGAAAGAGTGGGAAGTTTGGCAATCTGGCTATACTCTGTGAGTCTTCTCTGGCTAGAGCAGGGTATACATAGATTTTCACAGATACACTTTGAAAATAATTTGTAAACTATTTGTATGTTTTGTAATGATTTATGTCAAAGTTGCAAAGATACTGTATTAGTCTGCCAAAGGGGTGCTGATGCAAAATAACAGAAATCACTTGATTTTTATAAAGGATATATATTTGGGGGGATAGGAGATTATCGATACCAGGCCATAAAACATAAGTTACTTCCCTCACCCAAATCTATTTCCATGTGTTGGAGTAAGATGGCTGTCGATGTCTGTGAAGGGTCAGGCTTCCTGGGTTCCTACAGGTCAGCTGTAGACTATGAGGCTCTCTAGACTTTGCCTCTCTCCACAAAGTCAGCTGTAGACTATCAGGTGAATGGCTCTGTCTCTCTCCCTGGGGTTCTGCTGTGTCTAAGGAGCTGTCTCTACTCCTCTGTGTTCTCCTGGCTCAGGTCCTCTCTTCCTGGGGCATGCTTTTCTTTCTTCTGTGTGCTTACTTCCTGGGGCTCCAGCTTAAGATGTCAGCATCAAACTCCAAGATCAAAACCCCTCAACTCTGTCCTTTGCCATGCCTTCTATCTGTGAGTCCCCACCCACCAGAGGACAAGGATTGAATGCCAAAGCCCCAATCATAACTCAATCACGCCCAGGTACAGACCAGATCACAAATATAATCCAACTCTGCTACAGATACTCTCCAGTCTTTTCTATTAAATGTTTTTACATTTAAGAGGTGGCATTGGATTGGGAAAAGTGGACATAATGGACAAAGGGTATGGGGAAAGGCAGGAAGAGATGAGAGGTGGAGGCGTCTTCGGGACATGGAGCTGCCCTGGATGGTGCTTCAGAGGTAATCACCGGACATTGTAAATCCTCACAGGGCCTACATGATGGAATAGAGGAGAGTATGGGCCATGATGTGAACCAATGTATATGAGGTGCAGAGGTGCCCAAAGATGTACTTACCAAATCCAATGGATGTGTCATGATGATGGGAACGAGTGTTGTTGGGGGGGGGGGAGAGGGGGGGTGGGGGGGTGGGGTTGAATGGGACCTCACATATATATTTTTAATGTAATATTATTACAAAGTCAATAAAAAATAAAAAAATTAAAAAAAAAAATAAATGTTTTTACATTTAGATGAATGAACTATCTGGAATAGATTTATGTGCATAGAGAGGTAGGAGTTAAGATTCTTTCATTTCCACATGTAAAGCTAATAAACCATCCCCATTTATTTAAAAGAAACTATCTCCATTTATTTATTTTAAATGTTAACTTTGTTTTAAAGCACTTGACTAGTTATATATATGGGTCTCTTTCAGGGCTCTCTTCTGTTCCTTTGATCTACTTGTCTAACTTTGTAAAAAAAAAAGACATAATTTCATTATTTTAGCTTTATAATAATTTTTTAAAAATTTCTCTCCCCTTTTCCCCCCCAGTTGTCTATTCTCTGTGTCCATTTGCTGCATGTTCTTCTTTAGTCCACTTTTGTTGTTGTTAGTGGCATGCGAATCTTGTGTCTCTTTTTGTGTATGTGTGTGTCATCTTGCTGCATCAGTTCTCTGTGTGTGTGGTGCCATTTCTGGGCAGGCTGAACTTTCGTGCTGGGTGGCTCTCCTTACGGGGTGCACTCCTTGTGTGTGGGGCTCCCCTATGCAGGGGCACCTCTGCTCCTTGCATGCATCAGCACTGCATGTGGCCCAGCTCCACACAGGTCAAGGAGGCCCAAGGTTTGAACCGCGGACCTCCCATGTGGTAGATGGACGCCCTATCCACTGGGCCAAGTTCGCTTCCCTATAATAAATTTTAATAGTTGGTATCATAAACCCACCTACGTTTTTACCTTGTTGTAGAGTGTCACCACTATTCTTAGGCCTTTGCATTTCCTACAAAGACTTTGATGGAGACTGTATTGAATCTGTAGTTAAATTGGTAATTAAGAGTAAGATTTATACTCCATGAACAAATTATATCACTCCATTTATTTGAGTTATCTTACTTTTCTCTTAATAATATTATATAGGTTTCTACACAGAATTTGCATATGAATGGTTATGTTTTTAGTTTTTTAATATTTTAAATTAGTTATATTGTAAATGAGATCATTTCTAAATGTTACTTTCTAATTGTTACTCATTTATTCATAGAAAGATGACATGTTTGTATATTGACTTTTAGGAGCAACTTTGCTAAAGTCTTTTCCTTATTTTAATATTTTATAGATTCTTTTATATGTACTCAATATACAATCATACCGTCTATAAGTAAGGATGATTTATTTCTTCTTTTCCAAAGTTTACACCTTTTATTTCTTTTTCTTTCTTTATTGCACTGGCTAGGGCTTCTTGTTTAGAGTTGAACAGAAGTGGCGACATAGACATCTTTGTTGTAATCCCAATCTCATGGTTTCTGGGAGAAGTTTATTTATTTTACCACTGATATAAGGTTTTTAATACATTTTTGTGATAATTCATCTTTATTAAAGATGACTTTTATTAAGAATTTTTTATTATAAATGTGCATTAAATTTAATTAAATAATTTTCTGCATCTACTGAAATCATCATTGATTTTTGTCCTTATTTTTACAATGTTAAATTATACTTATTACTGCTAAATTTCACTTATGACTTGGTAATCCTTGTAATCAATGTAGTTCTGCTGTTGGGAATACACACCTATTAATTTTGTTTCATCTTAGATCATTTTATTCAACCTGTATTTATTAAATGTACTCTAATGGAAAGATTCTCTGTTAAATGAATGGTTTCTTCCCATATGGGACTTTCCACTAAGAAAGGATGTAAGTGCAAATCACACAATTGTACAAGCAAAGGTAAAATTGCAATTGTGACAGTTCTGTGAGGGGCACATGGAGCTATCTGAGTTTATATTGGGGTGGTTCAAACTACTAGGGATATTAAGCAAGGCTTTCCAGAGGAAGGGCCACTGGAATGGAGATGTGAAGGATGAGTAGGTGTTAACTAAGTCAAGAGAGGAGGGATGGACATTGAAGACAGAGAGCATTGCTATGAAATGATCCTGTGGTGAGAGGCAATAGGTCAAGAAGATGAGGGGATAAAAGAAACCGATGTGGTTGAGTCATAGAGAGCAAAGATGCATGATTTCAGCTAAAGCTGGTGAGGAAAGTAGAGGTTAGACCAATGTAGACTTGATTAGGTAAAGTTAAGACTATTTATTTGCCAAAATGCAACATAAACCATGGTAAATTTGAAGAGGGATGTATCATGGTCAGATTTGTGTTTTATAAAATAACTGATTGTAATGTTCTATAAGATTGGGGGACTTAAACTGGCTGCGTTTAGATAGTGAAGGAGCTATTCCTTTAATGAAGCTGTGGAAGATGGAGACCAGCTGGTAGTGCAAATAGAGAGAAATGGATGGATGCTAGAGGCACCAGAGATTAAAGCCATAGGATTTGGTGAAGGAAAATGTACATCGATGTGAACTTCTAACTTACACAAAAGGTAGCTTTTGATGTCTTTCATTGCCATAGGGAATCCTGGAAGAAGTAGAGAATTAGAGTGAGGGGTGCTGATAAACTTGGTTTGGGACATGTTGAATGTGACATGCCTATAGGACTTCAAACAGGCATATATATGTCTGGCTCATTATGTATATCTGATGGTCAGTAAAGAGATTTGAACTAGGAATACAAATAAATGAGTCTTTTGTGTAGAAGTGGTAATTGAAGTCATAGATGCAGATGAAATAGTCTAAGGAAAGCATTCAGAATGACATAAACAGGATAGGATCTATACTTGGGGAGCTTTACTACCTGCCAGTTGAACTGAGTGTGCAAAAGAGACAGAAAAGATACAACCAGAGAAATATGAAGAAAATAAGAGGAATGTTATAATGGATTGAATAGTGCCCCCTCCCACAGTATACCCACCTGGAACCCTGAATGAGAATTTATTTGAAAATAGTGTCTTTGGAGATATGATTATTTAAGCTGGATTGGAGTGGGCCTTAAATTCAATGACTGATGTCCCATAGGAAGAGGAGAGGACACATAGAGATACAGGGAAGGAGGAGGAGGCAGAGACTGGAGATATGCTGCTGTAGCTAAGGGACACTGGGAGTCATCAGAACTGGAAGAGGCAGGGAAGATTTCTTCTTTAGAGATTTCAGAGAGAGCCTGATGCTGATGACACCTTGATTTCAGACTTCTAGCTTCTGTATCTGAGAAAATAAATTTCTGTTGTTCTAAACCACTCAATTTTTGGTACTTTTCACCAGAATTCCAGGAAACTAATAAAAATGTTATTCAGAAGCCCCAGAGAGTGTTTTAAGTTGCAGCTATCATAATAGCTAACATTTTTGAGACTTTATTGTGTGCTAGTTCTTTTTCTAAGAATTTTATTTTTTATTAACGCTTTAATAAATTCTCACTAATCCTCTACAGCCAGTAGTCTGACTACAGAATCTTCAAATTTAACCATTATACTGATTTATTATGTCATTCTTAGTGACTGGTAGTCATTGATCATCTTTGCGAGACCATTTTTAATAGAGGTGGTGAATTTACGAGCCTGATTAGATAGGTTAAGAAATAAAGGAGACAAGACGTATAGAAAATTATTTTGTGAAAACTGACGAAAAGGGCTGAGAAAGATGAGTCACAGCTGGAAGGATGCAAAGAGACATTCATCTACCTGTTTTTAAAAGATGGACTGAAAAAACAAAACAAAACAAAACAAAACACACAAACAAAGATGGATTGGCGAGCGCCTTTAAAGTCAGAGGAGCACTGACCAAGGTGCTGAATTAGGGTGCTGGCGGGCTTTCCTGCATGCTCCACCCAGACGAGTCAGAGCTGGAAAGCAGAAAAATGTCAGAAACCTCTGGGGTGGTGTGTGTGCGTGAGAGAGAGAGGGAGAGGAAGGGGGAGGGGTGGAAAGAGGGGGAGAGGGAAGTTGCATTCTTTATGGGATGATGCTGTGTTTTAGGGTAGGAGCCAAATCAGTCCTTCTGTGATTGCATAAAATAGGAAATTGCTGAAAGCATAAGTTTCTCCCCTGATACTGCCCTTGGGCAAATAATGCTGACTTCACTTTCGCTGTGAAGGAAATCACTGTCCTGGTGTCCTCAAGAGTAAGAGCGGCATAGTACAGAAGCCTTCATTCTCTCATCAGAAAATGAGAAAACTCTGCAGGGACTAACTGCCTTTGGGCAGTTGCTTTCTGGCCTTTTCCCTCCACACTCCTAGGGATATGTGGTCCTGGACCAACCAAGCATCACCTTGGAGGCTGGTAGAAATGCAGAATCTCAGTCCCCAGTAGGCTGCATTTTATCACGGTGTCAGAGGAATTTGTTTACATATTAAGAGCTGTGTCTGAGGAATAGTCCTCTTGTTCCTTCTTTTTCCTCATGGTCAAAGGGTGACAATTGGACCTAGGAGATGTTTTTAGGGATGGGGAGTAATTGCTTGTAGTTTTCGGGTAGGTTGGGCTCACCTGGAAAGAAGCTATATCTAAGCATATAAGGAAACACTCGGGCTCCTCTGTTCTCTGCGCATTGAACAGGGTCTGAGCTTTCATGCAAAATGCTTGAGAGAACAGCCTGTTTCTGTTTACGTTTTCTTGTTTAAAATTCCTTTGCCTCTTTGAATGTGTTAATTCAGATAAATTTTCATTGTGGGTCCATTTGCAGAGAGATGCAGGTTCTAAAATTTCAGAGTAAATCACTCTCTCCTCCACAGATATATTGCTTCTCCTGGGGTAAAATGAACTTACAGGTCAAAATAACAAGACATTAGAAGAGCATAATTATTTTTTAAAAATACTGGATTATAGATTTGAACAGAGGCAAAGATATTAGAACAGATGGACCTTGTGGTTAAAATAGAATTAAAGCAGCATAAAAGACATTTCTGCATCCAATGCTGAAAGAATACACATGTTATTTTCAAGCACTCATGGACTGTTCATAAAATTGATTAGGTTCAATACATTGACATAACGCCTCAATATATTTTTTAAAAATAGAGGTCATATAATCCGTTATGTCTGATCACAGAATAATTAATTTAGAATTAAATAACAAAAATTTAACTTAAGAAACCGTGACTATTTGGACATACAAAGAAAATATCTTACTGCTGCCTGATTTTAAGAGGAAATCATAAAGAAAATTTAAAAATGAATATTTAGAACTGAATGACAATGAGGCTATATATACTCAAACTGGGGAATATTTTAAAATGGTATGAAGATAGAAAATTATAGCTCTTAATACTTATGAAGAAGTCATCCTCAAAATTAATAAATTATACCCATATTTGGTTTTACATAAAAAACCCAAAAAAATGCATTGTGAATTATTTTAAATGTAAGAGAGTTTGGAACATTGGCTGGATATAAAATTAATGTAGGAAAAACATAGTGCATTTCTATATATCTGTAGCAAACTAGAAAATATAATTAATTAGGGTACATCATTTATGAGACTAGCAGATAATATGAATTACATGAGAATTAATCTAACAAAATATATTTAAGGCCTTTTCTGTGGAAATTATAAAAACTTTATTGAGATATATAGGAAAAGACTAAATAAATGGAGAGGTAAACCATGTTCACATATAGGAAGACTTAATATAACATTGTTACTGCTCTTCAAGTTGATCTCTAGATTCAATGCAATTTCAAACAGGTTTCATCAGAGAATGGAAAAAGATAATTCCAAGATACCTAAGAATAGACAGAAATCCAGACTATTTCTGAAGAAGTGGAGCAGATACCATGGTGGCTTTTTATGAAATGGCGATTTCATAAAATGGTGGTGCATGTGACAGTGTGGTTTCGACACACAATAGGCAAATTGTCCAACAGAATTGATTTTGGATGCTGACTGATATATATATGCACGGATAATATATATTAGCCTGAGGTAGTATGTCAGATGAGTGGGAATGAATGGACTCTGTAATAAATTGATTTGGAAAAAATAATTTGTACACCATTTATACACCATTTAGAGCAATCATCCCCAGATGGACTTAAGTCTAAAGGTGAAGAAACAAAAACCTTCAAACACTGAAAAAATTGCAGATGCATATATTTAGACTTCTGGATATGAATGATTTTATAAGCAAGGCATAAAAAGAATTTCCTATAAAGATGATTATACTTAAAAATTAAAATTAACCACTTTCATCTGTCAAAGACAACTTGAAGTAGATTTTAAAACTAAGCTACAAACTAGAAGAATATATTCGGAATATACACACCTAGATTACAAACAACAAAGAGAAAAATTGGCAAGGCATATGCACAGGCAAATGTTCGATAAATATATAGAGTGAAGTTCAAGATCTTTGGTCAGCTGTGAAATGCAATTTCAAGACCATTGGCAAAAATGAGAAACTCTGCCCAAAGCAAGTATTGAAGATGTAGAACAACAGGATTCTGCTATACATGGCTAGTGGGAAATGAAATAGATACCATTTTTATGACATTTGGCATTGCCTCCTAAAGTCAAACATTCATGTATGGTATGATATAGCTATTCTACTGCTAGCTATATATCTAAGGGAAACTGTTCATGGGATACACATGAGGTAGTTCATAGAAACACTGTTTTGATGAGAGCAAAAACCATAAACAATTCAATCTAAACTGGAGAATGGAAGAAAAAACTGTGGCATATTCCCACAATGGAATATGTACAAAAAATCAATATGAACAAACTACAATGAAACAAAATAATATGTTGAATCTCAATATCATAATTGTAAGTGGGGTCTTAAAGAATTGTATAGAGAATAATATTTTAGTAAAGATAAAAATATAAAATATACTTTTAGCAATACATATATATGAATAATACTATATAATCAGGAAAGCAATGAAATGAACATAAAATTCAGGATAATGGTACATATCAGATTGGGGATATGTATTTAGGTATTGGTCAAGATGCTGGCATTTGTTTTGGTTAGTGGGTTTACACATGTATATTATTTAAAATAAGTGAATAAAACAGGCTCATGAAAGGACTAATGGTGAGATATTGTGAGCCAAGATTATAATTAATCTGACTCTGAGGTTCTGAGGTTGAAAACAACAACAACAAAAACAACAATAAAATCAACATCCCCCAAATCAGAAGGAATGTAGTGAGAATGCAAATTTGTGCAGAAAAGTAAAGAGATTAACTGTAGGGTACGATTCTTGAGAAGGTAAGAGAGGGTTGGATCCAGCATGTAGGTGGAAAGTTTAGCTTTTGGAAGGAGGGAGATCTGCTCAAGAAAGGAAGGAATGTAAAATGTTCTAGAGCTGAATTTTCTGGTTTGGTGTCTGGAAAACACTGAAGTGTTCATTAGCCCAGCCTGGAAAATTAGGATTTTCACTACATGATTTCTTCAATTCTTAGATGATTGTGGTGGGTTAGACATTTGCGTGCACTCAGTTTGTTCACATTGGCATGAGCCTCACCATTGAAGTGATAGTACATCAATGCAAAAACATAGAAAAATGTGTTAGGTGAAAATCAAACAACAGGGCCCTCCCCCTAAAAAAAAGTAGAATTGTTTAAAATTAAGAAATATGCATGTATAGATTTCATATTGGTTAAATTTAAGGCTTTCAGGTGTTAATTAATTCAGTTAGTTAATTGCAAATATCATTTGGACTAAGATTTTTTAATATGAACCAGCACACACAGACTATCTGAGCATAAATTAAGGGGATAAAAAAAGGCACTGAAATGTCTACCTAGTACTTGAAAAGTGAATGGAAGAGCTTCAGGAAATATAAAGTTCTACTTTACATCCAGGCCAGGGTTGAAAAACTATGACTTCATGTCCAAATCTGTTTTGCCACTTCTGTTTGTATGGTCCCTTATTTAAGAAAGGTTTTTACATTTTTAAATAGCTGCAAAAAATCGAAGGAAGAAAAGTTTGCCTATCCCTGATCTGGAGGAATCAGATTTAGATATAGTGCATAGAAAATGTTATTTCTAGTATTGCAACTGGTCACTCAACTGCTTCTTTCTTCTTTAATCCTCATTTTACAAAGAACAGTTTAGAATATATTTTAACAATTTCTGGTCACTTAAAAATTTGTGTATATTTTAAGTTCTACTGGGTCAGTGGGATAGTCAAAGATTTCCATCTTTTTTATTTAAAAATTTTTTTTAAGATTTATTTATTTTATTTTATTTCTCTCCCCTTCCCCGCATTCCCTCCCACCCCCCACCCCCACGCTGTCTGCTTTCTGTGTCCACTTGCTGTGTGTTCTTCTGTATCTGCTTATATTCTTGTCAGTGGCACTGGGAATCTGTGTCTCTTTTGTTGCGTCATCTTCCTGCATCAGCTCTCTATGTGTGTGGCACCACTCCTGGGTAGGCTGTACTTTTTTGTGCTGGGTGGCTTTCCTTATGGGACATACTCCTTGCGTGTGGGGTTCCCCTATGTGGGGGACACCCCTGCGTGGAATGACACTTCTTGCGCACATCAGTACTGCACGTGGGCCAGCTCATCACATAGGTCAGGAGGCCCTAGGTTTTAACTCTGGACCTCTCATGTGGTAGGCAGTGGTTGTATCCATTGAGCCAAATCCACTTCCCATCCATCTTCTTTTTTAAATTAATTATCAATAGTGGTTGGTATCTTATAGATCTTGTTTTGATCATTAAAATATATAGATAAAAGATCATGAAATGAACCAATTTTCTTTTCCAAATGGATTAACTTTATATTGGGATTGGAAATTGCTGACTAGGTTAATTTTTCTTGTCTAGTTAACTATTTTCTACAATCCTGGCATGAGTACCTTGAAGAAAGTAGGGTTAAAAATATTTACTATTCAAGCCTCATGTCCTAAATTCTGTATTTCAGCCCCTTTCCTTATTTCAAGGGCTATCCCAGCTTAAGGCACCTGGGACATTAGGACTGATACACATATAAATCTGAAGAGTTTTTAAAATGAATATCATGGCTCTCCATCCCAGACTACTGAATCAAAATTTCTATAGATACAGCTACATTTTAAACCAAACTAGGTGATAGCAATACATGTGGGGCACATTCCCCAATCTGAAGGACACTGCTCTAAAGCAATAATGAGACCAAATTGTTTTGATATTTCAAAGTAAAAAGCAAAAATTTTTATTTAAAATTATTAAGTAAATTAATCTTATAAAGTTGCTGTAGAAACATTCCATTCCTTTCCTTGTTCCTGTGTATTTTTTCTCTCTCCACCTCCACATCAGTGTTCTCTCTTGTCTACATCTCTTTGCATGTTTCTCTCCATGAATCCAGTCATCATATATTAGCATTCCCCAGGAATCCATCATTGAGTCTTATATTTTGCCACTAATTTTGGACAACCCATCACTTCTGTCTTCAACTAATACTCATATTTTATATTTGCAGTTTTTATTTCCTATCCAGACCTCTTTCTTGAATCCAGACCTCTTTCACAACTCAAGTCGGCGCTCTAATGGAAAGCTCAATCTGAATAACTCCAAGGACCTCAAATTCAACATGTCCAGAATTGTCATTAATGTTGCCCCACCAAAAAACATTATATTCCTCCTTCTGAATTCTCTATTTCAGTTTTAATTTATGTGCTGCTAGGGACTGGTTTGCTCAAACCAGATTGTTGAATGTTATCCTTTCCTTTTCATCCCTGCTCACCCTCTAGGTCAAATTCAGTCTGAAAATTGCTCTCTGTTCTTGTTCTTAAAAATCCTTTGGATTCATCTCATTGTGTGCACACCTTCTGTCACACCTTGGTCCAAAGCAGAATAATTTCTCAATGATGTTTCTTGTTTGGATATTCTGATTCTAGTGCTCTTTCCTCAGAACCATTCTCTGCACTGCTGTCAGGCTGATCTTTCTGTAACACAATTCTGATCACTCACTCACTTGCTTAAAATTCTTCAACAGCTCTCCATTGCTGCCAGAATGCAAGCCAGCTCCTTGGCAGGACATCCACGCCCTGCCTCCTGTGTGCCGGTCTGGTCTCATGTCTCACCATTTGCCTTTGGCACTCCAGTTGTCGTGAATTCCTGTAGGGTGGTACTAGAAGGTACTAAACTTCCAGAACTTTGCACATTCTGTTCCTTTGCTGTGATTACCATTATCCCTCCCTTTGCTTGAAGAACATTAGGTCTCATTTCCACAGGGAAACCTGCTTCCCTTCAGCTTTCCTATAACTCTTCTTCTCTCACTGAATCTGCTTTAGATACCTCTATGATGTACTTTTATAACATTGAACTGTTATGTTTTACTTATTTCTATCTCCCACAGTATGAGTTCTTTGGGAGTGGAGGTGAGTTCTTATTATTCCCAATATAGACTTCATAGGACCTAGAATAGTGACTAACATGGAGTGAGGAGTTAATGGATAATCCCAAACATCATTGAATTCATCAAGAGGTGCTCATCCAATTGGGTGCCACAAGAAAGTTTCATCTACAAAGGAACCCATCATTTAGGCTAAAGATTTGTATTCATGCAGGACATAACAGAAGCACACATTTTATTTTAAGCACTGAAATCTTTGAGCGTGAGGTAATTCATTTTCTAAAATACAGATCACTTACAGACACGTCACATTAAACTCAGAAAACATGCCAACAGACCAAGGTCCTTTAGTCAGATGGCAGTCCTGCTCTATGACAGGAGTTTTTAGCCTTGTGGCTACCTGCTGCAGAGCCTAGAGGCTCAGAGCGTGGTCAAGCTGAAGCTTGAGCAATTCCCCAAGAGTTGGCTTGGCCAGTTGATTCCTTTAGGGTATGCTGCTGCATAGCAAGTAATTGCTCACAGCAAGAGAGTCTAATAGGCTTCTGAGGGTAGGGAAAGAGAAAGAAGGTGTAAGACTAGGAGAGAAACCGGGAAATACACAGGGAACCAGAGTCAGTGACAGGGACGGTTAGTTGACACAAGGAGAATTCAAACAAGGAGCTGGGCCATGGATAGCAAGTAGATATTTTAATTAGAACCTAACTCAATAGGATTAAACAAAAAATAGTATGGACACAACATAGAGGCAATAACTGAAAAGGCCAGAAGTAGTGCAAGTTTCAGGAATGCTTTTATTAAGGCTCTAACTCCTCTCTTTCTGATTCACTCAGCTCTTCTCTTGTCCTTTTGTCATCCTTTCCTCGAGTCGTGAGAGTTTTGTCACTTCCAGTCCTCACAACTCGATATCACACCACTTGTAAAGAGGCTGAGAATCAGGTTCCAGAAGTCCCCGCAAAAGTGTCAGAATTCACTCAGTGAAACCTATTCATTTGCCCAGGGAAGTGGAATGTGCTCTTTGGCTTCCCCTAGGTCACAGGCTCCGCATCAGAAGCCAGGGCACGTATGTCTTTCCCCTTTGCATTAGGACATCGCTGCAGAAATCTGAGACTGTCAAGATAATGCAAGGGAGTGGAGGCAGGGAAGGCAACCAACAACTCCCTACGTAAAACTGGGCAAGAAGGAATCCGTGTGCAACTCAAAGGAGAATAACCAGACATTTGCATCGGAAAATATTTGTAATTAGTCTCTGATTTGTTTAGTTCTTAACATTTTTTTTTGTGATGTTGCTTCCCAAAGCATTTATACATTCTACCTCTTTCTTCTTTACCATACTTGTTGTCTAAACAGACTGTCTTTTTACTCCATTCAAGTCCAGTCAGCTCAGATTCCATTTGTGTTGTTTCAGTGAAGAAGATCTGACTTTAGTTGACATGTAAAAGTATAGGAAAAGGAACTCAGAGCATAAACTTTGACCTATTATCCAAATAATAGTAATGGTTACCTCCTTTCCAAACTTGAGTTTTCAGTTTGAATGTTCTTCTTCGGAGAGATGTTTCCTAATCACCCCATCTAAGAGAAACCTATTATCTTTATTACAGTTTTTTATTTATAAGTCAATACCACTTGGTCCTTTGTTTCAAAATCCACAGCATACCCATCCCTCCCTCCCCTCCTTCTTTCCCTCCTTCCTTCCCTCCTTCCTTCCTCTCTCTTCTCTCCTTCCCTTTCTTTGTGTCTCCTGCTAGAATGTAAGGGCCACACTTTACCCATGGGTATATTTCTGGCATTGCATAGTGACTATCCCTCAGGAGACATTTATGAATATTTGTTAAGTGGGTCCCTTGCATCACTCCCCGTCCTTTGTCACCATGCCTCCTGCTTGTCCCTGGCTATGCAGGTGGAGGACCAGGACTAGGGTAGACAGGCTGTGGCTTTGTAACAGAGAAGAGTAACACACTGCATGGGCCTGGGGCCATGAACCTTGTCCTCTTTGCATTGGGTTTAAGCAACTGAATTGACTAGATTTTGCTTAAACTGTCAGCTCTGAATGATGCCAGTAAATTCCTGGGGTGTGAGGGAATCTAATGTGAGAAAGGAATGTATAATATGTCTCACTTTGCATTAACAATATATGAAAAGAAAATCATCTCAGGAATTGGGATTTTGCATCTGAAATATTAGAAACTTGTTTAATTACTGAGCTAAATGTCAGGAAAATGCAGTTATTTTAAACTCTGACAATAGGAAATGCAGCCAAAATCTGACATTCCCACTCTGTTTTTCCTATTCTATCTTTATCAGTCATGTCACATTTTATTTTACCATTTTACTGGAACAAATATATGTGAAATCACTTTCAACATCTTCTTGACCTTGTTCAGCAGATGAGTACCGAGAAAAATGGGACCTTGGCTTTCTAGATGAAATGAGTGCATTGTAGCTATTTAGATTATGACA
The DNA here is from genome assembly GCF_030445035.2 of Dasypus novemcinctus. Lineage (NCBI taxonomy): Eukaryota > Metazoa > Chordata > Mammalia > Cingulata > Dasypodidae > Dasypus > Dasypus novemcinctus. The sequence continues at coordinate 11,841,878 of NC_080685.1, read as the reverse complement.
GTTCTTTTTAAAGGAACGTGTCACTCTTTATTGATTGAAAATGAGTTTCATGAGTAATGTTCGAATCCAGAAAAGATTAATGTCAATAGAGGTACCTTGATTCTACCTACTTTTTTATTTCTTGAGATTTTTAGACAGTGAAGTAGAAAAAAACCATTTTGAAATATCCCTATGTCTTATAATGGCAGAAGAAAAATTAATTCCTCAAATGTAAAAATATAAATTTGATAGACGTTAAATATCTGGACAGGGAGGTAGATGGGCCAGTGATGAGATACTTTATTTTGCTTGAAAGAAATAAGATTATGAAATAAGAATTTATTCCGCATGATAAAACTAAGAAAGAGAATAACAGGATGGATTTTCCCTAATAATCCTAACATTGAGACACATAAATGAGTTAGGTCCTAAATATATCATTGAATTTCCTAATGAAGAAGTGTCATAACCTAAATCCCTTTTACTCTTATTCTGTCTTGTGTGCTTAGAATTTAGTCCCGATAATATGATAATTCTTTATATTAATCAGCAATGGAATAATCATAACAAATTATATTTGTGTAATAGATTACAGTTTTTATCTTATTTAGTCCTCTCAGCCATTGGCAGCACAGATGTTATTATCCTTATGTTTTATTCTATGACATTGAGAGTCAGAGTTGGTACAAAATGAGCCCCAAATTAACCTGATAATCAGTGGCTGAACTAAGGCACCTGATCCTGGAGTCTAGTGTTTTTCCCACTACCTAAAATGTTGGTTTCCATTCGGGATGAAGTCATACATATCACAGTCTGGTTCTCTAAAAGAGTGTATCCCGATCCCCCAGTGTCACAGGATGCTTGTCACATGTACTCCTCTATGATTGCTTTTTGTTTCTTTTACAAGTTGCTTATCCTACCTTCCATTGTCAAATGCTTTATATTCCTGTACAGAATTTCTGGCCATCTGATGGGACCTCCTCCCTTGGCTAGAGCTGAGCCACTATTGCCAGCAGCTGTGCAACTTGTTTCCTTCCATTCTGCACTTTGTCACTACAGGTAATCCTTACAAGTACTGTCCACAAGAGAGAAGTGAATTGTATCATCACACACTCAAGGAAGAGGCTTTATGCCACTGTGACCATGGTTGCCAGATAAAAATACAGGATACCTGGGTAAACTTGAATTTCAGATAAACTACAACTTTTTTTGTAAGTCTAAAACATTGCATGATATACTTCTGCTGAAAAGTATTCATTATCTACCTGAAATTCAAATTTAACTAAGTGTCCTGGAATTTTATTTGCGAAATCTGGCAATCTAAAAGAGAAGAATAACTCTTTTCCAAGTAACTTCGGATCTCATTTAATAGCTTTAGTACAGGAAGATTGTGCAAATAAAATTGGATCATGTGCAAAATCCATAGGTACATATTCAAAAGTAGCATTTTACATGTCAAAAAGATACTTCCTCCAATCCAGCACTAATTCTTTCAAAATTCACCAACATCACACGTTGAGACAGAATACTGATGGCAGATGGGGCCATTAGCCTGCTTTTCATTATTAAATTGGGGAGTGAGCACACAGTATAGTTGGAAATGTCTGCAATAAAATAAACTTATGCTCTTGTACCTCAGTAGATTTCAGATTCTAAAATTCCTGTGATGCTTTATGGCAGCTTTCCTCTGAGCATATTAATTTCATAAATTACAGCTTATGCTCAATATCAGCATCTAACTTTAATAAATAAAATATAAGCAGTATTGGTTGAGTTTCAGGCTTCACATATATCAATTCAAAATATCCTGTGTTGCCTCACATGAGCATGACTTGGTAGCAGATATTGTGGTGGGTACAAGAGTGGGCTTGGTTATCATGGGGTTTAAAATTTAGAAGTGACTCGTCAACAAGTACAAAGTCAAGGCAAAGTTCGTGTCAACAGAATACCTGAATATAACACTTTTGCCTATTTTCTCTCTTCCTTTTCAATTTTGTGTCATGGGAACTCTCCATTTCAGTCTCCCATATTTATTGTTTTCATTCTTAGGCTTAAAAACGTTCTTAACATTCAGCTCATGTTCCTTGCTTCTCAGTCCCATTCTACATGTCTCTACTATGCTTAAAGCAGTGTCTTTTCTCCTCTGTGCAGTTTCCAATATGGCTTTCACTTATGTAATTACGATATTATCCTCTTCCTTTTATCAATTGTTGGAGATCCTCATGAAAGTGACACACTTACTCAGCATACCCATTGTAAATACTTAGTAGGTATTTTTAACCATCAAAATTCCCCCAAATTGTACTTCTATATATAAATATGGAAGCTATTTTATGATTATCATCCAGAAAGACCATTACCTAGTATTCCCTGCAGGGAATTTGTAGGTGAGAATTAACAAGTTTCCAAATGTGGGGTTATAATAATTTTACTTATTTTAATATTTATGTTGTTTCCCTAACAGAATATTGGACAGGAAAAGAACTGCCTTTTACTTGGCAGTTATAACATTGCTTGTCATCAAATCTGAGTTGGAAAGCATCTTAAACAGAAATCTGAGAGCACAAACAGCAAAAACCAGGAAAGTCTACCATTCATTATTAATTCCATTTAAGAATGTCATTATCACTACCAAAATCATTCAGGACTTCAGTAAGTAATAGTCACTGGAAATCTTCATTATCTTTAATTATCTTTGGGGATATTCCTTTCGTTATGTACTGCAGAGATGTAGCATATTAGAAATATTCAGCTAATTTTTGAGGGTTAATATTTTACACATGTAAAGCTAAGACAAAAGCAGACAATGGTAGTGCTTGCCGATTTAATGAACCAAAATATCAAGAGAATTTGTTTGTTTTACTCATTTGTAGATAGAACAGTCTATAAATTAGATTGTATTTAATGAAAGTACACATTCAGTCATCTTAGAAGGTGTGCTAAATTGCATATAACCAATAAGTATAGTCCTGGATATAATATAGGGACACAAGTAATATGAGGCATCTTGCATAATGAAATATGTATATATAAAATGAGCTAATGTCCACTAACGTTGTGTAATTATGGGTGTGAATTTGTAGTGTATTTTTACATAAGTTTTGCCAGTAATTGTATTCATGTAATATTCTTGGGCTGATATGATCTCCTTCCCCAGAATTCCCTGATATGTTAAAATACAGGTCCAGTGTTCTTAAAACAAATACATACAAACTCTTTAAATTATATAAAATAACAGATGAAAAATATATTTAAAAATTCACCTGCTGGGAATCCCTGAGCAAGATAAGCCATCCTTGCCTCTGGAGCAAGTTACTGCATAATGTGTTGTGGGAACACAGGCTCAGTCACAACAGAAACTTTCAGCAAAGGACCAACTTATCACACAGCACAAAGGGTCCAAAAGAGCAGGAGTAGATCCCAATGTGACCAGTCCTGGGGTGGCCAACTACTTTGTGGTCTTAACAGGTCTTAGACATACAGACTGTTTGTTAGAGAGACACCCTAAAATTGAAGGAAGATGCCTATTAGCAACTTACCAGCATGCAAAGAGTTTGTATAAAATATGCTAACATATCTTATTTTGCTTTACCTTAAATTTGTTCCAAATAAAGGTAGACAGAGGCCTAGATGTGAATGTGTAGATACTGTCCTAGTGTGGTTTTAATAACTTGAAATATAGTAAATATAATATATTGCCCATTAGTCATCAGCCTGTGACTCCATTCCATGTTCAGGTACTCCTGTAACACACCATCATCTTTTTTGCTACAATAGTCATGTCTTAGTATCCTAGGGATGCTATAACAAATGCCACAGACTGGTAGATTTAAACCAAAAGAATTTATTGTCTCACAGTTTTGGAGGCTAGAAGATGAACATCGAATTGTTGGCAGGATCGTTCTTTCTCTGAAGTCTGTCTTGTTCTGGTGGTGGTTTGCCAGCAACCCATCACACAATATCTCTGCACACATCGCCTGACCACAGCTGTCTCTCTCCCTATCTGTCTCTTCCTGTGTCCAAGTTTCCTCTGCTTTATGGACTCCAGTTGTAACAGATCAATACCCACTCTAATCCAGTTTGGTCTCACCTTAACTAATAACCTCTTCAATGATCCTATTTTAAACAATGGATTAGCAGCCATAGGACAGGGGTTTAGACCTTGAACTTGTCTTTGTGGGGGACATGATTCAATCCATATCAAGTCACGGTGACTTCAAGGATGTAAATCAGATGGCAAAGTTTTAAATGTGCTTGATGTTATTTTCATACTACTAGATTATCATATGACTTGGGACTTACTATTTGAGTAAGTCTCAAATTTTACATCTAATATCATAATTGACAATTCAGTATAGTTTTTTTTTGAGCAAAAGTGTAAATCAGGAAAACTCCTTCATTTTCCTTCAAATTGCTATATATTTTCAGAATTATACATTAAAACTTGTAAATATTTTATATTTTGTGACATTTACAAAATAATGCAACCAAGAATAATTCTCTCTTACATACATATACATACTCACAAATAACTAACCTATGCTTTGACTACCGACGTGGAGCAATTATTAAATTTCTTGTTTCATATATGTTTAAAATAGAATGACATTTTCTCTTGTTGTTGAACTATTAGTTATTAGCTATCTGTACATGTGCTCCCCAGTACAAAGTCTTTTCCTCAAGCTTCAGGCCTCCAGGCAGGGGTAGAAAACCACCAAGATCACCTACAAATGTTTAAAAACTTCTGTTTATGGGTTTTCATTTTTTTCACTTTCTGTTAAAATTTATTGTGCCTGACATGAAGGATGATATGATTACTATTCATCTTTATATAATTGTTGCCTAGCACAAACCTAGCATTAAATGGATAAGAAAACACCAGGGAAGAGCCCAGAATCTATGCACAGATATCTCAGACCCATCGAAAACATTTTACAATTGGTAAAGACATATTTTTTTCCTACAATTATTTTCAAAACTACAAACTTTACAAAATTATACACATTTTGAGGGATTTGATATGGATGCTTCATTGGAATTGGGATGGTGTATTAGTCAGTCAAAGGAGTGCTGATACAAAATAGCAGAAATCTGTTCGCTTTTATAAAGGGTTATTTATTTGGGGTAGAAGCTTATAGTCACAAGGCCAAAAAGCATAAGTTATTTCCCTCACCAAAGTCTGTTGCCACATGTTGGAGCAAGATGGCTGCCAATCTCTGCAAGGATTCAGCCTCCCTCTTCCTCCTAAGGCTGCGTGGCCCCAGGACCTTCCTTTCTCAGTTGTAGGTTTTAGCATAAGACTTGTCTTTCTTCCCGGGGCTCGATTCTTTTCAGGCTCAGCTCCTCTGTTCTCTCCACAAAGTCAGCTGTAGACCATCAGGTTCTTTCTCTTCCTGGGGCCTCTGCCATGTCTATGGAGCCATCTCTTTTCCTCTGTGTTCTTTTCCTGTATGTTTATTTCCTGAGGCTCCAGCATCAAAACTTAAACTCTCTCCTTTGCCATGTCGTTTTCTCTGTAAGTCCCTGCCCACCAAGGGGGCAGGGATTCAACATCCTACTGATGTTGCTGAATCTAAACCTTAGTCATAATTTAATCAGGTAAAAGTGAAATGTCTGAATTTAATACAATCTAATATGCCTAGAGTAACAGGACAGTTTGCAAACACAATCTAATACCTGTTTTCGGAATTCATAAACAATACCAAACTGCTACACTTCACCCTCTGAATTCCAAAAAGACATTACAATAATCAAAAAACCTCATTTCAGTTGCCATGCTAAATGCAAAATCATATCACAATCATTTTAAAGAAATACAGTTAGTATTGGGTCCAAGTCTTGTCTGGCTGTACACCTCTGAAACTTACAAAACCATTTATCAGCTTCCAATATACAAAGGGGCAGACAAAGGATAAACATTTGCATTACCATAAGGAGAAATTGGGAGGGAAACATGAGTTATGGGTCCCCTACAGTTCAGTAAACCTGCAGGACATAATTCATTAGATGTCAAAGTCTAAGAGTCATTCTTAAGATGATGGTTTCTTCTACCTGGGGTCATATGGCGACCCACTCTTTCTACAGGCTTGCCCAATGGCCATTTTCTTGGTTCCACTCTTATCAAGCATCTGGGTGGTGAACAAGCTCCAGATCTTACTCCGAGAGCTTTTGGGCAATGGCCATACTTTACCCACTCTTTGGGGCAGAGTCTCAATCCCCCAAGGACAGCGAAGTAAAAACATCTCCCCCTTAGCCTTTGGCATACAGGTCCACCCCTCTTAGACCTATGCAGTGTCGACCTAACTCTCTCTAATCCTTGGGAAATGTGCACCCTCTCTGGCCTTTCTCAGCCCTTCAGGGCTCTGGTGTCCTCAGCTAGTATGTCAAGTTTCTCTAGAGAAATAGAACCATCAGCCAAAGGGGTACTGATGCAAAGTACCAGAAATATGCCAGCTTTTATAAAGGATATTTATTTGGGGTAAAAGCTTATAGTTACAAGGCCCTAAAGGGTCCAGTTCATGGCTGCTTTCTCTCCAAAGTCAGCTGCCACATGTTGAAGCAAGATAACCTGGTCTCTCGGGCCTTCTCAGCTGTTTAGCTGCTCGGTTCTCTACTGTTGCAGTCAGGCAAATGGCTCATCTCTATTTCAGAGCTTTAGCGATTTGATCCTTCTCCTTTCTGTCAGATGGCAGGACTGAAATGACCAAGTTCTCTCCTGTTCTCTGTGTCTTCTTGAGTGAGTGTCCATTTATATAGGCCCACCAAGAGGATGGGGACATAACCTGAGTCATACCTTACTTATGTGGTCAAATCCAAAGCCCCAAATTGATTATATTAAGTAAACTTAAAACCTTTGAACTTAATGCAATCAGAGGGAATTATCACACCCAGAGGAAAAGAAGAGTTTACAAACATAATCTTTCTCTTTTTTTGGGATTCACAAAAATAATCTCAAACTGCCACAATATATGAGTTTTTTTAAATAGTAATCACCTCCCATGACTATGGGGATGGGCAAGACCGATTTCCATAGGGCAGGCCACAAGCGGGGAACTCCAGTCAAGGTTTTTGATGACTTCCCCAGGAGAAGCTGGCCAGCTGAAGTAGAGATGGCAATTCTCCATTCTGTCTGATGAAATCACGTCTCCTTTGAAAGCTTTCAGCTTTTACTTTAAAGCATCAGATGTGGCTATACTGAACTCCCTGCTTCATGTGCAAGGGGCTAGAGGCCAACATGCTCTGGCTGGTATTTACCTTATCTTTGTTCTTTAAAAGTAGGTACTGTTAAAACCCTCAATTACTCTTTTTTCAAAGGGCCGCTGAGGGATCATGTAATTTCCTTTAGTTGAGGTAGATTTTACTGTGTAGGACTCCCCTTGTGATTTTGGTGTACATTGGACCTATTAATGTGGGCTAATGAGCAGTTTCCATCAGTGCCTTTTGCCACCTCGTAGAGAAAGTTTATATGCATCCTGGCATTGTGCTGGGGGTCCTCAGACTACCCCAGGTTCAGCGAGTTATTACAGGCGTTGGGCAACACAGCATGTAGTTGTACTCATGGCTAAGATTTATTCCAGGGCATGGATACAAATAAAATCAGCAGAGGAAAAAGGTGCATGTGGCTAAGTCCAGAGAAACCAGGAGCAAGCTTCCAAGAGTCCTTTGCTAGTGGAGTCACCAAACATGTGCTTAATGCCTTGAGCATCGGAATGTGACAATACACGTGAAGTGTGTTGACCAGGGGTGCTCCGTAGAGACATCAGTTTTGTTGGGGCCAGTCATGTAGGTTTGCTGTGCTTTCTACATAACCAAAATTCCAGACTCCCAGAAGGAAAGCAGGTGTTGAGCATAAACCGTATTGTTTGCACAAGCAGTTTAGGCACAGTGAGCCACTCTTTTCAGTTAGGATGGGAAGAACGCTTCCGGAATCCCAAGTTTCCAGATACCAACCAAGCACCCTCCTTGCAATCAGGCCTCTCTAGATTGCAGTCTCTGGCCTGCTGTGATAACTCTTTTCTGTATAGGATGCTGCATAAACACTACTCCAAGAGCCCAACAGAGTACATCAGGAGTAAACATCTCAAAATCGGAGGTGAAACACTTTGCACGGTGGATTCTGGTCAATTCCCTCATTTTCTGTTTTCTGTGGAATGTGGATCATTCTGGTGATAGTGCATACTGGGTAAGTGGCCAATTGCAAAATTTTTGCAAAAGGACATTTTGTTGCTTACATAAACCTTTGCTTGATTTAGATTTCAGGTATTACATTGCCTCTCACTCTGCTCTATTTTTCTCATGGTAGGTATCACGGTTTGATGTATTATAGCTTTTACTTGCTTGTTCATCTGTAGTTTTGCAGTGCTATATTCACAAGTAACTTAATTGGTGGCTGCCCTGTAGTAGACACTGAATAAGCAAATTAGATTCTCCCTGAATGACACTAGCCAGAACTGTGGGTTGCAAAATTCTATATGAAAACTAGTTTGTTTTCTTTGTGTTATCTTAGCAGTATTTAATACATGTTTAGTTTCTTTTGCAAATTGATATTGTAGCAATTTTTAAACAAGTTTTTTACCCATTCCCTTTTTGAGCCCTCCTACCTCCCAAAATATTGCAAGAACAGTGATGAAATCTAATTTATCTTACCCAAGCTTTTCGGAGGCAGGAATCTTAGTCTTTCATGCATCCCTCGATAGGGATACTGAATACTCAGAAGATGCTTGTTAAGTGTATGCATACTTTTAGTTCTCTAAGGCCTTTTGTATTATAATTTTGAAAACTAAATCCATTAATATTGACTGGTGCCTTTTCATTTATTATTATATTTTCAGTTTCTAAAACTTTATCAGGAACACAGGGGTCCCTCAATGACATTTCTAAGAAGAAAAGTTCATAAATATTATCTAACATAACGGCATAATAGAAGAGAAACTTCTGCTTTGTTTTCCCCCTTAGGCCAGGCTAATAAACCTTTTCTAGCTCCACCCTAAAAGGAGAAGGGGTATAAATATGATTGATTAAAACACAGGTACTGATTAAAGTACATTTCAGAGGGTGGGATCACTGTACCTTGAAAGGCAGGGACCCATACTTTAACAATTGTTATAGTAACAACAGTAATTAGAGAAAATACTTGCATAGTGCTTGTTACATGTTACTCGCTGCTCTAGACCTTTTATAAACAATAGCCCTTTTACTTCTTATAAAGATGCTAAGAGGTAAATAATTTTTATCCACATTTTGCAATTGAGGAAACTTAAAGATAGGGAATTTAAATAGCTTGTTGGTCCATGGTCTGCCTTTAGAATCCACACAGCTAGCCACTTGGCTATGCTGCTTCTCTGAAACCCACATGCCTGGGTTACTAATGTAAATCCATGTGCCCTTGGGTCTGTCCACTCCTGCAGGCACCCATCCCACATTCGAGGGGTGAGGGAAGCAGCAAGCTCCCCTCAAGCCCCTGACATGTTTCCAGCCACTGTCCCAGCAGTAAAGGCAGTTGTTACTAGCAGTTACAGTGATATTATGAAGTGATGGCAGGAGAGGAGAGAATTCTGAGCTATACTGGCTGAAATGACAACACTGAAAGGTATACACACACATACACAGGTACACACACTGCATTTGATTCTTAACAAATACTTCCTTATGTATTTGTTTAAGACTATTTCCTATTCAATCAGGATATTTTGCAGGCTGTTTTCATGTGATGCCAAAACATCTACGTTTTTAAAAAGTGAAAAAATAAGTGACTGATTTTCTGTTTTATGTAATAGTCAACATATCCCATATTTTAATTTCAAAATAGCCATTTAAAGAGATGAAGGGAAAATAAAGTAGTTTTTATCCTTTTTTCAATTTAAAATGTTTTTACCTTTGAGATCAATTTATTACCGTTTTCTTTCATATTTCTAAATTCCATAAAAACAATATTTCCATTTGTGAAATTGTAATCCAGTACTTATAGTGGAAATGACCATTACCTTCTCAACTTACCAATTTTCATAAGTTGTCTTCAGTGACAGAATAGCCAACATTACATATAAAATGAAGAATTCTCATAAATATGGAAGGTTTCTGCAACTGTAATGAACATGGCTGTTACTAAATAAGCTAATGCCTACATTTCTTTCCATTTAATAGAGTGATTGGAAGAGATAAATTTTCATGTGATGAAAACTCCTCAGAACATTAGAGAAAGTTTCATCCCAATTACTGCAAAACCATCCTGTCATACTCATCCTCTGGATAGGCCTATTACATACTACTGGAGAACAAAACTTGTATTTAAAAAAATATATAAAATTGCCATTTTAAAATGTAAAAGAGGCAACAAGATTTATTTGTCACTTATTGATGCACTTTCTCTCTCATCAGTAGATCTGCAGGCAATTTGGACATCTGTCAGTGATGGTTCCTCTGAGGGCATGAAATGTCCACGAGGGGACGTCAACATAACAAGGCCTTCCGATTTCCCAACCATCCATCCACGGACAGGAAAGCAGACTCTATTAATAGGGTGGGTGGGATTCAGTGGGCACATTTGAACTTAATTTAAACCACGGTCAAACAGTAAAACCATTCTTTACCAGTGTCATTCTTTGTGTGCCCCTAATTTGGCTGATGAATACATGGAAAACATGGTGTGGAGGCATTCCTTCTTCACAACTACCAACCTCCTTTCTGAATAGCTTTGGTCACAGTAGGAAGAGAGATTCCTGATTCCAGGTGAACACAAAGCCTGATGAATTATACCCCATCTTCTCTTTGAGAGCCCAAACTAACTGTGCCTTAAAACTTTGTGGCAGTTTGAGATACTTTATGAATCCCCCAAAGAGAAAGATTATGTTGTAAACTAGTCTGTTCTGGGTGTGACACCCTTTGATTATATTGGATTTAGTTGAGAGGGACTTGATTAAATTATCTATTACATTTCCTATTAAGATTAGGCCTTTGATTTGACCACATCAGTAAGGTGTGATTTAGGTTGAGTCACTGCCCCCTTGGTGGGCTGATATCAGTGGATGCTCACTCAAGAAGACACATGGGAAGAGAGTTTTGGTTCTGGAGCCCTGGAGAGAGAGGAGCCATTTGCCTGATGGTTTCCAGCTGACCTTGCAATTGGCGGTCTCTCCTGGCCTCTCTATTCCCTTCCTGGGTCCACAGACTTCTACTTCTGGTTGCCCCCTCTGGTTTTCTTTCTGTGTATGGACTTTCCCATAAGGCCTTTAGGAATAGGATTAAGACCTATCCTTATTCAGCTGAGCCCCCCTTAACTGAAGTAACCTCATCAAAATGACCTATTTATAAGGGTTCATGTCCACATGAATGGATTAAGTTTTAGAGCATGCTTTTCTAGGGTATAGAGCTCCAATGCGCCACACTGGTCTATGTTGGAGTGTGGACTGATGCTAATAGTTTACTATGGACATCAAACAATAGTTTGTAACTTCCTTGAGGAAGAGAGAGAAAAGGATATAACCTGAATGTATTTTTTAAAGATTTATTTTGTTTATTTTCCCCCCACCCCCATCGTTTGTGCTTGCTGTCTGCTCTTTGTGTCCATTTGCTGCATGTTCTTCTGTGTCTGCTTGTTATCTCCTCATCTTTTTAGGAGGCACCGGGAACTGATCCTCGGAACTCCTAATGTGCGAGAGAGGTGCTTAATTGCTTGAGCCACCTCAGCTCCCTGGTTTGTTGTGTCTCTTGTTGTCTTTTTTTTTGTTGCGTCATCTTGTTGCATCAGTTCTCTGTGCGGGCCAGTTCGCCGTGTAGGCCAGCCTGCCACATGTCAGCTCTCTGCACAGGCCAACTCTTCACATGGACCAGCTTGCCACATGGCCTGCTCACCTTCACCAGGAGGCCCCAGGAATCGAACCCGATACGTCCCATATGGTAGAAGGGAGCCCAATCGCTTGAGCCACCTCCACCTCCCCTGAATGTATTTTGATTGTAATACTGTAATTTAGAATATTTTAAACCAATTGCACATGCCTGTGTCCCTCTTCTTTTATTTAGAATTACTCTCCCATTTTTCCACCTAACTGTTAAGTTATTAAACACAAAAGGATGAAGCTGAACATGTCATAGGGCTTTTATGGACAGCCAGACCTGAGTTTATTCATATTTGTTTATTCATTAAAAAATACTTATTATTGTCCTACTATATGTAAGCATTGTTTTAGGCAGGGGGTACACAGAGGACAAAAAAAGTCTGACCCTACACATAACTTTGGGAAAATCATTTAATCTTTGTGTGTTTCAACTCTATTGCAATTATGGTGTTATAATAGTTGCCATCTAAAATTTTTCTGAGAACTTCTTTGTAAGATTTTTAAGATGAAAAAAATGTGTTGTAATTTATTTTTACTGGGATACAGATAGTTTATGTTCAGCACAGGATGTAGTGATGTTATAATAAGTATATACACGAAACACTTTGTATAGTCTCTCATAGAATTGAACTAGAATCTTATTGAGAGCCTGTAGGATTTGGGTGGTTTTTGCCATGTTTACTGCTTTCCAGTTCCCTGCCCTGAATCCTTCAATTAAGGCCCAATGGAGAGTCTAATCGGTTGAGCCCGATTGCGCTATTTGGATCCCACAGGGGGTCCTCCTCTGGGAACTGCGAGTGGGCATATTGGTCACTGTCCAAAGTTCCCTCAGGTGGGTGTTTTCTAAGCCATGTTAGAGCTCCCTGGGTGACATGCATTCTTCCTTCAAAGTTTAATAACGTCATTATAAGTTGTTAACAATCAGCCCAGGTGGGTTTGTGGGTCTGTACGATGGACTGGAAAGGCCCATCTTGGCTTGAGACTTCTCCAAGAATGGTGGGGTGTGGCTTTTCCTTTTCCATTGTGGTAAAGGGCTGATAGATGAGTGCCCGGGTCCTCCCTGAACCTGGCCTTCGCATTGTAATAAATTGGGGCCTGGACTTCATGGAGAGGTAATGGAAGGCCATCATTTCATCTGCTCCCTCTGCCTCTGGGGCTCCCCGTGGTTTGAGTTGCTGCCTCTCAGTGTCTCCCTCCTGACTGGTGCTGCAGCTGTGTTGCCAGGAGCAAGCAGCTGTAAAAGCAGCTGGTCTGCATTTTCCATTGTGAAAGATGCCAAAGACTGCTGCAGGGATGGTGTAGGTGCCTTCCCTGGTGCAGATGCAATAAAGGCATTTGCAGGGATGGTATAGGTGCCCTCTGTGATGCTGATGGCAATAAAAGCAGTAGCAGGGATGGTGTGGCATTTCACTTCCCTGTGCAGATGATGACAACAGGGCAAGGCTTAGGGAGACTAGCTCATTTTCATTCCTTAGTGCTGCCGGGGTAGGAGCAATTGCATAAGGTGGCGGGAGGTCATTTTCGTATGGCCCTTCTAAAATGGGTGGATTGGCACTGGACTCAGGGCACATTTTCTCTGGGCCCTTTGCATAGTGATTGTTTGGTCTGGTCCCTGGGACGGCACTCCTCAGTTTTTGTGCTAGGCAAATCTTGGCTTCCTTAGTCACATACTTCCCTAACCAGAGTGTACTTTGACTCACAGCATTTTCCCAAGCCTTGGTGCAGGGGAACTGGTCTAGGTGCCCTGGGTTTCCAGTTACCCCATTGTGGACTTTACAGATGATTAGGGGATCTAAAGTGCCCTCCTGGGGCCAGCCCACGCTGAAAGTTGGCCATTCTAATTCACAAAGCATCCTAGCTTTCCTGGTTAGAACCTTATGCCATATACATCTTCACGGAATGCATGGGGAAGTTTTTCAGCATACAACCTAATGGGGTCCTACTTTGTGTGTTTCCCATGTTTCCACCCTGTGATGATGGTGCACAGCACTCAGTCAAGCCTTATGCATCATCTATCTCTGGCTGCGTCCCTTGTGGGAGCTTTCAGCGCCTCTTGACCTTAGTGGATCAGTATAAGCCCCTGACTTGGAAGAGGGTCCCTTTGTAGGGACCCCTCAGACCGCCCTTGATCATGTGAGGTCACCACAGAACTGCAGAACTGCAGAAGTGATTTTCTGCATCTCACTCAGTTGCCACATTCATACGCACACAACCACCTCCCTTTCCTTTTCTTGGACCTAGAAAGGAAACAGTTTCCTCCCATATTCTCAGGAGTACTGGGGCCTCCTCCTTTAGAGAGCAGATCAGGTTCCCTCCTCATTTTAGAATTAGGCTTTTTCTGCACTATGCGCCCAAGGGTCTTACATGTCTGACGTGCGGAGTTCCTTGCTTCATTCTCAGGGTCTCTCAAACCCTCTGGTGCTCTGGTTCTTCTGGGAGGGCTCTGCGAAGTCCACAACATCTTTCTGGACCAAAAAGGGGTGTCCAGGGGTGCCCAGGGCTGAGCCCTGAATAGACTTTTTGGGTCCCTTTTATACAGAGGAAATAAGAGTGGGGAGTCAAATGGTATTTGTATGCAAAAGGACTTTTTGAAAGTTTCTTCAAGTGTTTTATCTGAGTATTAGATAGGTTATTTCCTCCAGGTGAGCATGACTTACCATATGTCCCCCACATTCCAGGAAGGCTTTTAGCAGGAACCCCTCACATTCCAGTGGGCTTGACACATCTGGCTTGCATCCTCCCTGAATATCCAAAGCCTAAAGAATTTATACTTCTTAATTGGCTTTCTAGGCATATTTGGATATAAAATAAGTTTGAATTTATGTACAGGCTATATTAAATTTTCTTTATATATTTCTTTATATATTATATATATAAAAATTATTTGCCAATTTTCTTTATTTCATTTTACAATTTTTGGCTTCCATTAGAATGCTTCCTTTTTTATATTTGACTATTTGGATTAATTAGTAGACAAAAGTGATCTGAAAATAAATATATCCAAGAATAATATAAGTGTATTTAAAAATTATTGTAATTTTCCTTTGAGATATATAATTGCATAATCAAAGTGCTCTTATATGACATAGTTAGCCCTTTAAAAATGTGGATGGATGGATAGGTAGGTAGGTAGATAGACAGACAGACAGACAGACAGACAGACAGACAGATAGATAGATAGATAGATAGATAGATAGATTTCTTCAGGCTCTTTTGCTGCATTAGTTCCATGTTACATGTCTTTCTTCTGGAACCATCACTTTGTCAGTATGAGCTGCCTCAAATACTTTAAGATGTAATTTGTTATGTTTGTAAGCATAAATCATGTGACTTCTATAGTTATGTTTTCTGATTATAGTATTACTGACAGGCCTGTGCCCTACAAAAGCAGTCATTTTGGTAAAGTCTATTTTGCATTTTACCATGAAATATGAAATATGTTCATGATGGATATGTTCATGATAATGTATGTTCATGACAGAGTATGTTCATGATAGGGTATGTTCATGATACTGTACATTCATGATAGGGTGTGTTCATGATAGGTATGTTCACGATAGAGTATGTTCACAATGGATATATACATGATACTGTATGTTCATAATAGGGTATGTTCATGATAGTGTATGTTCACGATAGGGTATGTTCATGATAAGATATGTTCATGATAGGGTATGTTCATGATAGGGTACGTTCACGATAGGGTATGTTCAAGATAAGATATGTTCATGATAGGGTATGTTCATGATAGAGTATGTTCATGATAGGGTGTGTTCATGATAGAGTATGTTCACGGTAGGGTGTGTTCATGATAGAGTATGTTCATGATAGGGTACGTTCACGATAGGGTATGTTCAAGATAAGATATGTTCATGATAGGGTATGTTCATGATAGAGTATGTTCATGATAGGGTGTGTTCATGATAGAGTATGTTCACGGTAGGGTGTGTTCATGATAGGGTATGTTCATGATAGGGTATGTTCACGATAGGGTATGTTCACGATAGGGTATGTTCATGGTAGGGTATGTTCAAGACAGGGTATGTTCATGGTAGGGTATGTTCAAGACAGGGTATGTTCATGTCATGACTGGACCCCTGGCCTATCACCTCCATGACAGGTCCAGGCGAGTCAGCACAGCAGGAAACTGGCATAGCCTTAGACCGGATCAAGGAGCAGTGACTAAGAATACACGAAGTGGCTGTAAACCATAACTATATATCCCATTGAACCCAAATTAGCTGTATCCTCAAACTAATATCCCCTTGCTGGATCCCAAACCATTCACAGCCACTCTAACACCATTAGTCATAAAGAGGAAGTATGATGAAGGCAAAATGAGAGTGGAAAAGAAAATAGTCTTATCCAATTTCAGGTAAAATTTATCACTTTTAAAAGCCCTGCAAACATAGGACTTTGGGAATGCATTGACAGAGTCTTCCCACAGCTTTGAAAGGAGGCCATGCAAGTGAGATCTCTGAATCTTTAAAGTCATTTGATCCAGATATGTTTGCTTTTATTAAACACATGCACATGAATGCATCTCTTCCCCGTTTATCACAAAGTCTGACCATTGCTGCCCTGTGGTGATGAGTGTAGATCTTCTTGGATTAATGCCAGCAAGCACCCCAAGATTTTCTTCAGAATTCCTCTCATAACACCTTAGAACTGCAATAGTTTCAAGTTTCTGTAGTGTTTCTTTCCCAGAGCTAGGGTGGCTTCATCATGTTGGTGATGTTGGCCACTCCTCCATTGCTGCATCAGCTAGCACCCAGGTGGCTCTTTCCGTTCCACTCTGCTTTAGGAATTGCATCTGCTTGCAACATTGCAAGGTTTAGGAAGGGAGAGGCCACCGGGGAAGCTGGCAATGCTAGAACTCAAACAGGTGGTCGTCCAGAAACCTGAAAAATAAATACATTTTGATAAGCATCAGGGCAGGTGCGATTGAAGCAAACCATCTTCTCAAGCCTTTTCCTCACAGGAGGAGTAATCAATCAGAGCCGTGGGCAGTTTGCTGCTGTCAGTACAAACCATTAATACCTTGCGCTAGAGGATGTACTATTGATGTTAGACCCGGTTTCTTTAAATTGCGCTAACCAGTTTTATATCCCTCCCTTAAAGGGACCTAGCAGTAATTCCTAGGTGTTTGATGCCTTTCCTTTGAAAGTTTGCCTATTTTATATGTAATTCTTACTCTATTGTGAAATCTTGAAAATACACAAAAGAAGTTATTCTAAAATCAGAATTTGTAGATTGTATCTGAATTAGCACCTAGTCTTAATTGAATCTTATTTATTAAACCTTTCTTTTTCTTTGATATAATTTTACTGAAGCGATGGAAAACTGTATATTTCACTTAAATGCTTTGATATCTTTTGAAAAACAAATATGATCCCTTCTTCACACTGATCTTTCTCTTTTTCTTGACTCCAATATTTCCCCTCAAACACTCTGAGTCCTTTGCTTACTGGTATCTTCTTCCCAAAGCTCGCTAGATATGTGCTGGATGCACGTGCATCATAACAAGTTCAGTTTTTGAGTTAGAATGGAAGACTTCCTATTGCCTGTATGAATGTCCCTGTCGCTTCCTCCCAACCTCCTCCTCCGCCGCCTCACCTTGAGTTAAGCATCAAGCTTCACCTGACAGCTTCTCTGGCAGTTTCCTTCGCATGAAGAAGCAAGCTTATTTGGAAATACTTGGATTACTTCTCAAGAATAATAAGCTGAAATTCACCTACAATTCAGAATAAGTCTGTGAATATATTCATTAAACTTATATGTTTTAAATAGTATTTTCAGGAATCAAAGCATTAGATCCAAATTATGTGACTTGGATGATAAACTTTAATGTGAATACATTACTGATTTTAATAAACCCTTAACTTGCTTTCATTGACACCTTAATTGGGTACCACAAATGCAGTTAAATATTTATGGTATGTCCTGAAATCTTGAAACTAGATAACCTCACGATAACTGTATGTTTTTTGGGTTGGAAAAAATAGAGTAAAAAATGTGTAGGCAAGCACTGCTGATTTGCTTTCTGCTTTCTGCTAAAACTATTTTCAGTGAGTGCGGCGGCTTGCTCGGTCGGTAGAGGTGGGGTCTGGCTGCGGACGAGGGGTCGGTCCAGCTCTGGACGAGGGGTCGGTCCCGCTTGGGACGAGGGGTCGGTCCGGCAGCAGACGAGGGATCGGTCTCACAAGGGGTTGCACGGTTCGGCTGACGGGGTCGCCCGGAGAAGCAGGCGACGAAGGGGTCGCCCGGAGAAGCAGGCGACGAACTGGGGACAAGGGAGGCCAGGCCCTTGTCGGGGGCTCCCAGGACTGGAGGGCGCACGGCAGAAGAACTACCGCGGAGACAAGGTAAACACGCAAGTCCACTTTATTGAGGGAGAGGCAACAGTTTTATAGGGGCTGGGGAAGGCTGATTGGTCGAAGCCACGCCCTGTTCTGATTGGTTGCTGGCGAAAGGTCAGTGGGCAGTACTGGATGGGGGAGGGGTGGTGGTTAGGGATTGGCTGTCGCTGTTGCTGGGGGAAGGGGCAGGGTTTAGTGATTGGTGGCTGCTGTTGCTGGGGTGGAGGGCAGACTTGAGTTTCCCGCCCACGTCTGGCTGTTGCTGCTGTGGGGGAGGGAAAAGGGCAGACTGGAATTTTCCACCCTGCGCCTGTGCAGGGAGAAAGAAGAAGAAGGGTGCCGCCCCACAGGCATCGTGTGGCGCCATCCGGGAGGAGGGGCGGCCGCGGAAGCATGGCTGCTGAGAAGGGGAGACCCGAGGGCACTCTGCACCCATGCCGAGCTTCCTTCGGGGGTGGCGGTGGGCCCGACCAACCACCCTATTATGGGGGCAGCGGAATTAGGCCTACCGCGGCCGCTCCCCCGCCAGGCCAGCAAACCACACTTCAGCCCGAGGGGTGACCGCAAGTGAGGATGACTATATTACTTGAAGGCAATGTTTCTGGGTCTGTATTTTGGTGCATAGTAAGCCCTTGGTTGGAAATTATGATGGAAAAAAGAGGATTTTTCCTACTCCTAGCCATTGTTGTGTCTGCTAAAACGCTACTAATTTGATTTTAGGGTGGAGAGGTGAGGAACAGAGGCTAAGGGAGAATGAATAGAAGGTAAAATGAGTGGAGGAGTGAAATTACAGTCATCAGCATAAGGATGTAGCAACATTGAAAATAGCAAATGAAGGATGTGTATATCATTACACTCTGTTTATGTTGATCTGTATCTATCTTTAGATGAGTACAGATATTTTCATCCAGAAGTTTGTAGACCATGTGTGACTTCCTCCAAGTTGATGGATATCTTTGGAGGACACCGATGCAAAGCACCACATGTAGCCAGTTGCTAAATATGTTCTCTTCAGTTTTTGTCTATATTCTGGACCAAACCTAGAAATTTAGGACATCTAAACAAACATTCAAGGCTCTGTTCTCCCCAGGTGTCAACTATACCATAGGCATGGAATTACTATAATTATTCATTCTCACTACAAACATTGTAATAAGCAGTTCAATCTATGCATTCAACTCTTGACCCTATATAAATTCCCTAAACTAATAGCATACAGCATGTAGCACCATTGTTTTAAAATAAGACCATCCTGAAATAGATATAATTATGCTCTTTATTAACAACTGAAAAACATTACTGAGATTTTTCTCTGGTTTTGTTTCTTAGGAGATTCCAGCTGTAATGGTCAAGGCCATTTCCACTATGGCTCACAGAGCCTTTACATCCCATAAGAGTCACTGGAGAGGAAGAGCATGGTAGACAGTTTATTAGAATATATGTGTAGATGGGAATGTACATTTGCAAGGTCACCTAGATAATGCAAGGTCACCTAGATTATGGTTTGTTTCCCTGCTTATCATTTTGCCTATATACCACCGTCTTTTGGGTTGGAAAATGACAGTGGTTTGGCAAATATCTATATGTTCATGTTCACATTGCAAAAATAATTCACTCTGACGTTTTGTTTGAAGATTAAGTGACCTCTTCATTTTCACAGAAAATACTTGCAGCTAACATGTAATTCTACCTAAATTCCTTTGACATTGGAATAATAGTTATAGGAAAAATAAAAAAATTTCCAGTGAGAGCCATTGACATTATGCACTCAGCTAATATCTCCAAAGCATGTTAATTATACAAAATCCTCTCCATCAATAGTTTACACTTAAAAGGAAATACACAGACAACTATATTTATATTCATGAATTATGGTAACAATAAGCTTATATCCATATAACATTTGAGAAATTTCAGAATGATATCCGATTTCTTATTTCTTTTATCTTCACTACTACATTCTTTGTCGGTGGCACAGACATTAAAACTTTCACAGAAAAGGATTCTAAGAAAGTATGAGTGGATTGCCTAAGATGACATGAGGACTTAGTCACATGCACGGTGGCTAAACTTAATAAACTTGCTTATTTTACTGCATAAAACTGATGTGTGAATCAGCTCAAATGAAATAATGTCTGTGGAAGTGCATTGGAAAATGTAAAGTTTTATAAAGTTCTCCTTTTCATACTCTTCCTTGCCTTTCATTCATAACAAATATCTACAGATTCCATTGCTATAATCTTTAAAGGACCATTTATCCTTTCCTGCCCAGTAACTTTTCCAACCATTTTGCATCACTCCCATCTCATAGTGGAAATCATAAACATCATAAAGGATGTTCTTATAGTGCAGGGAAGGGTACTTGCTGCTTAAAGTCAGTGTGTGTGTATGTGTGTGTTGAACGTCGGTGAGGCAGAGAAGGGTGCTCACTGCTCCCTGCCCTGCATGAGAGTGGTGTTAAACTGGGAAGCCTGATCTGCTGGGCCGTGGAGGGCAGAGCATGGAGCAAAGCCAGCAGCCGTGGGGCAGGGAAATCCATTCCCTGTCCTGTAGGGTCTTCAATTGCCTTGTAGGTGCCTCCAAATTCTGTTTTTCTGATTGTGGTGGAAGCAATCCCCTGAAGAGCAGATGCTCTGTCATGGAACCAAATATCAGACCCAACCCAGGAAATGGATTTTACATGGCTGGGACGTAGATATAGGTGTAATGAGCTTTCACGCTGAGTTAGGAATAACGTTTGCTTATATATTTATGAATTTTTTTGTTTGCCTCTTGAGAGTTAATTTTACCAGAGGATGTTGCAGAATTCAGCCTCCTATTTTCTGAACAAATATGTACATAGTGGATCCATGTTGTAGTTTGTTTTTCAGAATAAGAGAAATTCTCTTGACTTTGTAGTCAAAAGGGCTATTTTAAGTCCTAAGCTGCCAAATAGTAGGACTTGTGGTGGCTAATGACTTTTAGGAGAAGAAATCAAGTTGAATATGCCTGTAATAATTCTAAATTCCACTTAACATTACTAATATTTTATAAATCATTTCTCTCTTTTCCCTAATTGAATAAATGAACATTAATTTCATAGAAACTTTTATGTTTATTTCAGTATTAGATTAATAATAGAAAATATTTATAGAAATTACTAGTACTGGCCAGATCCCTTACTAAGCCCTTTGTGTACATTAGCTCATTTAACTCTCCCAACAATTCAAACCCATTAAGCAGAATGGAAACTAAGGCCCAGCCATTTTAGGAAACTTGTCCAAGGTCATGCAACTAGCAACCTCTAAATCAGAGTTTTTTAAAACTTTTTTTAAATTAGAGAAGTGGTGGGTTTACAGAAAAATCATGCATAAAATACAGGGTTCTCATATACCACCTATGGTGATATGAAGCCTATTGTGCCCCAGAAAAACATGTGCTTAAATCTCATCCATTCTGTGGAAGGAAACCCATTCTAAGGTTTTTTTTTTGATGAGACTACTGCAGTAGAGTCCCATCATTCAGGATGGGACTTAATCCTCTTACTGGAGTCCTTTATAAATGGAATGAATACTGAGAGAGAGAAAGAGAAAATGAATACTGAGAAGGAAGAAGCTGAAAGCATCAAAACATGGAAGAGAAGGGAGAGACCAGCAGATGCAGGCATGTGCCTTACCATGTGGCAGAGGAGCCAAGACTGTGGGTAGCCAGTCTTCAGGAAGAAAGCATCACATTGATGATGCCTTCATTTGGGCATTCTCATAGACTCAAACTACAAGCTAATAAATTCCCATTATACAAGCCAAGCCATTTTGTGTTATTTGTTTTAAACTGCCAAGGAAAATAAAACACTACCCTATAATTAACAACTTACATTGGTGTGGCAAATGTGTTACAAATTGATGAAAGTACATTTACACAATTGTACAATTAAATATAATCTATGGTTTAACTTACAGTTCACTGTTTAGGTTGTACAGATCCGTGGAATTAAAAAAATTCTGGTAACATATACAACTGAAACCTCCCCTTTTATCACAAATATATATTTCAGTGCTGTTAATTATGTTCACAGTATTGTGCTACCATCACCACCTTCCATCACTAAAACTTTTCCATTGTCCTAAATAGAAACTCATTACATTTTAAGCCTTAACTGCCTATTCCTTAATAGGCCCTTGGTAACTTATATTCTAGATTCAGAATCTGTCAATTTGAGTATTTCAATTATTGCATATCAGTGAGATCATCCAATATGTGTCCTTTTGTGTCTGGCTTACTTTACCGAACATGGTGTCTTCAAGGTTCATCCATGTTGTCGCATGTATCATAACCTCATTCCTTTTGTGACTGAATGATATTCCATTGTGTGTGTATACCACATTGTGTTTTTTTACTCATTGGTTGATAGACATTTGGGTTGCTTCCATGTTTTGACAATTGTGTCTAATGTCCTGATGAACGTTGGTGTGTGAATATGTGTACAAGTCCTCTTTTGGTACCTGATAGTGGCATTGTGAGGTCATCGGATAATTCTATACTCAGGTTTCTGAGGAACTGCCAAACTATCTTCCATTGTACACCATTGTACATTCCAACCAACTGTGAACAAGTGTTGCTCTTTCTGCAGGTGATCTCCAACACTTGTGATTTTCCATTTATTTTAATAATAGCCATTCTACTGTATGTGAAATGAAATGATTGCTTTTGATTTTCATTTACCTACTGGCTAATAATGTTGAGCATCTTTTCATATTATTTTTTTGCCATTTGTATATCTTCTTTGGTGAAAATCTATTCAAGTCTTTTGCACATTTTTAAATTGGGTTGTTTGTCTTTTTGTTCTTGGGTTGAAGGATTTCTTATATATTCTAGATTTTAAACCCTTATCAGATATGTGGTTTCCAAATATTTACTCCTATTGTGTAGGTTGTCTTTTTGCTTTCATGATAGTGTCTTTAGATGCACAAAAGTTTTTAATTTTAATGAGCCCATTTATCTCTTTTATCTCTTGTTGCCTGTGCTTTGGGTGTATAGTCTGAGAAACCATTGCTAATGCAAGATTCTAAAGAATCTTCTCTATATTTTCTTCCAGAAATCTCATAGTTCTGGCTCTTATATTTGATTCATTTTGAGCTGATTTTTGGATATGGTTTAAGTTAGGGGTCCACTCTCATTCTTTTGCAAGTGGAGATCCAGTTTTCCCAGCACCATTTGTTGGAGAAACTCTTCTTTCTTGATTGAGTGGACTTTGCCCCCTTGTCAAAAATCAGTTGGTTATAAATACAAGGGTTGATTTCTGAATGATAACTTTAGTTGTCTAAATGGCTGTCTTTGTGCCAATGCCATGGTGTTATGGTTATTATAACTTTGTAATGATTTATAAGATCATGAAGTGTGAATCATACAAACTCTTCTTTTTCAAGATGTTTTTAGCTATTAGAGACCCCTTATACTTTGTGGCAGTTTGATATTATTTATGAATTCCAAAAAGAGATATTGATTATGTTGGTAAACTGGTTTGTTCCTTTCCTTTGGGCATGAAACTCTTTGATTTTAAATTCAAAGGCTTTACTCTTATGTTATTAAATCAAGATTAGGGCTTTGATTTGATCACATCATTAGGATGTGCAGGGTTGAATCCCCACTCCCTTGGTGGGCTGTATAAATAGACACTCAATTAAGAACACAGAAGTTGATATACAGAGAAGATACACAGAGGAAGAGAGGTAGCTCCATAGACACATTAGAGACCTGGGAAGAGAGATGAGCCATTCACCTGATAGTTTACAACTAACCTTGTGAAGAGATCAGAGCAGCTGAGACCGGAAAGAAATGAGCTCTGGGTAGAGAGAAGAGTTCTATGCCAGCCTACAGCTGAGATCAGAAGAAGCTGGACCCATGGAGACTTAAGATGGAAAAGAAAGGCTGAACCTTTGCAGATGTCACCCACCATCTTGCTTCAACACATGGCAACACAGTTTGGTAAGGAAGTAACCTTGAGTTGGATTCTTTAAGGCCTTGTATCTGCAAACTTTTACCCCAAATAATACCCTTTATAAAAGTTAACAAGTTTCTGGTACTTTACATAAGCACCTCTGTAGCTGACTAATACACCCTTCCAAATATATTTTATAATTAACTTTTCCATATATGCAAAGTAGGCTATTAGAATTTTGATTGGGAATGTGTTGAATCTAGAAATCATTTTGGATAATATTGACATCTTATTGATACTCAGTCTTCCAATCAATGAACACAGAATGTCCTTCCATTTATTTAGGTCACTTTTGATTTCTTTCAGCAATGTTTTCTGTGTACAATTCACATACACAAAAATATAGTTTTCTGTGTACAATTCCTTTACATCCTTGGTTAGAATTATTCCTGGGCATTTGATTTTTTAAATTGCTTTTGTAAATGGAGTCTTTTTCTTGATTCCTTCTTCTGATTGTTCATTAATAGTGTATAGAAACACTACTGATATTTGTATGTTGATTTTGAACCCCACCACTTGCTGAATTTATGTATTAGCTCCATTAGCTTTGTTTAGAGTTTTTTTTCAGGAGTTTTTCTGTATTTAGGATCGTCATTTGCAAATAGAGACAGCTTCTTTCTAATTTGGATGCCTTTTATTTATTTTTCTTCTATTTATTTTTCTTCACTAATTTCTCTGGCAAGAACTTTCAGTAGAGTGTTGAATAACAGTGGTGACAGTGGGCATCCTTGTCTTGCTTATTATCTTAGAGGAAAAGCTTTCAGTCTTTAACTGTCAAGCATGATGTTAGCTGTGGGTTTTTCATAAAAACCTTTTTTATCATGTTGAGGAAGTTCCCTTCTATTTCTAGTTTTCTAAGAATAGAACTTCTATTCCTGTTTTCTATCAAGAAGTTGTCAAAACCTTTTCTGCATCAATTGAAATGATCATATGGTTTTTCATTTTGTTAAGTTGATGTATGAAATGAATTTATTTTCTTCCTTTAAACCACCCTTGCATACCAGGAAAGATTTTCCCTTGATCATAGTGTATAATTTTTTTTTAATGCGCTTTTGGATTAGATTTGCTGGTATTTTGTTGAAGATTTTTGTATCTATATTCATAAGAGATTTGGCCAGTAATTGTATGTTCTTGAGTTATTTCTATCTGCCTTTGGTATGAGGTTGATGTTGGCCTAGTAGAATGAATTAGGGAGAGTTTCCTCCTCTTCAATTTTTTTGGAGGAGTATAAGCAGGATTGGTGTTAATTCTTCTTGGAATGTTTAGTAAAATT